>NC_090934.1:886305918-886608948 GCF_040938575.1 Ambystoma mexicanum | reverse complement strand
ACATTGCATCCCACTGCATTTACCTCTCTGCTGCGGATCAGCACCACCGACCCCAGCACGCTCATCTTCCGGCCCAGCCAACCACTGGAACTAGCAGCATGACCCCCACATCGACGGTCTCCCTCACTACTCCAGCCTCTACCTCACCCAGCACCACACTATGTCTTGGCGCTGAACACACCTACCACATTGCAACCCATACACTGTTGAAAACCACACAAGCAGTGATCCCCCAGGAATCCAACACACACAAGTACCTAGGCCACCACACCACCCTGTTTAACCTTCTCCCTCAACAGAAATACAATAAGCCTCCCAACACCATCCCCACTAACACCTTGCCCAACTCCACACCCCCTCTTCAATGTGCCCTGTTCAATGCAAGGTCACTAATGGTATAGCCCTAGACATCTTGGAGCTTATCACCTCCAACAATCTGGACATTCTGGCCATCACTGATACTTGGCTCACCCCCACGTCTCCACAGCCACCCCCCCCTGGATATGCCCTACTGTGAGAAGACAGACCCAACAGAAAGGGAGAAGGTGTCGCCCTGATCTACAAATATCTCCTGCTGCATGCCTTGACTCCAACCATTATTTCCCAATGCTAAATCATCTGCCAAACCGAGCTGTTCGCCCAACTCCACTATTACCAACCACTGCATCTACCTTCCTCCCAGGATGTCCACAATCTTTGAAGAAGAGCTCACCCAGCTCATTTTTTTCCAACCTCAAATCTGCATCTAAAATCATCCTCCTAGGTGATCTTAACCTTGGCTTCAATGACCCAGCCAATGCCAACGCCTCAGCCCTAGCAAACGCCACTGCTGCCCAATGTTTCACCCAGTGCCTCACAAACCCAACCCACCTGCATGGTTGCACCCTGAACTGGCTTTTGGATCATCTCCATCTCATTGAATATACCTTGCCGGTGGTCCAACCATAATATCTATTTCCTTATCCTCAGCCCCATCAAGCCTCCAAAAAAACAGCAGCTCCCTCCCTCCTACACTAGCCCGGAGCATGCCTAACCTCACCAGCACCAATCTCCTTCCCTTACTCAAACACCCTCTAAAGACACTCCAGGACACTGACTCCCTGGTCAACCATTTCAACTCTCTACTCAACAACACAGTCAACACACTGGTCCCACTTCAAGCCAGTCAAGCCAAAATGTCCAGACACGACAAATCCTGGTTCACTGCTGACCTCTGCCTAATGCACACCAGAAAACAAGCTGCAGAAGCAGCTTGAGAAAAAAAAAAAAAAAGACTCCACTGCCGACAACAAAGCTACCTTCTCCGACATCTCACGAACCTACAGACGAGCCATCCACTCCTCTAAAGCAGCTACTTACAATTAGAAGAATACCACCGCATCCTCCAGCCCCCGAGAGCTGTTTGCACTCCTGCGAAAACTAGAATCTCCTGTATCCCCCCAACCCCCAACGCCATTGTGAAAGATCCCGTCTGGTGCAACAATGTCCAAAATGCCATCACTGGTAAAATCACGCTATTACAATCTAAACACAAGACTAGAGCTCCCCCCGTATCTACTCCCTCGAGCCCCACCCCTCTTGACCACCTCCCCCATTCCACTTCCAACTTATCTCCTGCTCCCCTCAGACACTATAATAAGAGAGCTGTAACCATCCCATTGTAAAGGTGATGTCTGCTCAGCCCCTCTAAAACAATAAAATTTTATTTTTTTTCAAGTGCATTGAGCCCTTACTACCACTCATCACCACTATTGTCATGAAATCTTTCCCTTCCTGCTACGTTCCGTCCGCACACAAAGAATCATGGATCCCCCCCCTTCTAAAAAAATAAAAACAACAAAAAAAATCATTGGACCCAGCTGTCCCAAAAAACTACTGTCCCATAGCAACCGTGTCATTCCTGCTGAAAAGTATTGACAGGGTGGCATATCTCCAAATCCAAAACTTTCTGGAAACCTGCAATATCCTCAGCTCCTGACAATCTGGCTTATGCCCAAGACACAGGACAGCATCACTCCTTGACTTAAAAAATCAACTTGACTCCAACAACACAGGCAAACTTCTTGACCTCTCCACAGCCTTTGGCCTTGTCGACCACCACACACTCTGCCACCACTTTACCGCTTCAGCACACTAAATGGATCTCCTTCTTGGCTGACAGAACCTCTAGAGTCTTCACTGGTGAAGCCGTGGCACTGCCCACACCTATCCCCTATGGTGTTCCTCAAAAGTCCTGTGCGTCTCCCCCACGCCGTACAACATTTACACCAAACTCCTATTCAACCATCTCGACTCACTGGGTATCTCCTACAGACTATGCGGATGATACACAATCCTCATCACCCTCTCTGGTGACAATGCCAGGACTGCCTCAAGGTAAACAACATCTATGAAATAATCCAAGCCTGGGTGGCTGCCCATTTCATCTGTTTGAACAACGAAAAATAGGAGCTCTTCCTCGTTGGAACCCTTGCCCGCCTCACCAAACCTGACAATGCCTACACATCCTTCACCTTAGATGGTCATACCATTCCTCTTGCACCAGCATCAAAACATTGTTGGTATACCTTGACGCAACTCTCAATATGTTGTATGGAAGTGGTGTGCAAGTGGAGCAGTCATTGCAGTCCCCAGTCTTTGTGACCGAATTTGTGAAGCAATCTATGGCTTGGAGTCCTACTTCACTGTCTACTACTTCTGGCTGGCTGTGCAGGGGTTAAAAACTCCCAGAACCGCGAAGCGGTGTGCAAGTGGAGCAGTCATTGCAGTCCCCAGTCTTTGTGACCGAATTTGTGAAGCAATCTATGGTTTGGAGTCCTACTTCACTGTCTACTACTTCTGGCTGGCTGTGCAGGGGTTAAAAACTCCCAGAACCGCGGAGCGAAGCGGTGTGCAAGTGGAGCAGTCATTGCAGTCCGTGCAGGCGGCAGAGGCAAGGCGAGGACCCCTGTTATATCACCCTGCTGTCTCATCAGGTAATCCCCAACTGACTCTAACTGACTTTAACTGTGTCTGCATTATTAATCTTTACGATTGGAGCAAGTGAAGCGTAACAGACCGATTGCGAGCCGTCATTGTTTACAACAGTTGGAGCAGGCTTCAATTATCTATTTACCTTAGTACTGCCGTTTCACACTAACCTATTTGAGTGAATAGTCGGGGGTAAAGAACAAACGTCTTTCGAACGTTGTGCCTTCCATAGCAAGGCTGATAAGAGCGGAGCAGCGACTGTGGGTTTCGCAGACTTTGTGAACTCGTGAACCCGACGTGGGAAGCAGGAGGAAGGTAAAGCGGCGACTGCAAGCATCGTAACGTTTGAGCCGCTCTAATTCTACTGGAAAATCAACCCGCCGTGGAATGCATGAGGAAAACTGAGTGGTGACTGCGGGCTTCGTAGCCTTTGAGCCGCTCAATTACAATATTGCTGTACATCTTCGTGCACCCTATTGAATGGGCGTTGCACGGAGCTTATTGTAATTTGCAGCAGCTGCGCTAGTTGAACCCATTGGGAATTGTCTTTCTGTTGCAATACGGGTTGAAGTCTTGAGGGCACGTTTAAACAGCGCATCACACGAGTTGCCTCCTTTTCAAATTACATTTTCACGTTAAAAGAATTATGAAATTGAGGAGCACCCCATTACAGGATGATCTAAGAGCCCCTGAATGGGAGGACTCTGAACCGAATAGTAGCCGATTGATTAGTGGCTCTACATGTATTGCAGACGAGCATAATAGCAGCAAAGTGATGGAGGTGGGGGGTTTGCAGATTGACGCTCAAGCAATGGTGCATATAAACTCATGTATTCCTCTCGTCTCCACGCCTGTTAGACATGGCGGGGCCCTAAACTCAGCACCCACCCTTGCCGACAGGTGGAAAAAAGGACTAGAATATACCACAAAAACAATAAAAATTCAGACGAGAATAGAGGAGCATTTTGGGGTAAACAAAATGCTACATGACAAATTAACAGATGGACCAGGAAATATGTCATTGAGTTGCTTAGAAGATGGTGATCAATCAGATAAACGTGACAATTGCCATTTAGTTGTGAGCACTGGTGACCCAACCACGAGTCATCCGAGTCCTACAAACATGGAGGATAATCAAGAACTGAGAAGTCCAATGCAGGCCAATCAACCGGTTGAGACATCTGCTGTCATGGACATAAACGCAGCACAGGAAGAAACTTTGGCTGAGGGGCCTGACTTGAATGTCAACACACTAACCGCACTTAGTTATGTGCTGAATTCGCTGGTCTCTGTTTTTGAACTACTAAAAACTGAAGTCCAAGTTCAATCTGGATCCATGATGGAACTCACAAAGGAAGTGGCAGCGTTGGACAGCTCAGTGGCAGACTGTTGCAACGCTGTTAATTCATGTGTGTTACCAAAATTGCAGTTGATGCAACTGGAATGTACAAAACAAGGTTTAGACATCTCTGCAATACCGAGAGCCATGGCGGACATTCACAATTCCGAACAGGCTGATAGAACCCTTAAACAGGATCTTCTTACTCAATTGGAACTGTACAATCAAAACGTTCAGGAACAGAAGAAAAAAGGACTTGAAGAGGCTGATCCTACAATTGACTGTGAATCATCTCTTTCAGCCTCCATTCTGGAAGAATTCATGAGATTGGCAAATGTGAATGTGGAGCTTTTCCCTGGAAGCGTAATGGAGAAGCCTGCAGCAAAAAAAAACATTAGCAGCCAGCTGGACTCACAAGAGGAGGCAGTAGAAGATGTGGGAACCATAAGCCCCCAACAAAGCAGGAAGAAATTGAGAAAGAGAGCAGCAAGACGGGCAAAAAGAAGGAAAGAAATTAAATCTCAAAGGAAAAGGGCAAACTTGGAAAAAAAGACAAAAAATCAGAGTAGAACAAAACAAAATAATTCAGCCACTAACTTATTCATAAAGAAAGTTGGAAATAAGCAATTGGCACTGAATGAGGATGTCAATGAGATTGTGGAAGTAATGACCCCCATTAGCACACCAGATAAGAAGGGGGATCCACAAATGAATTGCAAGCAGACCAAAGCCACTCAACCCATTGATGAATGCATTAAAAAAGCTGGCACCAATAAAAAGATGGTCGAACAAAGCATGCATACAAAGGCATCACAAACTGAAAAGCTTTTTGAGAGTTCGCAGATGGCCCAAGCTTCGTCTAGACCAAGGAAGTCAATCCCTCTGGCCCCCATCTTTCTGATAGGTAAACAAAAGAAGAAATCCAATGTATTGCTAGATGATGGTGTTTCCAAAGTGGCGAGGAACTCTAATTTGAAGATCGCGCCTATCTTTTTGAAAAAGTCAAATGGTGCCCAACAGCACTTCGTGGCACCCAGCGATCATGAGTCAATTGATAGCACAAATACAAACAAGCGAATCAGAGTCCACCCACATTCACCATTGGATGCACTGATAAAAGAAATCTCACATAGTGAGCTACAGAAATCACAGTGTTTGGGAACAAATTTGCCTCCTAAAATAAGCAACATTTCTGGAACCATCGATGTGAACCGGAACATTGGGGAAGATGTAAAAGCCCAGAGATCTGAAATTAGGAGTGCAGTAGATGCTTATATGCAAGGCCTTGTCATTCCTCCACTCATAGCCTCGGCGCCCGCACCCGCCATCTATAATACACTTGATGGTGTTGATAAGGCAGCGGAGAATGTAAAACAAGTCCAGAAAAAGCCCAATATTGGAGGGTCTCTCCCCGTAATCCGAGGTTTAGCAGCACCAGTGGTTCACGCCGCGGATGTTGATGCAAATACCCAAGGGGTGTCCTCTTCTGTGGTTCACTCTGATTTAGTCGCACCATCACAATTGAGCCTACCCAGTGACTTTACAAAAGGCATATTGGCCTTGATCAAAGATGCCTTAGGGGACTTAGTCCCCAATCTAAAAGAGAAAAGAAATAACGTGACCTCCATTAAGGACAACAAAACACAAGGAAGCCTGGGCACGGGGAAGGTTATCCCCCCGAGTTGCACTGTGCTCCATGATTCTGAAATGTCGACCTACCCCCTGCATACAATACGACCTGAACCGAAGTGCTATTTTAGCGATCTTCTCGGACATACCATTGCTGGAAGACCTAACTTCAGCTGATCTGACTTTAGTGGAATTTACATCCAATCACAACCTAAACACAGTACGGGTATGGATGCAATCCAGAGTAATTCGTAATCTGGTTTGGCAAGCAAAAAACTCATTATTTGATTTAGGTTTTCTGATCGAATTAGAAATGGACAATGAATCTGAGCCGGAGATGGCAAGACACCCGATCTCTATGCCGAGAGAGAATATTGTTACAGCGAATGGCCAAGATTTAAAATATCCTTCGAAGGATAGATCTCTGTGTTCTTGCAATTGCAGTAGTAATTCGAACTAGCTGACCAAGATGAAAAAATTGCTTCCCACTACCTTGGTCAGCTGGAACTCAAGAGGTTTTAAACACTTGCTAAACAACGATACGAGTGGCCTAGGTAAATTTCACATCATTCTGTTGCAAGAGACCTGGTTGCTAAGTCCCATTGTCTGGGCAGGCTGTCAAATACACCTGAATCCGGCACGGAAGCCAATAATAGGCAGACCTTCTGCCGGACTATTGGTGGCGTTAAAAGATGAACCGGGATCATCGTCAACGCTGTGGGCTATGCCAAATGCACATATGCTGCTTGTAAGGGCAGTAATCAATGATGACATCTATGCCATCCTTAACATTTACTGGAATCCAGTAGCAGTCACAACTGAGTCCTTCTTTAATGATCTGAACAAACTATTTGACATAATATCTGCAGATGATAAGATTTTGTATTTTATCTTGGCGGGTGATCTGAATATGAATTGTCTTGCAACAGATGGGGCGCAAAAGAGTAGAAAGCTACAACAATGGAACACAATGATTTCCCACAGAAATTTGCATATGTTGAATGGAGCCTTTAAAGAAGACATTCCACCTGCACCAACATGGAAAAGAGGAAACTCTACATCAATAATTGATTTCATCTATGTGAATGGTGCTTTATGGTCATCAGTATGCTCCTTTTGTGTGTCTCCATCTGTAACAAGTGATCATAATATGTTGTGTGCCACTTGGCAAACCATGGTAAATGCTATTGATGTGAAACACAGGTCATTGGAAGGTGGTTGCCTTGTGGTAAATAGCGGTAAAAACCGCCTATGATGGTCGGAGAATGCCTTGTGGCATTTTAATCAAATTTTATATGATTCCAATGCCTCATCCAACTGGCAAGCTTCAGATATAGGCCTCACATATAGTAATGCAATGCAATCGTATAGTCAACAAAACACTGCGAATACCAAAAAAGAAAGGCATATCCATGTCTTTGATACCACCGTATTTACTCGGAAGAGAATTTATCGTGCAGAAGTACGAAGTTTGGCAAAACTTCCTCTGTCCATTAGACTGCCCCTTATTAAAAAAGTTCGCCTACATTATAATAACTGGGTTAAAAGTTATAGAGCCAGTCTCTATCAAAAAGACAGAGAAATTATGCTGTCGACTCTAGCGAATAAAAACATCACAAAAATGTTGGCGATAATTAATCAAACCAATAATTCCCAACAATTAGATCTCCAGACATCGATAGTCGAGGCACATCAATGGGTCGATTACTTCCAATCTGTATATGCTTTACCGCCAAATGCGATTTCGATATTAAAGACACGTGAGGCACTGAGGTTTTGGCTACACATTGATCACAAGGAAATAAAACATCTAATTATGACCTCAAGCAATTCATGTGCAGTGGGCCCGGATGGAATATCGAACTCTTTAATGAAAAAACACCCTGAAGTTTGGAGCTCAATTCTCTACAAAATATTTTCTGCAATAAACAAACATCAAAGATTACCTAAAACATGGACGGAAGCTATTACAGTTCCAATTTACAAAAAGGGTGATCGCCAATCACCAACGAGCTATCGCCCAATTTCTTTGTTGGATGCCCCTGCGAAAATATTTTGTAGAATAATATTAAAGGAGCTCAATGAGTGGGTAGACCAAAAGAGTCTAAGAGACCGATTCCAGTCAGGATTTGTAAAGGGCATGGGCACAATACCAAACATCTTAGCACTCTCAATGATACAATCAGAGCAGGTTGATGGTGGACTCCCCTTATATTTGGGGTTCATTGATTTTAAATCTGCCTTTGATTACATTGATAGACACATGCTGATGACTAAGCTTAGATTACATCGGTGCCCGGTCTCCCTTGTAAATCTAGTGTCACTGCTACACTCCACTACTACGATGCGTGTAAAACTAAATATGAATGGCAAATTATCACCAGCCATTCACACATATAGAGGAGTGAAGCAGGGTTGTGCTCTGGCTTCATTTTTATTTAACTTCTTTATTTTCGATCTGGGCCCTGTACTAATGAACTGCGTAACAGATGCGCCTCGTATAGGATCTCAAAAGGTTGCTTATTTATTATACGCAGATGATTTGGTACTATTGTCCCGCACTCCCATAGGTTTACAGAACATGTTAATTCAATTAGGGTCATATGCAACATCAAATAACCTTGTGATCAATACGACCAAATCTCAAATTTTGGTTTGCCACAATAAGTTCACTAAAAAATATCACTTGGAATGGTCGTTGCAAAACTGTATACTAAACATAGTTCCTAGATCTAAATATCTTGGAGTTTATATTGAACATAAGAAAACCTTGAGTACTCTGACATCTGAAATTCGGGTGAAACTAAGCTCCCTGATATCTCAATCCAAAATTATGTTAAGAAGGTATGGGAAGTTTACAGTTAAACATATAGTGCTATTCTATAAGACCAAAGTAATCCCAATTTTGCTCTATGGAGTTGAGGCCTTGGTACCACAAAATCGCAAATTCTGGGATAGCATAGAAGCTAGGTTTTGGAAAAAAGTTCTATCACTTTCCCCAGGAACTCCACTTGCGATGCTGAGATTTGAACTAGGTTTGGTTTCCCTATATGCCCATGTAGTATGGAAGCAGTGTGCCCTTCTACGGAAAATGCTAGATGGCCTAGGGAAACCGACCTTTATAAATGCATTAGCTCAAAACCTATTAACTGCTAAAACGGGTATGTCAAGGTTGTGGAAAAATCATACATTGAATGCAGCTGCTGATGCTTCTGTGTCGATAGAGCTTCTGTTGAATAACCCTGATCATGCTAAAAATAAAATTCATCAGGCAGATTGGATCTCAAACCTGGAACTTTGTAACAATCTCAAAGACTTCAATCCTGAGGCTTTTGGCCACAAAAGGTATGGGGTAATAGCAGAATATTTGCTTAAATTCCCGTCGCATGCATGCAGACGGAAATATTTAAAATTTAGATTTAACCAATATGAAACAAACGAGATCTTGTTCAGAAGAAAGTTAATATCAAAGGAGCAGAATTATTGCCGTTACTGTAAAGTTGATGGATAATGTGAATCATTACAACATCTTATAATTGAATGCCCAATTTTAAATGATATTAGAGTGAAATGCTTCTGGGATAAATTGTTGGTACAAAATGGCACCAGTTCTGCGCAAATATGGAATTGTTTGTTTTCTAATCCAAGATTGACTATACAGCTTGCAATTGTGCAATTTCTAAATCTAATCTTCCCCGATCCGAATTCAACCTCAAACACTGCTCACACTAATTTAAAGTGAACGGTGAATGTTGACCCAAATGAGAACATGGAGGATCTTATCTGTTGACAATTTAATTACTTTGTGGCATTTTGTTTTGTTTAGTCATAGTGCTCAAAAATGTGTTATTTAACTTTTTTTTTTTATGTGTTTCACATTTGTCCTGACTTTGATGGGTTGTAAATATTGTTTTAATAATTCTTTTTTTTTTTTCTTCTTAAGATGAGGAATAATGTATGTATAACAGTGTATATAAAACATTTGAAAAGTTGGTTTTCCAGCTATGACAAATTAAAAAAAAAAAAGAAATAAAATATGTTGCGGCATGTCACCCACATTACTTCCACCAGTGCCTATGCCACCAAACATACCCAGGCACGCAAACCTTTTCTCCCCTCTGACAATCCCCTCCTAAACACCCGAGCACTTATTTGCTCAAAACTAGACTACTGTAATGCTCTTCTCTGTGGCATCAAAGAACAAACTTTAAAAAACTCCAAATTGTAAGAACAATGCCATCTGTGCTGTCCTGGACTTCAAAAAGTACAACCATATCTCATGCCAGAAGAGTCACCCACTGGCTTCCTGTGAGAGAAAGAATCAAATTCAAAGTCCTTTCCATTTCCAACCGTTGCCTCTTGAACAATGCACCCTTACTTGTCCCAACAACTAAACTGACATGCCAGTAAGACCTCTGCAAACTACACACAGCCACCGCCTCACCATCCCACGAGTTCTCTGACAGAAAGCCAGAGGGTCAAACCTCCCAGCCTGCGCCGCTGCACTTTGGAACAATTTACCACTTCATCTTCATGCTGACCCCTCCTACTAAAAATCTCAAAACCCATATTTTCCACTAACCTTTGTACCTTTTCTTTCTACTGAGCCTTTCTCCTCTTTGTGACTAGCGCCTAGATGCCCATGGGCTTACCGTGCTTTCAAATGCAATAATAAATAAATTAAATAAATGAGGAAGGCTGGGAGGAAGTTGCCCATGTAAGTAGTGGGTTTGAGTGAATAGAGTGTGTCAGAGATCCTCTGTAGAGTGAAATTGGTCCAGCGGGGCTGTGTGTAGTTTTGAGGCATAGATGTGACCTCTGATTTTATCCATTTTCTGAATGAAGCAGATGTTTATGCCGTTGCATTTCTCTTGTGAAGCTGGCAACTCGGGGACAGGTGTGGGCTTGTAGCAGTGCTACACTACCGCGAATAAGGCTTTGCTCCCGTTAGAGGCTGCCTCAGTGGTGAACGTGTAATAAGCCGACTTAACCTCAGATCACATGTCCGAGTTGCCTTGATATCTGCTAAGAGCATATGGGGCTACCTTTGTCCAGTGTTGCTTGGGTGCCGTTTACCACAGCTTCTATATGAAATCTATGCAAAAACTGGAGCAGGAGGTCTAGCCCCTACCAGTCTGTGGTTACTTATTCCCATCAGTGAGCACAAGGTGTTATCCCACGCATTGCAGGGAAGTAGTGGGAAGGAATCTGCATGGTGCAGTCATGGCTTTGGCAAGGGGGTGTTCCTCTGAAGCATCCTTTACGACTTTTGCCTCTTTGATAAGACCTGTATGTTCCTCCTCTGTTCTGGCCTTGCAAATATTGCTGCGGCCTTATGGTAGTCTGGTGATGGTCATCTTCTGCAACCCTCCTTACGGGAGGGATACCTCTTCAGTTAGAAGTGCTATGCAATAATGGCTCCAAACAATCGCACCGTGTCCGCTTGCTTCCTTGGATTTTTCCAGCACCACCTCTACCCGTTTATCAAATCTATTGACCCCCATCAAGTGGCAGGACTAGGATATGTACACGAGTCTCAGGATGACATCCTGCCACTCACAGGGATGGATACTTCGTTACCAGGCCTGTTGCTGCAGATCTTCATGCTGTTTCAGCAACATCTAAACGTTTATGCATACACGGTTTCCATCTGGCCTCTTCCAAGACAACTTGACCATAAGCCTTCTATAGCATCATCTTAATTAATGGTTCCATCTCGTCCCATTTATAATCATCAGATCGATATGCAGTAGGGGCAGCCATGTTTCTACCCACTGCATGGCCTTTCTTGCTTTTTTGGTCAGTTGGCCATTTAGAGATGGATGCTGGGATTCTTTATTGCCTCCGGTCCATGGCAAATATGATGGGGACAGCATTTGGAAGCCCGCTGATAATGCTGTCGCCCTGTGCTACTGGTTTAGATTTCTTCTTAATGCAATAATTCACACATTGAGATGTGGCTGCATTGAGTAGGGTGACCTTGAATAGTTTCCACCGAGAAAACAAAGGTCTTCGTCCTCCTGCATGTTAAAAAATGTAAGATTTGACGCCCTCGAAATGACGAAATGTTGGACTGATAATCATTTGGAGAGCATGGAGATGCCGCTCACGCTGGGGAGTCAGTCACAGTCATCTTATACTCGTCTTGAGGGAATTACCTGCCCTGCTCCTTTTGGCTTTCCTTAAACCAATGCAATAAATGCGTCTGAATGTTTGGTATATTAACTGGTACCGATGTTTGATCCCAAGAGCGTTTCTCCGCCTTTACCCAATCATGTGCGCTTTCAATGTATTGACGTTATATGGCAATTCTCTTGAAAACGTTTTATTTCTTTAAGGAGTTTGCTTTTCATGGTAAACCTCCATTGAGGGCATGGAATCAAGAATCCAGTGCTTATGGATACCTATAATGTCCCTCTTCTGCGCCTGGCGCACTCACTCCCGAGTCTGCTCTAAATGTGTTCCTTTTGGCACCATGCATCTTTTCAGCACCATTTGTATGTTTGGCGCATTGCACCGTTTCAGGCCATGCAGTCTTTCAGCAGCTGAATTGTTTTTTGAGTGTTGCAGTTTTTAGGTATCAGATTTTCAAAGCCATATTAAGTTTGTACATTTTGTTTAAGTGGTTTGCTTTTAGGGGTTTGTGGCAGAGATTAATTCGATGCGCGTCACTTTTTTGGCCTAGCCGCAGCCGAGCAGTGCACCCATTCTTTCGCGCCTTCTCACAAAGAACCTTCTTACGCAATGTGCGTATGTCGGACTTTGTGTGGGACCGGATTACTTTACCAATATGTGACTGTATGTAGAACACGTGTTTTTTGGTGCCAAAAAGGAAACGGTCTATGAAATCCGATTCGGACCTCAATGCCATTTCTTTGCCCTGTTAATCCATCTCTGAGCTGCTCTGCTAGTAGCAATGCTTAAGACATTCTTGTTGGATTGATAGAGCCATAATGGTGGCTATCAAGTTAATACTCATGGTTTGGATATCGAGGAAGAAACCTAATGTAGATGAATGGCTGATGGAATTACATGTTTTGGCACAGTATGATAAGGTTTCATTTCATAATAAAGATAAGGATGAAGACTATTTGAATCTTTGGGGTCCCTTTATGGCTCTATAGGATTGATGGGTAGATGGAAAAAAGGTTTTTTTGTTTGTCCTGTCTTGTGTGGTTATCTTGCTGGTTATGTTTCACTAAGGTTGATTCCTTGTTTGAGCTGTATTATCTATGATGCTCTAGTCCTTTTGTAAATTTCACTTTCTACTGCTGATTGTGAAGCATTGTTACTTTTGCTATTAATGTTTATATGAAAAACAAAGTGTTTTTGAAAAGTTAAAAAAAAAAAGTCATACCAGCCTCCACCTTGCATGCAGGATAGCGGTTTTCCTATTGGGTGGAAATTTGCTACTGGCTTCACAATGACTTTGCTTGTGGTCCCAGTGGAGACAGCGGTTACACGCTCTTGTCTAGTGTTAGAGGAAGAGGCGTAGCCAGGATTGTCTAACAAGTGCGGCCTGAAGCTAATGAAGTTGGCCCACTGCACTGACATTAACTTCTGTAAATGCCAACACAGTGCTGCTGAGTGGGCATTTACAGATTTTGGGTGGGCCTTGCTCGCTCAGGCCCTACCCTGTCTGCGCCTCTGGTTAGAGGGCACTGAGTGAGACAAGACGAGATAAACCACCTTGAAACATCATTTGTTGCATAGGCCGTTTATAAACACCCCATATAACAAACTGTGTCTCCAATCTGTATTGGCTTCTGGGAACCGCGAGTAGGGAGTGTGTTGGAAATAAAGGTTTCATTAATGATCTATGTGCCAAAGGCCTTTGGACCCTTGAAAAATGGTTTTATCACAGGGGGTATTGTTAACAAATCCAAATGTTGTAAAGAAGAAGACTCGGATCTTTGATAGGTCCAAAACTATAGACTCCACTGTAAAATCTAAACTATATGGGCATATAATTTCCTATAAAAAAAGTGGGTACTTTAGAATCATATCCGATTCAATTCCCAAGGAAAAGTCCCATGAATAATTGTATGCGTTTTCGTTTTAATATTTTATTAGTACCCGGTGAGGGACAATGAGATTGCATGTTACAATCTCATTGACCCTCGCTGGGGTCGTTACCCGACCGGGAATCCCTCTCCCCACAACGTTCCTTCCTTTCTGTCCCCTGCAGGTGGGCCAGCTGGGGGAGGCCACTCAGACAATGAGGAGGCTCGGAAATGAGGTAATCCCCCCCCCCCACCGAGCGACCACACGGCTGGAGGCTGCCATCTTCCCCTTCCCGGGGATCGAGTTAAGTGTTGTTCCCTTCCCCTGCAAACCCCAATCCAAACAATCCCCTCCCTCCTTTCCCAACCCCACTTACCTTCTTGTTAGTCAATTTCTGGAGCGGACGCGCTGGGACCACCACTTCGGACCCCTGTGCTTCTGCTCCTGATCCGCGACAGGCCGGCATGGAAAGGAAGTAGTCCCTTTCTCTCCTTTCCATGGCGGCCATTTTATTTGTTTACATTTTTCCATATTTTTATGGCCACCAAGGAATGGGAGAAGGGACTAGCTGTAGTCCTTTCTTTTCCATGGAAGCCATTTTCTTCGTTTACCTTTTTACATTAATTGTCAATGGGCGCCATGGAAAGGGAAAACTGACTGTTTTCCCTTCCCCAGCCACCTTTTTTTGTTGTTGCTCTCAGTACCCTAGTCTTACAGGCCAGGGTAGTAATAGCAATAGAGCCCCCAGGGGGGGCATTTACCACTTCAGGTAATGCCTGCAGCATTACCTGAAGTGGTAATGCTCCCCGCGAGGGGCCGATTGCTTAAATAACAATTATTTGCATCAGGCAGGTAAACAAAACCTTTGTCTGTTTGTAGGTTCGGTCAGGACAGCTCAGCAGTTGAATCTTTGAGACACCTACCAATTTACTGTCCCGCCTTGAGGTCTTTGAACATTCTCAATTTTTGAAAATAAGTTTCAAATCTTTATCATGTGTCATTGGACCACATTTGGTTGAGTATGTTGTATGGCAAAAATGTTTCATTTAAAATGTGTAAAAGATTTTTGAAGGATGTTTGTAAGTTACTGTAAAAGATTAGTGTTTAAAGTAAAATTGTGCTCACGTTTTTTTTTTCTATTGTTAAATCTTGAGAATATGGTTTTCTTTTTTCTTTCTCTATTCTTATTTTAAATATGAATCTGTGCATTTTTCTGGCTCTATATTGTAAACCAGAATTAACTTGACATTGTTTTCATGATGTGTAAATTTTTTTCTGCAAAACCATAAACAAACCGTGAACATGAACTTGTTTATACTCATACTGCGAGTAGCGTAGAGGAGAAATGGGTATAAGCAAATACCTGGCTGGGGGTGAAAACAGAAAAGTAACTTGATGCAGCTCGGACCATTCCTGAGATATGTGCCACCAAAAGGAAACTTGTAAATGTACCTTTAGCTTCAAAGCCCCTTAAAGAATGTCGACATTTAGTATAGTGTCTCAACTTCCAGGCAGTGTACTTGTGCTGTTCTAAGGGGAACGTCAGAGAGATGACCTTGGATTTTCTCGACAAGAACTGCTCTGCCTCCATGGCCAAAATAGCTCAGGTTGGGAGAATACTTGAACTTTTCTGGGAGGCTGATGGATGGCACCTTTCCGGTTCATACCCCATTGGTCGGGGTTTCAGAGGACGACTCTGGTGTGTATTTCAGTAATCCCCCATAAAAACATATTTAAAAATAACAAGGCTGAAAACGCTGATTGTTTTGATCAAATAGTACGATTATTTAGCACTTTTCTTTAGCAGAAAATGGATGGGGTAAGGGAATAAAATAAGGGGGAGGGAGCGGATAGCCTCCGCCCACATTTATTTTTTTTAAACTTTGATTGTGGTACACAACATTGCAGCAACATGACATTCCATATATATCTACAACAGAGACGTTCAGTTTAGGTTCATGACATAATATACGGTATTTACAGATCTGACGCATTTCTGGGCCCTGTCGGGCTGCTACTGGCCTTACATACTGTTCCTCGCACTTATTAACATACATTAGCTCTTTGAGGAAGTGATTTACGTGTGGTGCCTGTGCGCCCTTCCACTTCTGCAGAATACACTTCTTGGCCACTGCGCATGTAATATCGAAGAGCCTTCTGGTCACCTCAGGCCTCTTTCCTATATCCCCGAATAGGTATTTTTGTGGTGCGAGGTCTGCTGGGATCTGTGTGACCTCTTCCAGGATTTTCACTACCTCCCCCCAGAACCCGCCTATGTGTGGGCAACTTCAGTAGATGTGAAATGAGTCAGCTTGTTCAGTTCCGCATTTCTGGCATCTACCGGGGCAATTTTGTGTAAATTTCGTAATTTTTTGGGGAGTATAATGTAACTTGTTCAAAACCTTAAATTGAATCAACCGGAGGCCTGCGTTCATGGATACCCTCTTGGTCAGTTCACAGCATCTCGCCCAGGATTCGTCTGTTATGGCGATACCCAGGTCTGTTTCCCAGGAGGTATTTACCGTTGGGGTGTTGGCCTGTATGGCCGTGTAAAGCTCTGAGACACTGGTTCCCGACCGGGTGGATAGAGCCACGAGGCATGGGTGTAGTGGGGGCTCATCCGGGAACAGTGGCCATCTAGCCTTGAAGGCCATTCTCATTCTATGATATTGCAGTATCTTTAGCTGGTCTCTCCCCATTCCCGTTTTAAACTCTTCCAGTGTTATAAATCAACCGTTGGGGAAAATGTGTCTGATTTTAAATTCTCCCTCTGGGTCCCATTTCTTCTGTACATTTGGATCGTATGAGGGTGCAATACCGGGGAAGTTCCAGAACGGGGCCTCTGAATAATATGGTGTTTCCAACCCAAGCCTACGGTAGATCTTGGACCATGCGTGTACTGTTGTACTGACTGGATCAAATGGTCATTCATCTTTGTGTTTGTCTTTAAAGATGACGGACCTTAAGTCGGTTGGGAATGCTGCGGGTTTCTCTAAACAGATGTGTGGTGAGGTGTCCTGGTCATCGTACCAGTGTCTGACAAACTGGGCCTGTGCCACAAGGCAATATAGTTCGAAGTCCGGGGCCGCAATGCTACCTTTATTGTAGGGTTCCACCATTTTCTCCCATTTCATTCTGGCACCCCCCCCACACCAGACGAAACCCACAGCCATGGATCTAAGAGTATCAAAGAACTGTTTACCAGGCCATATCGGGATATTAGTAAATATATATAATAGCTTTGCTAAAACAACCATTTTCAATATAGCGACCCGGCCGATAAGCGAGATGGGAGCTTAGCCCATAGGCGGAGTTAGGTGGAAATCGTATTTAATAGTAAGTCATGGTTGTCCGAGTATAGGGATGCCCTGTCCCCCGACACAACAATACCCAGGTATCTTATCTTAACAGGAGACCACTGTAAAACTTGTGTGTTGTTCGGGCACCTAGTAGCAGCGGTCAGGGGAAAGATTTTGGATTTGGAGCAGTTGGTCCTATATCCTGAGTATTCTGCAAACTCATGTATGGTTTCCGTTACTGGGCCCCAAGCCTGGCTCTCGGATGTACAATAGAGTGTCATCTGTGTATAAGGATATTGACTGGGTTAGGCCAGCCATCTTTATACCCCTCTGTCCTTGATGTTCCCTAATAGCTGCTGCGACTGGTTCCATTGTGAGGGCACACAGTATGGGGGAGAACGGGCAACCCTGTCTCGTACCCCTTCCCAATCCAAACCATTCAGACATGGTACGGTAAGTCAGTACCCTGGCTCCCGGGTTGGTATATAATAGCCTTAAGCATTTTAGAAAGTATGGGCCTAGTCCAAATTTCTTGAGCACCATAAACGGGTACATCCATGACACCGAATCAAACGCCTTTTCGGCGTCCAACGATACGGCTACTGCTTGGGCTTCGGGTTTGATCTGGGCCATGATACCGAACAGCCTTCGGAGACTCAGTGCCGTTGACCTGGTGGGAATAAACCTGCACTGGTCAGGGTGTACCAGCATGGACATATGTTGGGTAGGAGTCTCGTGGCCAAGATTTTAGCAAATATTTTTGCATCACAATTTATTAAGGATAGGGGCCGGTAAGAGGACATCTCATTTGGCGGACGACTGGGCTTCAGTAGCACCGTTATTATGGCCTCTCTCATGGATGTTGGAAGTGTTCCTGACTCCATGGCCTCCTCCCACACAGATAGTAATACCGGGGCCAGCTCCTCATGTAACTCCTTGTATAACTTGGCTCCCAGTCTGTCTGAGCAGAGTGCCTGCCCGCTAGCTAATGATTTTATTGCTTCCGTTATCTCGTCAATTGTTAGGGGATGGTCCAGCAGTAATCTATGCTCTATGGGCAGTGTCGGGAGTGTTCTATTGTCCAGGTATTCTCTAGTGGCAGTGGCTGATTTAAGGTCGTGATTAGCATATAATTCTGAATAGAATGTGTGAATTCTAGATTTATGCCCTCCTCACTCGTGGTGACTGTGCCGTCCCCTGCTATTATGCTGGAAATTGGTGTATGATGTCTCTCAGCCTTGAAAAGGTTGGCCAGGGTGCGACCCGCCCTGTTCCCTTTGCCATATCGGCGTGCTCTGATTGGAGTCGCCATATTGAGTAGTTACCTGATAGCCAATTTGCCAAACTCTTGTAGGTTACTATTGATGTCTGCCAGGATGTTATCTTCATGTGCAGTTGTATATCACGTTTCTAGCTCTCCCAACCGTTTCTCCACTTCCGCCAGTCCCACCCTTACAGACCTCAACAGCTCCGTGGATTTAGAGATCTGGATCCCCCTCACCCATACCTTAAAGGTCTCCCATACGGTTGCATATTTATCGACTGAACCCTTGTTGGTTTCAAAGTAGTATTCTACCTCTGTATGTAGCGCGTCCGCAACTGCTGGGTCCTTAATGATGTCAGGTGGCATCCTCCATCTCCTGACCGGGGGTTTCACATTCCCCAATGTCACATCTAAAAGGATGGGGGAGTGATCCGATAGGGTACAGGGAAGTTTTTCGCGGTTATCAATTTGGTTCATAAGAGATGCAGACACCAGCCAGTAATCTATACGAGATTCAGTGTTGTGTACTGAGGAGTAAAACCAGTACCGTCTTTTATGTGGTTGTAGCGTTCTCCAGGCATCCACCATTGTCAGTTGCGATAGGATGTGTTGTAAGATAACGGATGTTCTTGTGGGATTTCTGTGTTTAGAGGTGGAGCGGTCTAACGTGATATCTAAAATGGTGTTAAAATCTCCTCCCCACAATATCTGCTCGCCCCCAGAGAAACCCAGCTCATGCACCACATTTGTATAAAAATCAGGGTCCACATTTGGTCCATACATATTCACCTATATTAGTTCTTCCCCAGCAATACTGCCCCATACTATGACATAACCCTGAGAGTCTATTTTGTTCTTTACAAATCGGAAGCCAACGGAAGGGTCGATCAGGGCGAGTACTCCTCTTGCCTGTGAAGAGTATTCAGTGTAATATTTGTGCTGCCTCCACCCTTTCAAGAACTCAGCGTTGACCCTCTGGAGTGCATGTGTTTCTTGTAACATGATCACCTGGGGGTGGCGTCTGGTGACATAGGCTCCCACCTTGCTCAATTTAGCGCGGTTGTTCAGTCCACGGACATTCCATGTGAGAAGCTTTAGCTTCAGCCCTTGAGCCGTCACATTAGTGTGTGCCATGTCTGTATACCTTCATCATGTCTCTTGTTTTACTGTTTCTTAGGAGAGTTTCATGTGCTGCAACGCTACCACAATTTTTAACTTGTAGGACCCCTCCAACTGGGTCCCAGAACCTCAACACCCTACATAGCTCAACGGAGCGAAACATCCTGCGACATTTTGGCACCCCACCCACATCATCTCCCCCAACTTGACGATGCTGCCCCTCGATTCTCATTCCCTCGAACTGGTGGAGCTTTCCTGAGGGTCGCCTGTTGTAGCCATCTGGCTAGCCCTCCGTGGAGGCTCATGGCTCGATTAACCACAAGTCTTTGTTTAGGTCCTCCAGGCTAGTGTATCTTTATTCTTGTGACAGTAGGTAAGTGGCGTGTTTTTGTCAATCTGTAGAGTCCCGTCTCATCTCCCGGCTGTGGTCTCGCATTTTGATCAATCGGCTGATTCCCGGGGGGCAACGGGATGGAGGCTTCCATATATGCCATAACTTCTGTGGGGTTCTCGAAGAAGTGAGCTCTTCCCCCCATGTTGTATTCTCATTTTCGCCGGGAAGATGAGAGCATATGGTACGTTGCGCATCCGCAGCTGTTTAACTATTTCATAGGACCTTCTTTGTGTTTGTATATTGGCTGAGAAGTCTAGATGTATGTGGATTCTGTTTTGCTCATGATGTAAAGTACCTTTCTCCCTGGATAATTGAAGTATGGTATCTCTGTCCCTGTAATTAAGGAGTCGTGCAATTATGGTGCAGGGGGGGGGAGCTCCTGGCTTCGGAGGTGGTGTTAGGGTACGGTGGGCCCTCTCGATTAGAAAGTGTTCCGAAAAAGGAGTCAGCTCCCAGGATATCTTTCAACAGATTTTCCACTTGTCTATCCATGGGTCCCTTACCAAAGGTTTCCGAAACCCTGACAATCCGGATGTTGTTCCTCCGAGACCTCGATTTGAGGTCTTCACACTTATTTTGAGTTTTGTGCAGTTCTGTTTTGAGTTGGGCTATGTCGCGGCTGTGTTGTGAAATTGTAAACTCGTTCGTACTTATCCTGTTCTCCGCTTCCGTGAAACGCGTGCTTTTCAGGGATCCGATTGTCGCCACTATATCGTCCAACTTTAAATTCACAGCCATGAATCCATTCTGCACCAGTGTTGCCAGGCGATCTAATGGATCTTCCTCCTGTCTATCAGGTGCCTGCGCCCCCCCCCGGCCGCCCTGTGTGGTTGCAAGCTGGCAAAGGAGTCCATTGGGCCAGTCTTTTTCCCTCCCGTGCCCTTCTCGTTGCGGCCCATGTGTTGTGGCTTACAGTAAAGGGTGGACTGTGTTCTCCCACGTAGCACCAACAAACGCGATGTAATAGAGGAGAAGCTGGGGTGATGTTTCCCTTTGCGCCCGCTCCTAGCTCAGGATGTTTTCACGTGCACCGGGAGTGACACTGCTGCTTCCCTAGCGGCTAATTTCCAACCAGGCTTATCCCCACGTGCAGTCGCCACGTGTAGATGCAGGCATGGGGGCGGGCCCCCTGTTGCAGCCGCAGCGAATCCAGCCGCGTACCCAGTGGGAGCGGTGCACGGCCTCCGGATTTCTTTCCCCTGCTTCTCTCCTGTCTCCCGCCGCAAGTTTCAAGAGGTTTCAGGCAATGTTGGTAAAGTCGCTCCAAAGCGAGGCGGCCACTCGGAGTCCTTCTCCGGCCTCAGGATGTCGCAGGCAACGTGGCGCCCCTCCCCACAGCGTGGTCTGTTGCTGGTGTTCTCATGGAGCCACCAGGTGGATGCGCAGAAGCCTCACGGCCACCAAAAGTTTCGGTGGCAATATCTCAACAATCCTGCCACGTTTTTCAGGGAATGCCACTGATTTTTAGCTTCTCAGTGTGTCTGGAACGGTGCTGAGAGGATGTATTTGAAATAAGGATGGTTTTCGAGCCAGAGCTCTCCCTTCAGGCAGCCATCTTCGATGTGCGCAACAGCACCCCCCCACATTTTTTTTTTTTTAAAGTGCTTAAGTGCTTAAAAATCGAAAATGCATTTTCGAAATTGAAAAAAAACGTGTTTTAAATTAGGTATTTCAAGCAGTGACGGGGGTCTGTTCTCTGCAACGATGCAGTGGTCCTCAGGAGAACTCTGGCTGTCCCCACCTAAAATACCCTACATGACCCCTGGTGAGATCGACAGTACCTCTTCCCATCAGTTCTAATTTTACCCCCCTGTGCCTAGTTGGCAGGTAGAAACCTCCTTAGTCTTTCCTTCTAGGGATCCCTGCTCTCATCCCATCTCCTCTGTTCTTGTAGCGCTATCTCAACCTCTCTAGCTATTCTCTCTCAGCCCCATCTGGTATGGGCCTTGAGCTGTTTTCCAACCTCCCCACTAGCTTTCTCTCTTCAGGTCGATAACTCGCCTCCTGCCTCCTCACAACGCTCCTCTACCGGAGCATCTAGCTCTACTTGCTGTAAATTTCTGTCTCCGACATCCTGCTATCCCTTTCAGCCCCTTCCTGAGCAGTCTACTTCTCTGATGGTTTGCCACCTCCTGTCGCTACCAACTTCTTTCCCTTCCTGGTAACTTCTCCTCAGTGCAAAAACACTACTCTTTGATAGTACCTTTCTACTGCTTCAACCTCCCACAATCCCGGAGGTCACTACTTTCCGGCTCCACTCTCCACCAGACTTACCTTCCCAATCTACAGCTCCATCATGCCACGTGTTTCCTTCCTCCAATTCCCCCAGACAGAGCAGGATGCATTATATACAGGGCCTTCCCTCCACTGGGGTGCAGTGTAATTAGTGAGGGCTGAGATTGGGCCTTGGACTTATGGTCATGTGGCTTGGAATTGGGCTTGCCTGAGGTTACAAGGAATGCTGCTAACTTGGATCTCAGAAGGCATATGGGCTGGTCTGGTTTCTCCCTCTTCCACAGGAATCCCTGGTGTCATTTGTGTAAGCAACAGTCCCTTTGTTCTGCTTGCATGTGAATCTAGCCAGAAAACCTTTCATTAAGCAGGGGAGGCCGTTTGCTGCATTTAGTTGTCATTTTCCACAGAGAACAGGCACAATTGTAATCTCGCAAAGCAGAGAGAAGCCTGTGTGTTTATCTTTGTTCATGCTTCCCACAGGAATCACCCGCACATTTTTACTGCAGGACTGGGGGTTGCAGGAGTCACAATTGAAGCCGAATCCCCCCAGCAGCTGAAGAGCAATGCAATACGATTTCCCCACTCAAAAGGTGCAACACTTCCCCTCCTACTCTAGAGTCCTGGATAGGGAGCTTGAACGGCTTTCTCGAAGCATTCAACTTTTTGGCAGAAAATACAAATGTTAAGGCCATAGACAGCCCCCTTTTCCCTGCTCTGATAATCATGAAGGGTACAGTCCGAGGGAAGTGTTGGGTCGAATCATAGCGGCAGGCTGGGGTTGCATGTCCTAGTGTGTATACCCTGTGTGGCAATGTAGTGGTTAATCCTACTTCTTGAGGCTGGCTTCTGGGGGGTCATGTCCATCCAGATGGCTGAAAAAGAGTTAACTATCCCAGTGACAATTCCCTGCCTTACTGCGGGGACGCATGTGAGGTGGTCTGGGAACTGCCTGCATAACTCCTCCAGGTCCAACAATCACAGATTAGGGTGGCCACAGCCCCTTTGACCACCCCACTTTTCTACCCCCAAGGTTAGGCAGGGGATGTAGGTAGAGTATCCAATGGAACGTGTGAATATAGTCGGAAGAAAACTCAAATGTGGTTAATCAAAAACATTATTTGTAATACCAGCTGCCCCAGACCCATCATCACAAAAGTCCCTGCGTCCCAGATCTCTCAAGACCCTCAAAATCTGCTTTGCTTTATCCCCTCAAGGAGCAGCAAGTAGATGTCATCCATGTATCCAATTACTGATCTGCTCCGTTAATGCCTAAAGAAAAAATTCGGTGTCATACTCAGGAGAAGCCACTAGATGGAAGTCTAGGCAAAGCAGTTGAATCATATACATACACCAGCTAAAATAATTACATTGAATTCGACCCCAAAGTACCTCTTGAGAAAAGCAACATGGATCCTAAAAAAGAACAGGGGTTGTGCACTCATGATTCTAGGTTTGTGGATTAAAATACATTTAACTTTACAACATAACTTAAATTCCACACTTGAAGATTGGTGATGTACTGGAGATTTACATTTTTCAATAACGAGTAACGACAGTTTAAAGAAACGCTAGTTCTTTAGCAATGTAAATCTCCAGAGCTCTCTATCAAAGGCAGAATTAGGATGATTTTGTTTTGAAAGTAATACTTTTTCCCTCTCACTAGACAAAAGGGTCTATCCATAATTGCTAGCTCTTTCATTGACAGAACCTCTCTACAGCAATGCAAATACCAAAACCGTGAAAGAAGATGGGATCCCCCACAAAACATTCCACGCATCTCCTTAACCACACCTTGGACATTATTTTATTTTTCTTCCTACTCCCTCATGCATAAAGACACTTTCACTAGACAATACTCAATTGAGCATCTGATCTTCAGTTTTACCCATCATACAAATTTCAATTCTACACATCACAAACCTACAGAATCACATTCAGATCATTAAACAACGTCCACAGGCAACATATTATAGGAGTAACTGTTCTTTCTCATTTCGTTGTCGGAATGACTGGTACAAATCCTCCCACTGCATCCCGCAGCAGACCACTGACCATCATCCTGTTTAACCAAAACAAGCAGACGCTAAAGCTTAGCCCGGATCATAAGAAAACAATCATTTAAGCTAAATCAAAGTTTTACTATAAGACCATCACACCACCTAACCAGACTACAGCCCTTTTCCCAAGAACGTAACATAGCAAAATGAACACTATTCCACCCCCAATCGGTAAAGAAATAAGAAACATTAACCAATACTTCTTCACAAAAATCTATTTGATCAGAGACAATATGAAACTAATAACCAAATTGACAACATACCTCTAGAAGACAATGACGGGACCGATTTCTCATTAGAGATCGCAGAGGTCGACATGCCCTCCTCCAAAACGAAAGCATGAACACCTGAAGCTTTCAGGTCTACCCTGTAAAAATGCAAAATCACCCCCTAATCTGGCAGCCCCCCATCCTCCCTAAGCGGCCAGATACCCCCCCCCCCGAAAAAACAAACAATAAATAACAAATAGTTAGCCTTGGATCTGGAACAACTTTGCAAATACAGATACATCGCCCTTCAGTGTTAGGTAAAAGGCGGTTTCCAACCATTTAAAAGAACAGATTGACAATCACGTTTCTCTAGCTGTATCAGGACTGCACCGTTGTTGCAGCCGAAAAATGGCAACTAAATTTTGGATGATGCTTTCTGGATTGAAAAATCAGCTGCCTTTGGCATTTTAGGCCAGAAGCCCACCTTCCATGTCTCCCCGCAAAATCTAATGGGCAGTGACAAAAAGGCTGTTTCTTCCCCTTTCTACCCAACAGAAGGGTTTGTCCTACTGGAGTGACCAGGACTCCCTTTGAGCTGTGGAGTGTCTCAAAGCTGTAGCCTCCTCCAGATAATCTGGAACCCGTTCACGAATCCACTGGGATTTCTGCTAGACAACCAACACATATGCACTCACCAATAGTGGTATGACAATTACTCTGCAGAGCATCATCACCAGACTACACAACGTTAGATGTCAAAAAACCAAAACTAAAACCTATAAAAAGTACACCTCATTAGACAGACTTCTGTCTTTAGCTACTTAGTCGAGCAAGGGCTGGATTTGCACCTTAGAATGTTTCAACTCTATTCACACGCCCATAATCCTTTTATCGCCACATCGATGCAAACATTTCAAACGAAAGGTCCACAAGAAACTCCAAATGCCATGGGTTAAATTGTGCCTCCTAGATCAGAAAAATACACACCAAGCGTAAACCTCCACGTCACAAAGCAAGCCTCTGTTCTCTCCCCTTACATCAACGTGAAAACAAAACAACCAGTGTCTTCCAGACTCCACTTTCACAGGGAAGGCAGTCTTTCAAGTAGGCCAAAGGTATATTGACCACAGACTACAAAAACAAAAGACCACATCATTCCAATCTCCAAACATCTAAATTAGTTATCTCTCACAGCCAACATGAACCACAAAACTCTTTGCATAATTAACCCCATACATTTATTTTTTTAATCTAAAAATCTTGCCAAAAAACTCCTCTTTTCCACTATACATCAACTGAAGCTGGTCAGCGTTTCCGAGTCCAAAAAGAGAAACCCAGGAGACAAGCTTTCTGCATGTATAATACAAGAGTTTAGAATGAGCTGCTACTTCAACTAAAATCTTCTTTCAGGATTTTTAGCTTTTGTGGTTCTGAAAAACAAACAAATTACCTTCAGAGTGATTCTGGTACTCATAGTCCTTGCTCACTTCCATCACATCTGGTTGGGCATGCCTGCATCACAGGATGGAAGGAAAATTCTCCATGGGAGGATGCTCTCATTTTAAGAGCATTGGATTGGGACTGACATGCAAGCATCCCTTCACACGCCCGGGCCTGCTCCTACAACCTCTGCATCCCAGTTCCGCCAGTTATTGCCTTCTGTGGCAGTGGTCACACAGCACATGCTGTGAGGGAGCGGGTGGGAAGGCATTGAGAAGGAGTGAGAGCAAGAGCCAAGAGTATGGGAATCACCATGAAGGTATTTTTTCTGCACTCTTGCTTCTTGCTCTCCCTCCTTCCCAAGTGGTTGGGAAACGAGACTCTGCAGACCCAAGTAAGGGTGGAGAAAAACATATGTCCAGCAAGGCTTCAAGCAAAGAGATTGTGGATGACCTGTTGGACAAAGGAAGAATCCTTCCTAGTAGAAATATCAAAGAGTAATGCATAACAAATGCGTGAGCAGTGGCCCAGGTGACTGCCCCACAGGTGTCTACAATGAGACTGCAGAGATTGAATGAGGGCTGCCGAGACAAAACCTAGATCGTCCCACTGGCCTAACACCATTGGCTCGAGAGCCTCTCCTGCACAGGGTACATGAGCAAACGAGTGTGTGGAATTTAGGAAGACACAGGAAGCCATCATCCCCAACAGCCGCATGGCCTTGCGAATGGTCACAAGACTACCAGTTACATAGAGCGCGATCTGGAACAGCATGTTTTGAACCCTCCCGTTGGAGTGGAAGACAAGCCAGTTTTCAGTCCAAATCAGAACCCCCAGAAATTGTTTGACTTGGCTGGGGACCAGGCTTGATTTCTTCTCTTTGGTCGAGAATCCTAGGCTGAATAGGAGATCCACAATCACTTGGGTATTAGGCATGTTCTGTACGCGTACCCTGTTATGAGTCTCAGGGGGATAGCTCAGGGGCAATGTGCTCGCCTTGGAAGCAAGACAACACAAAGAACCACGGGTCCAATCCCCAGGCCCGCACTTAGAAACCTCTGGGTATTAAGCACGTTATAAATAACCTATCATATGAGCCAGTTGTCGAGGAAGGGATACACCAGGATGGACTGTCTGCGCAGGTGAGCCACTGCTACCGTCAGTACCTTCGTGAACACTCTTGGGGCTGAGGCAATGCCAAAGGGGAGAACTTTGAATTGATAGTGGGTGTCCTCCATCATTAACCTGAGGTATTTCTGTGCGCTTGCAACATTGAAATATGAAAGTATGTACCTTTCATGTCCAGTGTGGCCATGTAATCCCCTTGCTGCAGCAGTGGGATTACTTCCTGAAGAGTTTCCATCCTGAACTTTTGTGGCTTGACATACTTGCTCACAGGACACAGTTCTAAAACAGGGCACATGGTTAGATCCCAATATGGAACAAGTTACTTACCTGAAACTGTTATTCTCCAGCATGGGTCTGGCATAGATTCACATGCTCATGAATATTCCCTGTCAGGCTGGGAATCCTCGGTAAAAAGAAAAAATCAGTTTCAGTTCTTTCTCCCAACAACCAGTCACTGAGCTCTGGGTCATACTCCCCCCAACCAACGACTGCCCACTACCTAAGCCCCTCCTCGGGCAGCCATCTTCAGATTTGGTAGCACGTAAAGTGGAAGTAAGATGAAGAGAAGAGCCGCAGAGGGGGAGGCAGGAGGGTTCACATGTGAATTCATGCCAGACCCATGCTGGAGAACAACGGTTACAGTTAAGTAACGTGTTCCTTCTCCAGCATGGGGACTGGCATGAATACACATGCTCATGAATAAAGAATACATAGCAGTACACACATGCACAAGCACAGGTCGTGGCAAGGCTCAACAGAAGCAATCTCTTGCCCCCTCACCAGGCTCACCTTCAAGCGAACATGTTGCTTGGATGACTCTGGACTCCTCCCTGGAATCCCAGTCGATGCAGTAGAATCTCGTGAAGGTGTGTGTTGACCTCCACGTAGCAGCCCCGCAAATGTCCAGCAGGGGCACACCAGACAGGAACGCCGTTGAAGCAGCAATCGCTCTGGTGGAATGGGCTCTCGGATGGCCAGGCAGTGGTCAGATGGCCAACCAGTGACAGTGGGTGATACAGCCGGAGAGTCACCTGGAAATGGAATCCTTGGACAGGGCCTTCCCATGGTTCATAGGAACAAAGTTCACAAAAAGCTGAGAAGTTTTCCAGAAACTCTTCGTGCGGGCCACATAAAACTTCAGCACTCTAGCACATCCAGCTAGTGCAACGTCCTTTCAGCTGGCGACAAAGGCGTTGGAAAAAACACAGGCCATGCCAAGTGCTTGTTTAAATGAAAGTCCGACGGCACCACCCTAGTCTCGTTGAAAGTCAAGTAAGGTGCTTTACAAGAGAGGGCCTGGATCTCACCCACTCGTCGTGCAGAAGTGATGGCCACGAGAAAAACAGTCTTCCATGATAGAAACTTGAGTGGAACAGAATGCATAGGCTCGAACGAGGGTCCCAAGAGCCTAGTAAGTACCACACTGAGCTCCCACGCTGGGGCCAGAGCCTTCACCGGCGGGAATGAGCAGAATAGTCCCTTGACGAATTCCTTGACTAACCAGTCAAGGAACCCTTGTGGTTGAAACTAACATTTCGACCACACGGAGGGTCGTCCCGGGGATCTGGTGTAGCAGGAGATAGCTGCCAGATGAACCTTGATGGAGGCGTGAGCCAGCCCAGATTTAGTAACAACAACAAATATGGAAGTATCCGAGGGGCCGTGACCCTCAGAGGGTTGATCTTCTGTGAACGGCACCAAATAGCGAATCTCTTATTTGAGTCTGTAGCATTTCAAAGTAGATGACGCTCCGGCCTTGGCGAGTACCTCCTTGCAGTCCACCTGCAGATCGAAACCCCCGAATTCTAATGCTGCAGGAGCCAGGCCTTCAGGTTCAGCAATCCTGAGTCGTGGTGCAGAATTGCGTCTCCTTCCTGGGTGAGAAGATCCACGAACACTGGTAGCTTGACTGGAGGGGACGCTGACAACGTCCGACTAACAGATCTGCCTCGGCCACACTGGTGGGACGAGGATCATCCCGCACCGGCACTGTCTGAGTTGACTGATGACTCGAAGAAGCAACGGCAACGGTGGGAACGCATACAGAAACAGGCCATCCCAGGGGAATGAGAATGCGTCCCCCATGCTCCCCGGCTGAGGAAACCTGCTGGTGAACCTCCGGCACTTGGTGTTCGTAGTCGTCGCAAACAGATCTATCTGGGGATTGCCCCACTTGTTGAACAGATTGTCCACTTGGTCGTGCCGGAGCTCCCACTCGTGGCAAGAGCATAGCTCCCTGCTGAGAGAGTCGCTGACAGTGTTCTTTACTCCCGACAGATGGAATGGGATGAGGAACATACCCTGGGTGATTGCCCTGTGCCACAAGTCCTGCGCCTCCCTGGAGAGCGCCTGGGATCTGGTGCCCCCCAGCTTCTGGATGTAAAATATTATGGCGGCATTGTTCGTGAAGACCCACAATACTTTGCCCTTGAGGGACAGCAGAAATTATTTGAGGGCCCAAAACACTGCCCATAGTTCCAGTACTTTTATGTGCAGCGTCTGCTCTTTCGGCAACCACAGGCCTCTGGTGTGAAGACATCCAGTGTGAGCTCCCCATACTTCCAGAGACGCATCCGTTGTGATTGTCTCCTGGTACGGGGGACTCGGAGCACACGCACCACCATCTGATCGCACGTCAGAACTCCTCGTAGAGCACCATCTTGTCCTGCAAGCTTCTCGACACCTGGACCCAACGGGTGTCGAGGAACACCTGTAGAGGCCACATCCATAGCCTGCAGAGCCGAATCAAGTAAATGCCTCACATCATACCGAGCAGCGACTTGATGGCCCTCACCATGGCAATCTTCAGTGGCAACAGCTGTTGCACCTTGCCCAAGATGGCCGATATCCTTTCCTCCGACGGCGACGCCAGGCATGACACAGTGTTTAGCCAGGATCCCAGGAACAGAGCGTCCTGCAATGGAGTCAAGCAGGACGTTGCATAGTTCACCGAGAACCCCAGATCCATCAGAAGACGGACGGACCGCTACGTTTGTTCGACGGCTGTGTCCCTGGACTTGGCCCTGATGAGCAAGTCGACTAGGTAAGGGTAAACATTGATTCCTTGCAGTCGCAGATGGGCCACCACCAGCGCTAAGCACTTGAAGACTCTGGGTGCCAATTTGAGCCGAATGGAAGGGCCTTGAACCGATAATGCTTCCCCTGAACAACGACGCACAGAAACTTGTGATGTCCTTTGTGTATGGGGACATGGAAGTACGCATCCTCCAGATCCAAAGATGACACAGTCCCTCTCCTCCAGCTGGGTGAGCACATGTTGCAGCGTGACCATCCAGAACTTTATGTATAATTTGTTGAGCCGTCGTAGATCGAGAATGGGCCTCCAGTCTTTTTGGACAAGGAAATACCTAGAGTATACTCCGGAGCCCCTGATTCGCAGTGGAACCAGCTCCATCGCCCTCTTCTGTAACATAGGCCGGACTCCCAGCAGCAGCTGAGGGATGTGGTTTTCCTGCCAGGCCACCGGTGCTATTCGTGGACACTTTTGTTGGAACTCTTAAGGTGTGTCCGTGGGCGAGAGCGTCCAGCACCCATCTGTCGGTGGAGATTGTCTCACACAAATGAAGATCGCCAGCCAGTTTACCACCGGGGTACATGGGTGGGGGCCCAACATCCTGGTCGGTTCAATCCTGTTTGGAGGTCGACAGGTCGCTCTGCTGTCGATGTTGACGTCTGCTCCCAAAGGACTTGGAGCGACCCCGGTTGGCTTTTTAGGTGGAGGAGTGGGAGGGTTGGCGGTAAGAGGACGATGCCCCAGCAAAACCTTTTGGTGACCTGAAAGACTACTTGTGAGGAACGAAAGGACGTCTGTCACTGCTGCAGTGTGCCCAGGGCACGTACCATCTCAGTGTCGGCCTTGATGGCCTGAAGGGATTCATCCACTGTCTTCCCAAACAGGTTGTCCCTGTCAAAAGGGCATGTCCAAAACCCTTGTCTGCACCTCCTGTCTAAAGTTGGTGGCCTTAAGCCAGCCGCGATAATGAAGACCGACTCCATTTCCCATTTGGCGGAAATCCGTGTCCGCGATGTCCAGGGCCGCCATAATGGCATGGTCCGACGCCACCTCGCCTTCTTGAAGGATCTCCAAAGCTTTCACCCGCTTGTCATCAGGGAGGAAGATCAGCAGTGGGGCCAACTTGAACCACAGCTCCTGGTCGTATTTGGCCACGATCGCGAGGGCATTGGCGGTTTTGATCGTCATCGCCGCAGAGTAGATAACCTTCCTACCCATCGAATCCAGCTTCTTCCCCTCGTTGTCCGGAGGGGTGGATGAAGAGGACGCCAAGCCTGACAATTTCTGTGGTCTCTGTGGCTGCCAGGAAGAGTCTAGCGACAACTGGGACCGCAAACACATCAGTGCAGAGTCCAGCACCCTGTATTTATTTTCCAGCCTGTCTCTCTTCGCTGGGGCGGTAGAGGGGTTCTTAATCAACGCAAGCCCCTCATCCCAAACACCGTCCAGGAGAGGGACCGAAAGGATGGTCTTCCTCTTCACCTCCTGGCACTGATACAAGAAGCCTTCCTTCTCCTCCGGCATGAGCTGGAACAGCTCTGAAGCTCGGGCAATCATTGCGTGGAAAGACCCCCACCTTGTCCGGTGGAGAGGCTCTGGAGGTGGTGACGGAAGGTCCCCATCCCACCTTGGTCATCCGTGCCTGTTGTCGCCATGTCAGTGTCCTCGGGGAGAAGGGTGATGGAGAAGGGGGTGAAGGGTGGCATGGAGGCGTAGGATGCCTCCTCTACTTGGCCAGTGGTTCCCCTGGTGTCAATGGGGCGGCCGAAAATGGTGCCATGGGAGGAGCGGGCGCTGGAGTCACCGCAATCCTCCTCTGCATCTCCGACACCAGGGTGTGGAGAGTGGAGAGACTGTCCAGTGAAATATCTCTAGTCGGTATCTGGGGAGTAGGGACGGTAGGCGCTGGGGCCTAGTCGTTCTGGGGCCCCTCGTCTTCGCCTCCGTGGATTGTATCCCCGTTGTTACCCTTGTTGCCCCCATCGTTGGCTGAATCTCCGGCGTTACCCTCGTCGTCATCGCCCTCCTGGACGGTGCGGATGGAGAGCTCATCTTCATCAGCTGAAGGAATGTCTGTTCCCTGCAGAACCTTAACATGCCCCCACCCCTTTCTTCGGGTCCAGAGAGGTCAATCTAGGGCTGAGGTCCGGCATCCTCTTTTCCGGGGTTCTCTCCACAGAAATGCTAGACGCCTCCCTCCTGGGGGGAAGAGACACCCTGGCCGTCGCCGGGGCACCCTGCGGGTCCACCCCTACAGCCTTTTGAAGGTGACGCTACCACCACCTCGAGGTGCAGCTGGGCCTTCACGAAGAGGCTGGTCCCCTTGTCTGGTTTGGCCTTCTCCTTCCCGGCCTTGTCGGACGCCTTGTCCTGCTTGGCCTTCTCCTTCAGGGCCTCATCAGACCCTTTGTCTCCCTTGGCCTTCGCCATTGTGGGTAGGTCGGACACCGCACCCTGTCTTGCCTTCTCCTTTGCCTTCTACGGATTCTCTCAGCTTCCCTGGAGTAGTTGACTTCCTCTTGGACGACGATCTAGAGTGGTGGCTGGAGACCGATGGAGATGACGATCGCGCCCTGGCCGTCGCAGGACCCGCAGCAGCGGTGATCCCGGCAGAAGCGGGCTCGCGGTGCTTGGTCTTGTGTTGGGCTCCCACGGTGGCACGCCCTCAAAGGACTAAGAAAGCCTGCTCAGATTTTCCAGATCTGGGAGAGGGATGCCCCTGGATGGCAACTGGGGTACAGGCCTTGGACTGTAACCATGCTTCCAAACGGTGTCGATCCCTCAACGTGCGCTTCGAGAAGGCACGGCAAAACGCACTATCCTCCTCCTTGTGCATCGGGTGCAAACAATACAGGCATGGGAATGCTTGTCGTCCATGTACACATTCCACAAACCGCAGTCGGAGCAAAGCTTGAAGAGGGAAGCGCAGTCCTTCTCGTCCGACATGATCCACATGGTGTAGGCCTGAGGACTCTTCTGGAAGCCTCCAATTAGAACACTCGACGAAAATAGCCCTTGAGGGGCTGAAAGAAATCCGAAAACTGGTCCATGTTAGTCGGATGGATGATCGATGGAGCACACAGTCTCTAGTTTAACTCTCAAAAAACCAAAAATGCAGCAAAAGCTTGAAGAGCAAAGCACAAGGACTCCCAACACTTGAATATGCAGTAATAATCTGAAGATGGCTGCCTGAGGCGGGGCTTAGGTAGAGGGCAGTCATTGGCTGGGGGTAGCATGGCCTAGAGCTCAGTGATTGGTTGTTAGGAGAAAGACAGTTCAGAAATGAAACTGATTTTTCTTTTTACCAAGGATTCCCAGCCTGACGGGCAATATTCATGAGCATGTGAATCCATGCCAGACCCCATGCTGGAGAACCTTGATTACTTGGAGATGAGGGACAACTTCGATTGTGCCCTTTTCCAGCAGGACCTGAACCTCTCCCAACAGGATGTGCAGATGGTCGGATGATAGTCATTTGGTTTTGGGTGGATGGTAGGAGGATCTTGATGCAGTACCCTTGGGTGACGGTCTTGGGAACCCACTGATCTGAAGTGATCACCCCCCGCCATGCGTGGGCAAATGTTAGATGACCCCCGACCGGGAAAGAGTGGGAGGGGACCCATACCATCAAGTCACTTGGAGCCAGAGGCCTGGAGCATCTAGACGCACAGTTTCTACCTCTGCCCTTTCCCTGACAGGAACCCTCTATGCTGGGACTAGAAGTTACTGGAGGAACCTTGACCCGATGCCCAGTTGGATCCTCCCGACCCATACTGTGCGTGAGGAGAGAGAGGAGGACTGCCCTTGAAAGGACCAATGGGTGTTGAAATTGCTGCATTGGACGTAGGGCATAGCGAAGATTTTTGTGACTTTAGGGTCTTGTGTTCTTTTTTAACCATTTCCAAAGAATCAACAACCATTTTCATGAAGAGGCCTGAGTTTCTGGTTTGAAATCTGAGTTTTTCAACCAAGCGTGGCGTTTGAGTAGGGGGTCGCTGGGCAAGGACGCACCCTGCATTTTCGGCAGTCTAAAGTGTTCTTCAGGATGTTGAGTGACCTGCCTGCCCCCTCTGCGACCACCACGAGGAGGCAGGTGCGAATGGGTTCCGGGACCGCCTCAAGGCCGTCCTGTACAAGCCCCACTGGACGTCACTATAGCTCGCAGGGAGTGTGGTGTTGTTGGCAATCCTGGTAGAGTATGCCGCAGAGGTAGTAACCCGCTTGCTAAGGGCATACAACTTTTTGCAGTCTTTGTCCAGAGTAGATTCCACCGAGGACAGTGGTACTCCTGCCCTTTTCCGGGTTGTGGTAACAACCAAAGGGGCCAGACGGAACATGTTTTCTACACTGGGATTAACCGCATATGTGAGTGAAGGTGTGAGCAACAAGTGGGCCAGTCACTTCTTGATGGAGTTTAACTGGAGTGGCCTGACCGACTCTTAAGAATATCCTCCACGAAGTCTGACTCAGGAGCGGCTATGTGTGTAGTGATCAGCAGCCTTTTATAAGAGCATTGAATGTCATTTGCTCGGCTATAGGCGACGAGTCTCTAGGCTGGGGGATCGTCTGAGTTTCCAAGAAAATGTATGGAAGGCCTAGCCAAATGTTTTCATGGGCCTGTGGGCGTAGAAACTTTCGAAAACACATCAGAGGAAAGTTTGGGCGAGGGATGTGTGCTTTGAAACATGTAGTGCGTGTGTCCTTGTCACCCGGATTTGATCTCCCCATAGCACTGCAGGCGGCATGCCTGTGAGACTGGGACGGACACGTGGGAGCGCAAGGTCTCCACCATAAGGTCAACAGCCGCTGAATCGGACGGCAGCTGTAGACTGATTCCTCGTCTGAGGCAACTGGGCCAGTTGGGGAGAGACTCTTGGCCTGCATGATGTAGGCTGCTCGCTGTCTCGTACGCCTGTCCTTCAAAGTTTTCGGTCGAAAGAGTTTACAGGCCTTGCACAAGCGCTCATCGTGATCACGAGGAAGACACCGATTGCATCGGTGATGGGTGTCTACCCAAGGGAATTTCCTGTTGAAAGACGGGCAAAGTGTTATTTATATGTATATATTTACTTGAAACATATTTATCAAAATCTTGATGTGTGTAAGAGACATCAAATAATATAGTGTGTGTGAACATTCCTTTGAGGGGGCTTGGGATTCACTGTACTTAAGCTCTCAGGAGGTGATGCAGGTGGGTTCAAGCCTGGATGCTCGTCCAACGTTACCAATTGAGAGCCTTGGCTGGGGTGCTCTTTGCTCCTGCCCCAACCATATAGAGGGCAGAAATACAGATGACCCCCCCATCCAGTCTTTAGAATCATATTCACCAATACTCTGAACATTTGGAAAGGGATAATTTTCGGATGGTACATCAATAGGTACCTGAAGGTGGAATAGGTGCCCGAGGGGCCTCAGGGTACAACCCTTTATGACTAAATTTCAAAGCCAACACCTCCAGAAATTGGTCTGACATAATACATTGGTAATTGATTCATACATGTGCAAAGATAGCATGGAGAAACCAGGAGTTGAGCCTTCCTCCATTAAAGCCATAGGAGAGGTGGAGGCGTGAACCACAGTCGACCGTGTTATGGTACTCATTTGAGACCACTGTTCAAGGTACCTAAACGTTTGCAAATATAATCAGTACTGAAGACAGAGGCAGACGGTCGATAGTAGATCCTCCTCTGGAAAGAACAGGGGACCTGTGACAATGTTCTTCACTTGGTGCCAAAATATTGAGGCAGTACCTTGAAATAATCAGAAGCGTTAAATAAGTCACCATCAATATCAGACATATGAATAGGCTATGAAGATCAACTCAGATCCTCAAATTTGAAAAGTAAATGCCAGCGTTTGTGTTTATGCTCCGAAGGCACGTCACACTGCATCAAGCCTGGTGCTGAATGAGGTCTATAGTCTTTGATCTTGTAGTGGGAATGACCCAATAAGTTGCACGTTCTCAGGCTGCCTGGTACCCAAGTACCCAGGTAGCGATATCAATACTGAAGGGAGTTAAACTTGACCCCCAAAAGGGAGCTGGGGTCTACCTTCTTAGAAGAGCTGCAGTCTTCAGAGTGACACCTGCCTGTTCAGGATGATTCCAAGGCAGGAACCTTTGTCGCCAGTACCTTTAGAATCTTGTATGGAGTGGAAAGGTCATCAGTATAGAAAATAGTGCCTTGGGACAGAGCTTTCTCATAAAGAGGCAATCACAGATGTGCATGCCCAGAGTGAACTCCTGAACGGGCAGTGGAAAGTCTCTTTGAAGTGGAGTGGGCAAACTGAACATCCGTACAGCGGCACAATGCCAAATCGGAGACAGGGCCTGGTCCGAAATCCCTCTTACTGCCAGGATGCAAGCGTCCTGTGTTTCCACAAAGTTCATGGTGGTTTGTGGTACCGAACCCTTCTTGAGCATGGAGACTGAGCAGGTTCTAGGCTATCTGGGTTTGATACCGACAGAACTGACAGGAACTCACCAGAAGAAAGTTCTTGAGACCGCTTATGCAGGCTCTGCAGTCAGCCAAGGAGATGTGCATACTGCATCCTACTCACTACTTGAAACAGGTCCTCAACGGCATGCGCAGTGAGGGAGGCCAATGTTCGAAAAATATAGGCAGTCAAATTAGATACACATCTGTAGGAAGGGAGGTGCTGGAGGAGCGAAAAGCCAATCAAAAGAGGGAGGTACACGTAGAAGGCTTTTTCCATGACTGAGCTGTAGGGGGAAAAAATGAACTGATAAAGGTTGATGAAACATGGTGGGGGGGGTGTGAGGAAGGAAACAGTCTGGTGCAAGGAAAGACGCTCACGCGTACATGCCACAATCCATAGTTATTAAAGTGGCAGATCGTCTTATGAAAAAGCTTTGTCCTGTGTAGTCTTTGCTGCAAGCATACCCAACCAGTTGGGAAGGATGGAGAGCAGGATGCTAGAGTACTTAACATCTCCAAACATTACCTTTCTACCAATCTTTGACCCCCCGCACCGCCCAGTGGAATTCACCTCCTCACACAATTGTACACATCTATTTAGTGAGGTCCCTATGTAATATGTTTTCCTTCCAACATCATCTGAATTATCTTCATGTGAACATTTTTGAGGAGTAGAGTCTGTGCTGTATAAATCCTCAAAACAAAATTACACTTCAACTACCATTCGGAAGGTCTCTGAGCAAAGAAGATATTTCTGGTGGCCAATAACATGGGCTGAGGAAAGGAGTACCGCTCAAGAACGGAGAACATGGAATTATTTGTAGTACAAGCTAGTCCTTCTGAAGATTTCCCCCATACGTCACTCAATGGACCTGCTGGAACTGTATGCGTTGGTGGACAATACCAGAGAGCAGGTTCAATACTGTTGAAAAGTTCAGTTTGGGTGGAAAGTAAAGTCTTACATTGGCATGATAGTAGCACCAATTACTTAGTCCTGGTAATGTTTTTTCTACTGGATGTTACTGCCACAGACTCATCATTGATTTACCGATATCCTGCTTGCAGTTTCCGAAATCTTTTTCAACAGCAAAATGCAGTGCAGCGTCGGGTCAAGGTTCCTTGGCAGCTTCCATTCCCGCAAAGTCGATGGTGGTATAAATTGCATGCACTTCGCTTGTTGCCTCAGTTCTAGTTTTGCACAGCCGACTTGAGGATATACAAGCCGCATAGGTATTGAAAGAGAAGTGCATTAGAAGAATTCACCCACAGTGAGAGGGGTAGGCTGAAGAGGAATACATGGGAAGAACCACCACCAGCAGAAAGAACATTACCAGATTAAGTAATTTGTTCTTCTAATGGATTGTGTCCCCCCTGCACCCCAGACTTCCCACCTTTAATAGACTCCCATATCAGTTCGATAGAAGGATGTGGGACAAGTGGATTTCTGTTACCGGTTTATATTGTGCAAAACAGCCTTCCCAAACCCAGCGTCCTGACATGACAAGGTGCCCAGACAGTGTGAACTACATCTTTTAATCACAGTCAGCACACTTCTAAAGCCCAGTTTTCAGATTAGACCTATTAGAAGAAATAGTAACTACGCAGTAGAAACTCGAAGTAAGAATCGCTAAGGCGAGTCGAACCATTCAGAAGCGTGCTGTGCATGTAGAAAAATAGAACTGAAGCAACGGGTGCAGTGCATGCTATTTATACCACAGTCCACGTCATGTACATGTGCGGGAATGGAGGGCGCCGAAGAACATTGACGATGCAGCACAGTACCCTCTGTTGTCGAAAAAAGGTTTTCTGAAACTGCAAGCGGGATATCAGTATATCAAAGATTAGGAATCCGTGGGAGGACACAAACTGTAACAAGTGTTCTTACTTCTTGACCAAGGCTCAGCCTCGACAACTCACTCCGAGCAGACACATCTATTAGAGGAAACCTGGACAGTTAATTTGCCAATGGCTGCATAGGCATATTATGATGAATTTGGCCAAGGGAGGAAGACTGAAGGTCCCTTAAAAATCATAGTCTCTCATTCAGACTGGTCATAAGAAGCAATAGTAATGATAATTCTCAGTTCAAACCTAGGCTTTACTGCCTGCACCAGTATTGATGTCTTTTCTTCCAGGACTATGGTGAGACACACAGGCACTGTTATCTGACTTTGCACCCCCGCACCACCCATTGATTACTTCAGCCAATGTCCTACTTGGCTTGCTCACAAAAGGAGAAGGGGGTGGGTAATTGTCATACTGCCGAAAGGAAGGATTAAAATGCATCAGCCCAAGCATCATACACCAATGATTTAAAGGTAATCGTCCATTTACCAGGGAATGGTTACGGGGGTCCCAAGGAGGCACTCTGAGGACACAGACACATGGGCAGAGTAAGCCTCATAGATTTTATTTTAATCATTTGACAGATGAACTAATGTAAGCCAACAGTATCATGTCATAACCATAGTCATTTTTCTTCTAGTACAGGTGGCGAACCAGCGCTACAGCCCCCTCCCTCCCATCAAACATCCATCACTATCCATCATTTCTCACACTCAGACAAATGTTATCCTCCGATGAAAGCCTTGAGGGAGCAAGGAGGTACTCTGAATGAATAGGGTTTATGCAGGGCATGTTTTATGCTCAGCGTTGACTGTTTCAAGCGTCGTCAAAGTGCCAAGGATGGAAGAACAGTCACAACCCTCTTTTGCATATACCACCTCTGCACAAAGCCGTTCCAACTCACGGCAAATCAGTAGGGTGGAGGAAAAGCAGGGTTGGAGAAGGTAGAGCAGAATCCATGTGACAAGAAATTTGTGGTTGAAAAACTTGAGCCAACCACCAAACTAAAACGGAGAAAAATAAACCTGTTTTTAGATCAGTCACTTCAAAGTAAAATAAAAACCACTCTTTATACCAAAATACATTAAAATACAAATAAAACCTGGCAGTAGGATGATGATGCATGAGAGAAAGATGAGCTGTGGTGTTAGTGGCTTTCCCACTGAGGGAAAGGAGATGCTGAAGACAGTTTTCACCCTCCTGCCCCACCGAGAAAAAAAAAATTAAAACCTGTATGGGGGAAACGTAAAGGCAAAAACTGTATCCACAATCCAGTTGGCGGTGATGCAAGAGGAGGAAAAATAAAGACGCTACCAAAATAAAAACAAAGCCAGATGCACCGTCGGCAGCTGTGGCCTAAAAGCCACTTGCCCATTGTCCGCTGCCCTATCACTCCCTTGAAAGTGGGCTTCCTTCCATCCTGCAGGAGCGGTAGCGGCAGCATCCTCCCTGAATTGCTGGGCATGACGTGTGTGTCTGTGCACAAAAGCAGCACACAGACAGACACAGAGCCGCTGACATGGTTCTTAAAGATTTTAGGGTTAGTGTGCTCCTCGTAGCAGGGAGAAGCTCATCTCTCCTTAATGTGGTTCTGTGCTGCGTCCCCGCCGCCATTCTCAGTCCCTCCAGTGCTGATGTCGGCACTGCTGCTGTTGCCAGTGCTTGTGCAGAGCACTTCTGTTAGGTCATCCATGATGGCAGTTTCCTTAGGGTCCACCAGATTAAACTCTCGGATGAACAAGAGGAAGTGGGTATACAGTGTGTTTAGGTGTCCATGAAGTTCAAGTGCCACAGTCTCCTTAAAGTGGGCAGAGTAGATGTGGGCGAGCACATGGAAGAGATACCGAAAGATCTTCTTGACAAGCGACTCAAATGAGTTTGGAAAGTCCTTGCCTGGAAGAGAAGAGACAAGTCAGTTCATTTCTACTGGGTAAGCATCTACATAAGCAGCTAAAAACCACACATCCTTCATGCCTAGGTATATATATATATCTCACTTTCTGCAGTGTTGAAAAATGGCATCCCTTAACAGAACGGGCGAAGTAGTACACAATAGCAACATTTGGGAGCAGGGTTTTCTATTGTAAGCACACATCATGGTTAGCCTCTCAAACTGCAGTTTTCTAAATCTTACCAGTCCGGAAATTCCGGCCGACTAGGTACCTTATCAGTAGACCCATTCCTCCCATGGCTTCACTAAAAAGCTACTTTTCTGCTTTAGCAAAGGTTCATCCTCACAAAGGTCTCATAACTGTACATCTTTGCCGATTAACTGCATATTGACTAAATGGACCACTGCCAGCACAGGAAAAGCAATGTATCCGAGTGACAGCTATTACTTCTTAATCTTAACATTTCAGAACTCCTTTGCTATAGGAGTGTAGACTAATCACCTCCAGGATTCCAACTCTGTACAGAGTGTACAATTCCTCCAATAAACCTAGGACAGAATATACAATGGCCAATGATCAGAACCTAAACAGTAGTGATGGAAGGGGGACAGATAAAAAGGACAAAATCAAGGAAGCAGCATATGTGGAAAGGCAATACGATATGGTACATCTCTTAGTATGGTTAATTCAAATGACCAATGAGCACACCTACAAGACGGAATATGTTACTACTGCTGCCATTAGTTTGAGTGGAACCATTCATAGGAGGTACTCATGTTAGGTAATGGCTTATTCTGAAAGGACACAGTGCCTTACCCGAGGAGCCTGCTTTATATGCAGCAGATGTCCTCAAAGCAACACAAGTCAATGGAATAACTTAAAACGCTCCCCAGGTTACCATAGACAAAATAGAAATGCTGCCAATAATGGAAAGATGCATATAATACACGGATTATGATTTCAGTTAAAAGGTCACTGCTGATGATGGGGTGGAGGGGGGGGGGGACTAGTTGTCAGTGCATTAACATGAACACAGAGGCAAACCTTGGAAATGTAGAAAAAAAACAATCCAAGTACTGAATTTTAGACTCCCGGATTACAAATGGGAAGAGTGCCCAAAATGTTTAGGTAGCAGGAAATCCTGGGAGACTTGTATTTGGTTATTTATATAGCGCTCTTTCCCCATTTGTATGGCCTCAATGCGCTTTGTGGTTGGAACGCCCTTGGTGACCGCAGTAAATGTGGTGGAGGTTCTAAGACTTTAGATTAAGAGCGGCTTGTGTGCATTTTCGCTGGTTTAGGATTTAGGTGGCTGGCTAGGCTCCACTAAGCAGCCCAAAGGTCAGGCACGTGGGTGGGTGCTGTTGGTGATTTGGAGTAGAGTGCTATTGTTGAAGATTCGATGCTTGCCCAGCTATACTGAATGTTCTTTTTTGTTGGCAGTCGCTGTATGTTAGTGGCAGAGGTGTTGAGGTACGTCACTTGTTTCAGTGTGGACATCTATGTGTGCTGCTATACTGGAATGGCATAGCCATAGCTGCATTCTATGGTGCATGGATGTTTGACCGTCTCTGTGGCCTTTGTCCACAAACGTGGTGTAAATTATACGTAGTGTGCTTCAATGTATTTCGGCTGCAGCGTCTTCTGGTCAGAGTGGCCGGCATGGCCTCATTATTCATGGAGCAAAAGTCTGAGCGGCGAGGGTGAGTGAAGTTTGTTGCGGTGAGCCTCAGCGAATCCTGCTGGCTTCCCTGGTGTATTTGCCGAGCAGGAGTGTTGTGCATGGGGCGATGGTTTGTCAAAGTGATCCGATGCGAATGCTGTTGTGCGTGCTGTAAGAAAGAGGAGATCCAAGAGACCGCTGGGTTTCTGATTCATGGGGTTTGTAGCCTGTAGAATAGTGTGATTGATGGTTTCGAAAGCTGCAGAGAAGTCCAGTAGGATGCGTACAGCGCAGCCTTCTGCGTCGGCTGTTCTTTTCAGGTCATCCCAGATGGCGACTAGGGAGCATTCTCTTCCCAAGTGGCCTGAAACCCAATTATGTAGGGTCTAGGACAAAGGTCTGCAAACTTTTTCAGCCTGGGCCACCCAGAGCAAAATTTTGGCAGGCCAGGACCCCCCCAAAAATGCCAAATGGACAGTATGTATTGCGCGCCGTCACCGCACCCTACTCCAAGTATAGTCCCTAGGCTCCCCCACCTGCTCCCATCACAGTTGCTGGGTTCCCTCATCCCCCTCCTACTCAGTCTCTGGGCTCTCCCCACCCCATCACACACCCTGGGCTCTACCCACCCTGCTCTCACCACTATCCCATGGTTCCCACCCATCCTGCTCCCACCACAGTCCGAGGGCCAGTGGCGGCTGGTGAATTTTTTTAAGTGGAGGGGGCATAACTATTTCCCCCAAAAATGCCATAGCGCAGTGAGGGAGCCCGAACCAATCAAAAGGAGTTCGGGGGGTTTTCCCCCGTGAATTTTATTTAAAATAATGGGCTAAAATGTTGCATTGTAGAGCACAATTAAATAGCTTAACTGTTGTCAATTGGTGCTGGGGGGCACAGGCATGACTTTTTAATGGACATCTATGATAGATGTCCAGTAAAAAGATACCATCCCTGTCTCCTGGGCCCCACTGGGCCTAACACAATCAACATGATTATATGTGTATGCAAAGCATGGCATTTTTGACTGGACATCTATGATAGAAATCCAGTAAAGAAATATACCATCCGAGTCCCATGGGCTCCACAGCACCTCAGAAGGAGGGGTGATTTTGGCCGGTGAGTGGGGGAACTCCTGGTGTGAGATGGGAAAGAAGGACTCAAAGATTAGCATTGAGGGGGGTCTTGGAGAAGGTCAGTCTGCGGGTGGGAAGGTGGCGGTGGCATGTGTTCCAATTTAGCGATTATGGGTGTGTCACTGGCGACATTGTGGAAGTGCAGTGATAGGGTATCGCATAGGTCTTGGGAGACTGGTGGGTGCGCCTCGAGCATGCGAGGGATTTGAATTCGGATATGATTCTATGTAGTTCCTTTCTCTGGTTTTGAGCATTTAGGATTCTGTTCCCATAGAATGTTTTCTTGGTTTTTCCGATTTCTAGTCTGTATGCTCTGGTTGCTCTTGATAGGGCGGTTTTGTTCTCGGCTGTACAGTCGGTTCTCCAGGTCCGTTCCAGACAGTGCTTGAGGGATTTTAGTGACCCGAGTTTGGCGGTGAACCACCTGGGTGTTGGTCCTGATCTCTGAGAGGTCTGTTTTGTTGGAGTGAGGGGTGTGATGGCATTTGTAAGCCAGAGGTTTCGATCGCTGGAGGGAAAGTGTATGGAGAGAGCTGACTAGTGAGTGTACTAGTTCTGGGGCGATTACGACTTTTTCCCATAGTGGAATGATATGGGAGGTGGTTGGTGGTGGTCTTGTGTGGCCTTGAACGCCAGCCGCTATGCTCATTGGTATGGAGAAGTAAATTGCTGAGTGATCAGTCCATGATAGCGGGCGGGGGGGGGGAGGGAGGGGGGGTTGGGTAGATATGTTTGTAATGCTGGAAATCGCATCAAGGGTGTGACCTCCCATGTGGGTGGGTGTGGAGATGTATTGTGTCAGGGTGAGTGATTCTAGGTTGTGAGTGATCGGGTCATAGGACGAGTCGAACCAGATGGTAAGTGTTGGGTGAAGGATGAGATTGGTGATCAGTGTTTCACCAAGTGTGTCTGCAAAGTTGTTGTTGTAGCCGGGAGTAGGACGCTGTGGGAAGTGGAGGGTGAGAGTTCCAGTTTTACCATGAGGGATTCTGAGTCTGTCGTTTGAAGTGTCCTTAATTATTAGTGGGAATTGGTGTTTGTGTAGTATCGCAAGCCCCCCCCTCCCCCCCTTCGCGATCTGTTCTGGACAGTAAGGTTGTAGGCGGGTGGAAAGGCCTCGTGAGTGATGGGCTTGTAGTCGTCAGCAAACCAGGTCTCAGTAATGAAAAGGATGTCTGGGTTTTCTTCCGTGATGAGGTCAGAGATGTGGAATTTATTTTTGGATACTGCCTGGCGTTGATGAGTATGGAGGATAGTTGGTGTGTTGTCCTTGTAGGTGTTGGAGCGGGTAGTGTTGTGAGTTGTAGTGAGGGGCTGGGGTAAGGGGTGGAACGAGTGGGGTGGAGCAGAGTGTGGGGGAGGTGCAGTGTGGAGAAAACGGAATGGGGATGAGGGGAACAGGGCTAGGATAGGGTTGGATGGGGAGGTTTGGGTCCTACAGTGTGGTGCGTATACGATCTGGGCTGGAGGATAGGTGATGCTAGGAGGGGCATAAAGTGCCTTTGGTCTGGGCCTTTCCTAGACCTTTGGGCCGTCCCAGGGGTGTGCGTGAGAGTGGCAGGGGCTGTGCAGCTCGGGGTATTGGCCAGAGCTGCGCTAAGGCTGGGGAAGCGCGAGTTGGAGATGCTATGTTGTTCAGAGATGGTGCTGGTGAGTGGTTGGTGGGAGGGGTGGTGTGATTGGTGTTTTGTATGGATCGCTGTGGAGTCCGGTATGTTCTGGGGGACAATGTTCTCTGCTACCTCTCTCCATCTTGTCGTTCTCAATTGAGTGGAGTGCGATCTACGTGGGGGAGGAGGGGGGATAGCAGGTCAGGGTGAGGGGGATTGGCCTGGTGAGGAGGGGGGATAGGTGAGGTGTGAGGGTTGCAGGTTGAAGTGCTTGGATGGAGTGTGTGTTGGTGGTGATTGAGTTTGGCTGCGGTGGGTCTCATCAGGCCTACTGCTCCAACAGCGTGCTGCTCTGATTTGATCAGGTGCTGCACCTTCAATTGGGATACAGCTTCGATCTGTGCACTTAACCGGTCAATGGCACTTGGTCAGGGCAGTTGGGCGGGTTTCACAGGAAAGCCTAGGTTTCACAGAGTGATAATGCCTTTAGAGTTATGCAATCCTAGATAGTGTATCTAGAGGTCTAAGCCCCACTGGATGGTAGGCAGTAATCAGATTGCGCCAGGATTTGTGATTTCCAGGCAGTTGGAGAAGGCCTAGGCTTCACAGCATGGCAGATGTGAGAACTAGGCAATTAAACTAGAGATTCCTAGACAGCGTGAGAGACCCATGTTTCATAGAATGGCAGATATAAACACATTCACATTTAAGACTCCTAACTAGTGGGAGAGAGAATGGCAGATAAACACATTTGACTCCTAGATAGTGGGAGGGAGACCTATATTTCACAAAATGGCAGATCTGAACGCACCTAGATTTGAGATTCCTAGATAGTGGGAGAGAGGAAGGTTTAGTGGGGGAGGTCAGCCGGGTGAGTAGGGGTTGGGGAGAGGGATATAGGTTTTTGGCTGTATAGAGCTTTTGAATGGTATCTAGGGTACTAGCTGACCGTGAAGGCTTTCCTTTTCCTTGAGACAAACTTAAGGTGGGGCATTGTCATCTGCTTTGGGTTGTAAAAAAGTGTATAGGGAATTGGGGTTAGTGGACTGTTAGGCTGCTTGTTCCCCTGCTGACACCTGCGGACACAGTCTGGAGCCGACATTTGCTGTGGGGCCCTTCGCCGCCAGCGCTGCAACGGGCAGAGGGCTGCCTTAGCAGTGTGATGCTTATGGGACCTGTTGGCCAATCAGGGGAGGGGGGCATGGACGGGAGGCAGGAAAAGCAGAGAGTGAGAAGCTGGGGCCTGGGATGAGCTCGAGCTTTCAGGACTTTGAAATGATCACTAGATCCTCCCAGTCATCTCTCTGCTGTGACCATTGCACACAGCCATTCTTGTACTGGTCTCATGTGTAGTTGTGCATTGGGTATCTGGTAAAGGCATGATGCCATCATTCCCATTAGCTACATACATTTCCTTAGTCATCAAGTGAGAAGGCTGATTAAAGGGATACTACTGCTGGGAAAGCCCAGATTTTCTCTTTGGAGATGCATACTCTTGCTTCTCTGATGTTTATTATGGCCACCAAGATTTGTTCTAGCTGGGAGGGAATTCTTGATTTGAGGACATACACAGAGAAGCCCAATTGATCAAGCCAGAGATGTGTGCTTGGACTGCGGTGGAGATATTGCTTGGCATAATTCCCAGTTATTAGCCTATTGTCTAGATAGGGATACAAATACACACCCTCTCCGCACTGATGGGCCACCACTACTACCAATATTTTGGTGAATACACGCGGTGCTGATGTCATCCAAAAGGCAAGAACTTTGAACTGGTAATACTTGTTTTGGTACGTTGACCCTGAGAAATGTGTAATGCTTTGGGTACGTGTATGCATCTCATGTCCAATGTGGTCATGCAATCTCCCATTTGTGAAAATGGAATAACCTCTTGTAAGGTTGTCCTCTTGCATTTTTGTGCTTTGACAAGCTTATTTTCAGTAGTTTGTGGATATAGCAATGGGTGCATCTTTTTGTCCTTCTTGGGTACCAGGAACTACATGGAATACATTCCTGTGTGGAGTTCTCGCACAGACAGCATTTATTTATTTTTATATTTGTAAAGCGCCCAAACCCTGAGGCACCAGGGTATTGTTGCAACTAGTTACATGAATCAAACTTAGCTGAGGCAATGTACATATCGATTTGCGAAATGCATACATATACCATCCAGTGCAAAAAAGTCAAACAGATTTTTAGCAACTCATAGGACATAATTGATACTCTGATCTTGTGTGTTCTAATTCCTTTGGGGGATTTTGAAGGGTGCTTTTTGGAATGAGGCAGTAACTAAATTCCACTGTGACCAACACCAATTGATCAAGGACTACTTTGTCCGTGTTTATTCTGCATGAGAAAGGAAATCCTTGTTTTTCAGTAGGTCCATCCCCTGACTGCATCGCCTCTGGCTCGACCTCTTGCTTTTCTGACCTCTCTGAAATGTGCCTGGAAACAATGCGATTGATGTAGGGTTCGCTGGTATTGAGACCCCAAGCTATGGGTGGTTTGAACATGCTGGTAAGAAGTGGTGTTGCTTGGCGCTTGTTGGTGCCTGTAACCCTTCCTTTTACTCCCCTGGTCCCTGGATGTGAATGTTCGGATCTTCAGGGTCTTGAGGTCCTGTTTTGCCTTTTCAAGTGTTGCATTAACAGCTTCTCCAAACAATAGCTCTCCATCCATTGGCTTATTAATGAGTCACCAGAGTATCTGGTTTAAAACCAATAAGTCTGATCCAGGAGCATCTCTTTAGGACCGCTGCACTTGCCAATTCCATCAAAGCTGTTTTTAATAACAGCAGGACTCCAACCGTCCCTCCAAAATAATGGTTTGGACTTCAGCCTTTAAACTTTCTGGGAATTCTTTTATCAACACTTGTATAGGATCCCAATGAGACCAGTCATATCAATTGAAAATTGCAGACACATCAGCAATACACCCATTGAAGTCTATAGACCAGTAGGGGGCAGTGCAACTTCCAGAAGAATGCCAGAAAACAGGCAACACACAATAATATGATGCACATGGCCATAGCAGAATACAGAGTCCCGCATCACTTGGGCAGGTGTGAGACAGGTAAGTGTCATCAGGGGAGAGGATTACAAAATGGGGTGGGCCACGGAGCATGACAGGTGGTGCAGAGGAGAGCCCAACACGCATTCGGCAGGCAGCACACTTCAACTTCGCTTTTTTTTGTGAGCAATCTACACTCATAGATCCGCAACACACATTTTATGCTGCAGTGTTTGACCGCTTTCCCATTAGAAAAAGCCTTATGCTTTCCCTTGGTGTCTCCGAGGTGGACAATGGTGCCCCACAGCATTTAACTACCAATGAGTCACTACAATTTCCCCAATTTACTAAGGGATCTCTTCTCAACATGCATATTTACAAGGTGTCCCATGACAGATTCTATGAGCGGGACATACCATGCCTCTGGCTGTGGCTCCTCTAAAATGTCCTCTATACAATCCTTATGTTCTGGGGTTGGCTGTATGTTTATGCCAAAGCATGTCACTGCTCTTTTTAGTAATGACACATACGAGCATTGGTCCTCATTTCACATGTTGGGTAAGGGAGGCGATATGCAGAGTTATGCATCTTCCAAAGATGGTAATACGAAATCCTGGGATTCAATGTCATCCACATCCCAAATGATATGGCTACTAGCCTGTTGGAGGGAGAGATTAATGTTCTCTGCTGTCATTTGGATGGTAGGTGTCTTTGGTGACACATAGCGAAGTGACACCTAATGTCTATTCTGCCTTGTTTTCTGCTGTTTCATCAGCATGTCCACCTTAGTTAGTGTTTGCATAAAGGCATGATCCTGCCAAATAATGCAGGTTTTCCTCCTCATGCGTGTCACAAAAGCCTTCTGGACTCTTCTCCATACGTCTCGTGCGCCAAGTATTCCCATTAATCTTTTATTGTCTTGATGTGCACAATACTTTGCATAATCTCTGCATCTGAGCCATAGCACTCTACTGTTCTGACAGAAGCCTTAACAATATCCAGGGTGGTGTATGAAATATCCCGGGAGTGTGCTCTTGAGGTGCTGGTAATGCATGTGAAGGCTACCCTGCTTGTGTGCATCAAGTGCCTGTGTCTGATGCGGTTTCGACCTTATTGGTCAGTTTATGTGTTTCAAAGTCTATGCTTTTCAGTGACATGTTTTGTACTTTCTTTTACAGGATGTTCTACGCCAAGCTTTTTGTGTTTTTCTGTGTCGAGTGACTGTTTCGATAGCTTGCAGCACCCAAAAGGGACAGCATAGCCATCAGTTTGTTGACGTAACAACTTGGGTCGGTTTGCTGGGCGTTGACTGACCAAGGCTTTTTAAAAACTCCTTGGGTTTTTCAGGGGCAGCAGACCTTTCCATGACAATTTCTTTTGCCCTTTTTGCAAGGTAGACTGCTTAGTCCATTTGGGAACTTGCGGCAACCCTGTATATTTTGTCTTCTTTGGCCTCGAGGGTATGGCTCCCCTGTCCCCCACAGCCCCCCTCCGCCCCACCCCCAACCTCGTAGACGCCATTATGTGGCTCATGAGTCTGCATTTCGGCGTGCTCTACAGAGATGCAGGTGAGAGGCCATTATTGTATACACATGTAGGCAAACTTGGTTACTCACTCCTGAATATAATTTCACATGTAGCCCGTTGTTACTTAAACGTGGAAAAAAAGTGATGGGGCTTTATCAAATGCAGGGTGGGGAAGGTTTTAGTTATTTACATACTTCGTGTGAGATTTCCTGCAGCTTATTCTAAGACACTACAGGGGTATAACAATGCAGCTCAAAGAGCGATGAATGCTATGACTATTTATAGACTATCCCTGAGATAACATATGGGCTTTCCACAGACGGTATAAAAGTAAACACTAGAACTACAATACACCAAGGTATCTGACCAGCTGAAAAAATAACAGAACAGTTGTGAAATAACCTGTAAAGTTACAAACATTGCATAATCCATGGTGTGCATTTAGCCCCGTTGGCACATCACACTACTCCTCACACTGCACCTTCCTGCCCAACCGTGCTCATTCTGAGTGAAATGCAAGTTAACATGAATACGTTTCGCAAGCAATATGCCAGGGATTAAAAGAAAGAAAAGGATTGGCTAATGTTTTCTTGAGAGGAAACGTAGGGAAAGGTTCACTTTTTAAAAATATATTTCCAATACAGTCTGTTGCCAAAGACACGCCAGTTACTGGCTTGTATCAGTTTCAATAGCCATTGGTGGTGTTTACATTTAAAGATGGGCAGGGTGCACTCAAGTTGCATTTAATATAAGATGTGCTGCTGATTAGAATAAATGGAGATAGGATCTGCAGGAGTAGGTGCTGCGTCAAGTGCATTCTCTTAGGCTTTAAGCTGGCTGTGCTTTGAGATTTAAAAAGGACCAAACCATCGTTCCCATGCAGTGGAAAAATAAAAATGTTCATTTAACCGAACATAGGAAAGCCTACTGAAATGCAATATGAATTTTAAGGTAAAAGAAAGATTGCAGTCGGCGAGTTTCTCAAGTACTCCTTTGACTTGCTAGGATTGCAAAAAAACATACATATGATTTATTTAATATGACTTGGGATTTGTAAGCGTCCCTTAGACCATCATCAAGTCTGCTTCAAAGTGTTCTAATCTACATTAGTTTGCACCAATTTTGAGAGTTCCAATACCACTCAGCACACAGCCTGTGGTCCTGTCTCCTGTCGTATATACAGTCAGGGCACTAAACTCCATATTCGCATGACGCAAACATTTATTGTTTACATTTGTGGAGCGCCAATGGCATCGTAGCGCAGTTAAAGACCAGTTACTCACAGCGTGGCTTAGCATGCAAGAGGGGGGGGGAGGCGTTGCAGACATGGGCATACAAGTAGGGTGGATCACAATGTTAATTGCTGGGCCTACAAGGGCCCTGCCTTATGATGTCCATAGTTTTAGGAGAACAGCAACTTGTTCAGGGCTTTTCGGAAGGCCCATTAAGATTCCTCCGCTGTTAGGGCAAGTGGGCGGGCGTTCCAATGCTTAGCAGCCAGCGTAGGGAAGCTGGACTCTCCTTTGACTCGGCTGAATTTTGGAATTACGAGGAGGTGCGAGTATGGTGACCTATTTGGTCTGTTTGATTTGGCCAAGACAATTAATTGGGTAAGATATACTGGTGATCTATTCAAAAGTGCCTTGAATATTGCAGATGGGGAGCCAATGGGCTTCCATTCAGACAGTTAGAGGTGTTCACTTTTGGAAACGTTGAGTGCAGAGCACAGGGCATTGTTTTGGATTGTCTGCAATTTTTTGAGGTTTTGTTTGTAGGTGCCTGTAAATGACTTATCCGAATAGTCTTTCTATAGCATGCATCTGCTTAGATCACATGCTTTGCACTGGGAGCCATCTAATGGGTGGGTAGGAGTATTACATATTGTTTTTTTAAATTAAAAGGAGGGCGCCGACGGGAGATCCTGTCACACTAGCCCTACCATACATATACAGGGACCCATGATCCTTCACGCATGGACGTCCTCAGATCATTTGTTTTTCTGAAGTCTGCTTGTATGTACTGTGTAGGTGCAGTCAGGGACATGAATTGAGCAGATGCAGAGAGAAACCGACGAGAGCCCACCTTACATTCATTTCCGTTACAGTAGAGGAAATCATTTATTTTGAAGTATGAATGACTTAAAAAAAACTGCCACCCCCACCAACAGCACATGGAAGGCTCTGACTCCCCTGCACTGAACATGGCAGGAACCAGAAAAGATTCCTTGTGTGCATGGAGCATTGGAGCCAGAGAGGCCTGCCTGTAGAGGAGTTCCTCGGAGCAGCAACAGATTCGGGAAAAGGAAGGAAAACGTTACTTTGTAAATGTATGTTCATGCATGCTTGACAGGGTGTGTGTGTATATATATGGCCTGCATTACTCACCAAAATAGCATTTCTGATGATTGTATCTGATTAGATTCACATGCTGTGGATACAGTCCGACATCTACTGGTAATCTGGGAGCATTGCCTCTTTCTTTCGAAGATCACAAGGGGACATCGACATGGGCGTGACTGTGACAGAAGCTGAAGTTGAATCTTGATGCTTACTCTCGAAGCCAAGCTGGAAGAAGGTGGTTAACTGTGGTTTCCCTTTGAAGCATTCTGAAAGCTGTTGTGCCTTCAATAAACTGATCCAAAAGAGGACCTGGCTAGAATACCTCTTCCCAAGCTACGAGGGAACATTGTGTAGACCGCCAACCTTTGCCCAAGCGCCCTGGAAGCCAGCCTTCAAAAGACTCAACCGGAGACGGGGACCGCCGAGGAAACTGAAGAGAAGAACCCAGACATTTCGTCGACTGTCGTCAACCAGGGTTCAGAGGATCGCCGTAACCGCTGGAGGCCCGTCAAAGCTGTGTTGCCCAGAAGTGGGGACAGCTTGATGCCATGCCGCCAACGACCGGAGCCGCAACACTCCATTGCCTAAGACATTTGAATCAAGGATGCCCTTGCTCATCACCGTTGACCACTTTGTTCTGCCGGAGAAAGTCAAGGTCACTGACGAACCGAGGAGAATTCGCCGGTAGGTTTCCTGCCACCCGAAGACCACAAAGATGCTGATGACCCGACGCTCTTGCTGGGCCAAAGTTCTTCATTGACTCGTTGTGGCAACAAACTATCGACGTTGAGGTGCAGCGCAGGCCTCATCTTCGCAGGATGTCCACGATCAATGAGCCCCGTCAGGACCGAAGGTGTTGCCTCAACGACATTGTTCACCCTTTTCTTCGAGGGATCTTGACGATCCGTGGCTCCTGCCTTAAAGGGAGTTCACTCAAGAAGGAACCACTGACGACCAGACATCGAACTCTGATAAACCAGGTACATTGGGGCAGTAGATATTTTTTTTAGACGGAAATAAGACTCTGCTGAACAATATTACATTTGAAAGTAGTTAAAAATTTCATTGTGAAACCTAGGCCTTTTTCCCCACTATACAGGACTCTCAAACTTAGGTGTGTTGTCTGTTTAAAATGTGCATTTTGAAAGTAGTGCCGCTCTGCGGCTTTGCCTCCTAGCAAAGCACTCATCTAGCAAACCTTTCTACCACTAAGCGCCGGTCTTATCCAATTGCCAACTTGTCTCCTCTACCTCTTTCTCGTCTGCTTGCTTCCTTGCCCTGTGTCCTTCCCTAGTGTTCTCCTCTACCCCTTCCCACTCCCTTCCTCTGCTCTCCTGTCCCTACCTACTCTATGGTGCTCTCTGTCTCTCCTATATTTTCTAACTGCTTCTCTATCGACTATCCTGCTCTGCTCACTAAATCTGGTATCAAGAAGTTGAAAAAGGACATCCTGGTCTCCAACCCAGGCCTCCCTATCGCGGACACCTATACCAGTGCCTCCTCCAGGCAAACTTTCCCCGACATCCTCTGTCATTCCCTCACCAGACCAATGGACTCTACATATGGTCTCAGTGCCTTCTCCCTTCTCTTCCTCTCCCATTAATGGTGGCACCCATTAAGGTTTACTGGAATGGTACCATCTTGGTCCAAGGCCCTCAAGCCAACCTTCTCCTCTGATAGATGCTTCCCGCACCTCATTAATTTCCTTTCTTCTCCTGCTGTCCCCTCTCCCCTCCACAGCTTCCTTGCGTACCCCTGCTGTCTCCTCCTTGGCTACCTTGCCCTCTCTTCCTTCCTCTTCTGCCCCCCTCTGCCCTCGGGTTGCTTCGAACACCTCTGGAGGGCGTACCTCTGATTTGTACCCCTCCCCAGAAGTCTTTCAAGGATGGCAACCTTCTCCATATTGCCACTCTATACTCTTGCGCAGCTGTCACACTCCTCTGACATCTGCCAACTCCTGGAGGAACTTCACCTCAATGTCCTCTGTCTCACTGAGACATGGTTCACTGGCAGCTCTGTCACAAGGTTTGACACTCTCCTCCCTGATGGCTACAAGATCTTCTCCGTGCCCAGATCCAACTGTTTCCGGAGGGGGTGTAGCCCTGATCTTTCCCAAGTGGATTCCTGCCTCTGTCATTCCTATGCAGGTCGACTCCTCTTTCGAATGCCTTGTCTGCAGGCTCTCTTCCCTCTCTTGGCCATTCCCTTACTGTGGCTACCATCTATCGGCCACCTAGTCAGATCTCCTTCCTGAGTGGACGGACCTCTCCTCTTCTCTCCTGGTCTCAACCAATTAACTCCTCCTTCTTGGAGACTTCAACATCCACCTAAATGCTTCCTGTCCTCCCACTGGACTCTTTTGTGACCTCTGCGTTTCTCTGCGTCTCTCTCTCTGTCTGTGTCTCTGCGTGTCTCTGTGTGTGTGTCTCTCTCTCTCTCTCTCTCGCGCTCTCCATTCTCCCCTCTGGCCCGAGATCACTTTCTCCTTTCCTCCCATCTCTCTCTATCCCTCAGGCCAAGCCAACTCCAGCACTGCCACCTACCTTCTCGGTTGTCCAACCCATGAAGTGTGTGTCAGTTGAGGCTTTCGCTGCCACCTTCTCCCCCCCTCCCCGGCGGACTCACACCCTGACACAGCCCTTTCCATGCTCCACTTTGCTATATCTGATACTCTCGATGTTCTTGCCCCTGTCATAAGGATCCGCTTGAAGCCCAAATACAAGTGCAACTTTTGGTACAACTCATACCTAGTCACCCTTAAATACAAGTGCAGGGTGGCTGAGAGGAAAAGGCGTGCTTACGGTACATCCTCTGACAAACTGGCCTCCCACCTGCTCCAAAGGCAATACCGGCTCGCCGTCCGCACCAAGAAGAGAGCCCACATCTAAGCCCGTGTCTCCGTGACATCTAACAACTCGGCCAAACTCTTTCAAATCTGCAAGTAGCTGGTCAATCCTGCTGCAGGATCTACCTCTCTGGTCCCCTCCCAGGCCCTCTGCACGGCCCTGGCTTCTCATTTCATCTCTAAAACTCAGGTGTCTCTGTCTCTCTCTCTCCTACTCCCTACTCTTCCTCTGGCCCTTCAGCCACCTCTCCCCCCTCCTTCTCTGCCTTTCCCCTGTTCTCCATAGACAAGGTTCCTAAACAAGTCTGATCTATGAAATTCTCGTCAAAACAGGTTCACATCTGTTCCTCCAAAACCATCAAAGACCACATTGACACCCTGGCTCCTGCTCTGGCTGACTTCTGCAACCACTCCCCCACTGGAGTCTTCCCCTCCCCCTGAAGCACTCCCTTGTGCACCCTCTTCTTAAGAAACCATCTGCCGACCCTTGCTGCCCGGCTAAATATTGTCCAATCTGCATCACTCCTTTCCTAGGCAAACGGTTACGCTCATCTGATCTCTGCGGAGGCGTTAGCTGCTACTGGTCCTGTGCTTCTGAGTGATAGACAACCTCCATCTGGTTCCCAGACTAGGATGGTCCCGAACAACCTCACCGGGACTGCTCCTGTTTTGCAATGATGGGCTCTCCGTCTTGCTGTCCTCGCAGAGGGGCTAATCTTCAGGAACCCAGTTACTTCACTGGTTCCTTGTGAGGACTGACCAGGGCCAGCTGCGGCGTAGTCCTCAAGTGTGACTTTTCCCCTTTGTGGCAGTCCGGTAAGTATTTGTGATCCGGTGAGTATTTTGTGCCTTTTTATGTCCTTCGCATCTGTTGCAATGTTGCTCGTTAATGGGGATTATCGTTCGTGCTCACCTTGTCCCTTTTCCCCTTTTTAGGTGCTGATGCGGCTCCGGAGCGCAGCGCGATGTGTTCAGACTGCGATGAGTGGCAATGGGTCACCGTATGCAGATGTCCATGCCGCGGTATGCAGCGACACGAGCAACAGGCAAGTGAAGCTTTTAATGTGAGCACGAGCGAACTTGGCAGTGTGCATCCTTTCAAAAGTCTTGTGCTAACATTTCTCTTCTCTTTCCCAGCGTAGCGGTCGTGAAGTGATGAAGGATTTGTGGGTGAGTGAAGACTTGCAAGTTTCCAGGTTTCTCCGCTCGTGTCGACGAGGACAACTGTGCGTCTCGAGGTAAGCAATTGCAGGCTTCTTGATTTCTCAGGTAGACGGGATGAAATCTGCAGACATAATCGCGGTGAGTGTCACGTTGCAAGGCAAAGTAACGCAAAGCACGGACTGGAGCAAAGGCAGGGCTTAAATCGCCTATGCTGTAGCCACGCCCACAGGCGGTCTGGCTGGGCACGCCCTACCCCTCCCGACACGAGATGCTGATGGGCACACCCTGCTATGCCCAGTGCATGATGCAGGTGTACAGTGGGCCTGGCAGGCTTCCCAAGTAGCTCCCTTCCTGGGGTTGGATGGGCATGTGAGCCCTAGACTGGGTGACCATGACACAAACTGCTGGAAAAGCTGGCCATCTCCCAGCTTAATCTACACTCTGAAACTGTTGGTTGTCTCCATGACCATCAGTCTGGCTTCAGAGCTGCCAGAAGCACAGAATCCGCTCTCCTGAACATCCGTGAAGACCTGCTCTCCAACCTTGACCCCAACACCCCCTGTGTACTCATCTTACTTGAGCTCTCTTCTGCCTTTGACACGGTCAACCATGCCACCCTGCTCAACCGTCTCCGCGATAACCTGGGTATCACTGATAAGGCCCTGGCTTGGCTGACTTCCTTCCTCTCCGATTGGCCCTCCCAGGTCCAACTTGGGTCCTTCCTCTCCTCTATCTGTGGTGTTCCCCAGGGGTCTAACCTCTCTCCCTGATTGTTCAATACCAGGCACTTCTTGCGCACCGCATTGCCGCCCTCTGCCCCAACTTTCAGTGCTACACTCAACTCATTTTCAGGCTCCCTTCTGCCACCTCTTCTCCCTCTCTCATCTACGATTGTCTGTCCGCCATCCAGGAGTGGTGTGCCACAAATGAGCTCTGCCTTAATGCCAGTAAGACAGATTCTCCTCATCGGCACACCTGCTCCCTCCTTTTCTGTCACTCTCAGGCCGGCCTCTCTTTGCCCTCTTCCTGTTCCCACCTGTGAGGCTAAACACCTTAGGGTAATCTTCGACTCCACACTTTCCTTCTCTCCTCTCCTCACATCTGGCATCTCTAAGAAGTCACACTACCAACTGCACCCCCTCAGAGGTATTCCTTCTTTCCTATCCTTCCCCCAGAAGCTCACTGTCTCCAGAGCTCTGGTTCTCTCTAGGCTGGACTACTGCAACAGTCTCTTAATCTGCCTGCCTCTACTCTCTGCCCTCTGCAACTCATCCAAACAGGACTGCAAGACTTGTCCTTGGCCTCAAGCACAGGGATCTTATCTCTCCAGGACTGAAATCTCTGCATTGGCTCCCAGTGGCGGCAAGGATTAAGTTCAAAACCCTCTGCATTGTCCACAAGGCCTTCTGTGGCGTGGGGCCTCAATACCTTCAACTCGCTCTTCCTAAAGATCTTCCTTCTCAAGCACTTCGCTCATCTGCCTCCAACTACCTCAGGGTTACTCGCTTCTCCAAGCAGCGAGTTGGTGGAAGATCTTTTTTTCTGCTGGGGCCTCCCCTTGGAACAGCCTCCCTGCCTGTCTGAAACTTGAGGAGAACCATCTCCGGAAGTACCTCAAGACCTTCCCCTGTGCTTGCTCTCCTCTCCCCAGCTCATTTCCCCCAGCTGAATCTGAAACTGGTTACCTGGCTACCCTCTGATCTCGGGCCCAGGTGCCCCTCCCTGCCAGTTGCACACCTGCACTGCACCCCTGGCAACCCTTGCACTCAGGAACTGTTTCTGTATCCCTACAGCCCCTACTAGCACTTGACACCCGATGTCTGCACTTACCCGTGCACTTGCCATAGCTGACTGCACTTATTATTTATTGTCTCCATTTATTTTACTGTTGTCCTATGTACTGCACTGCCCCCTCCCCTTTCCCTGCACTTGCGCGATCTCAAGGTCACCTGGCCTAGTAGGATCGCTGTCCGTCTTCCCTCCGTTTCCCCTCCCTTGCCTTGTTGCGCCTTGAAACATTTGTGTTTAGGCGCATTATAAATGCCATATCATATAACACAATCCCTAACGTGACGTGTAGTGTACCCAAAATCCATCACGTGTCGAGGTCCCTCCGATTGTGTTTTTTCTGCCGTGAGAGCCTTATAGTCAGCGTGAGTGAGTACAGAAGAAAGAAGTTGTAAGATATGCTCCTTCTACTCCATGATGGGAGGACGTTTGGGCGCATGTGGATCTAAGCAGATACAATCAGAAATTCTATTACGGTGAGTAATGCATGTCTTCTGATGTTTGTTAATCTTCTTAGAGTCACATGCTGTGCATAGACTAGCGATCAGTAGCCAGAGATGGTGGTGGGATGTGAGAAGGAACAGTAGCAAAGAGATGTCTTAGCACCGCTTGTCCCACCTGAGAATCAGACCTAGAGTGTGTATCTAGGCAGTAGCGGTGTGTAAATGTGTGCACCGAATTCCAGGTTGCTGCTTCACAGATGGGCTCAAGAGGAACATTTGCAATGAATGCTATGGTAGACCCTGTGCCCAGTGTAGTGTGTGCTCTAGGCGTGAAGGGCAGATCTCTTGGCAAGAGTGTAGCGCAGTGGGATGCAGTTTACAATCCACTTTGAAATAGCAGATTTAGAGACAGGGTCCCCTTCTCTACCAGCGGTCAGTGAAATTAAAAACTGGTTCGTTTTTTTTAGTGGTTTTGTCTTTTCCAGATAATAGAGCATCTCTCTCCTCACATCTAGTGTGTGGATGCTTCTTTCTGCCACATTATTGGGGTTCTGGAAAAAGGTTGGTAGTTCTATGGACTGGCTCACATGGAACTTTGAAATAAATTTAGATGCAAATCGTGAGTGCGCAGGATCACCTCATCATTGTGAAGAATGGGTCCTGAACTGAAAGGGCTTGCAGTACAATAACTCTCCTTATTGATGTGATCGCCACCAAGAAGGCAGTCTTGTAGGTGAGTGCTTTAACGTTAGCCTTGTGCATTTGTTCAAAGGGAGGCCCCATTAGTCTGGTAAGTACAACGTTCAGGTCCCACACGGAGGCTGGGTTGGAATTGGGGGGGGGGGTGAAGTCTTTTTACCCCTTCCACAAAAGCTTTAATTATGGGAATTTTCCACCACAAAACCTTCTGGGACGTGGAGTATGCTGAAAGCACAGCTAAAGAGGAACTTTACGAAATTGAAAACCAGGTCTGAATCTAACAGACGAGTTAGGTACAGGACAATATGTGTTGGTGTGCATTCAATAGGATTGATGCTCTTGCCATTACACCAGACGACAAAGCGTTTCCATTTGCTGGAGTACCAATGTCTGGTGTTCGGTTTCCGTGCTTCCCTGAGTATGTGCATACATCTTTGAGGGAGTTGGAGGTGCCCGAACTCTATGACTTCAGGAGCCAGGCTGCTAAGTTCAGAGTTTGAGGGGATGGATGTAGTGTCTCCCCTGGTCTTACGGCAGCATGTTGTAAGGGCCTGGCAGCTTCCAGGGAGGGGAGACGGATGTTGCCATGAGATGGGAGAAGCAAGGTTAGTGGGCCCACCAGAATCATCCTGACTGGCTCTTGGTGCATCTTGTGCACTATACTGTTGAGCAGGTGAATTGGGGGGGGGGAAAACGTAGACAAATTTCCCTGACCATGTTATCCAGAGACTGTTCCCCTTGGAGCGGATGTGAGGGTAACTGGAGGCATAATCTGGGTATTGTGCATTCTCCAGAGTTTCGAACAAGTCGATCTCTGGGAAGCCCCAGTCTGTGAAGACATTAAGAACAATGTCCTCGTACAATCGTGACTCTCTCTCTCTCTCTCTCTCTACGGATAGTGGGATGTCTCTACTGAGTATGTCCGCCAGAAGACTGACTTCCCCTGGAACGTATTGTGAAAGGAGGAACATCATGTGTTTGAAAGCCCATTTCCATATGTTCTGTGACAGTATGGACAGCCCTGGAGAGTGAGTGCCCCCTTGTTTGTTGAAGTAATACAAGGCCGTAGTACTGTCCGTGAGGACCAGAACCGTTTTCACCTGGAGGTGCGTTTGGAATGCCTTCAGGGCCTTGAACACTGCTAGCAGTTCCAATAGGTTTATGTGGTTGGATGCTACTTTTGGTCACATGCTGTGTGCCGACTGATTAAGGAGGCAACCCTCCCCCGACCCCCCCCCCCCATCAGATGTGTCTGTGTTGAGAGTGGCCCCTACTGCGGGGGTGGTAAAGGTTATGCCCGGACCACCACTGCAGAGACTGAACGAGGGCTGCCGAGACAACCACTAGATCGTCCATTTGTCCGCTGGCTTGACACCATTGGCTTGAGAGTCACTCTTGCATGGGGCGCATGCGCAGACATGCATGTCGAACTAGGTAGATGCTGGAGGCCATCATCCCGATTAGTCGCATGGCTTTGCGTACGGTCACCTTGTGACTGGCTACATAGTGAGGGATTTGCAACAGCATGTTTTGAACCCTCTTGTTGGAGGGAAAGGCGAGGCCGTCTTTGGTCTGAATTAGAGCCTCCAGAAACTGTTTGACTTGGCTGGGGTCTATACCGGACTTTTTCTCATTTATGTTGAACCCTCGGCTGAAGAGGCGACCAACTGTCTTCTGGGTATTTGTTAGGCATGTTCCATATGAATCCCCTTTTATTAGCCAGTTGTCGAGGTAAGGGTAAACTGGGATGGGACTGCCTGCGCAGTTGAGCAGCTACTACCGCCAGTACCTTCGTGAACACCCCTGGAGCTGAGGCAATGCTGAAGGGAAGAACCATGAACTGATGGTGAGTGTTCTCCATCATGAACCTTAGGTACATTCTGTGAACTGGCAACATTGAAATATGAAAGTATGCGTCTTTCATATTCAATTTGGCCATGTAATCCCGCTTCACCAGCAGTGGGATTACTTCCTGCAATGCGGTCATTCGGAATTTTTGCAGTTTGACATATTTGTTTGCTGGGCGCAGGTCTAACACAGAGCACATGGTGAGATCCTTTTTGGGTACAAGGAAATACACTGAATACCCACGTTTACCTGGTGAATGGGGAGGACTTCTACGGCACCCTTTTCCAGAAGGATCTGCACCTCTTCCAGCAGGATTTGAAGGTGTGCTAGTGATGGGTGACTGCTCTTTGGTGGGTGGTATCGCGGTGGGCGGTGGAACACTATGCAATAACCGTGCGCGACGGTCTTGAGCACCACTGGTCTGATGTGATCCCCTCCAAAGCATGCATGAATGACAACTGTCCCCCGGTGGGGGAGGCATGGGAGAGCACCCGGACTGGCGAGTCACTTTGATGTGTAGGCCAGGGAGTCTACTGCAGTAGAGTTTCTGCCTCTACCCTTGCCTCTGCGCTGCCCACTTTGCTGATACTGGCTGTTGCCAGATGAACCTTGTCTGGAGGACCATGGTGTACCGCCAGTGCCATATTGCCCATGGGGAGATCGGGAGCAGGACTGACCTCGAAAGAACAACGAGAGTTTGAAGTTCCTCACTGCTGGAAAGGCTTGGCTGTCTGGCTGAGCGATTTCAACATCCCATGTTCTTTTTTAGCCGTCTCCAAAGTATCGTCAACACCTTACCAAATAGGTTGGACTCCTCTACAGGTTTATCACTTGATAAACCTGTAGAGGAGTCCAGCCTATTTGGTACTACCTAGACTCGAGTCTCTGGTTTGAAGCCTCAGTTTTTCAGCCAGGAATGCCTCTTGAGTAGAGTCCCTTGTGTTAGAGTGCGCCCAGTAGTTTCAGCAGTGTCTTGCGCTCTTTAAAATATTATGGGTCACCTGTCTGCCCTCAGTTACGACTGCCAGCAGGCATGATCGTGTGGGTTCAGGGACTTCTTGAAGGCCTTCTTGTAGTAGGCCCCATTGTACTTCGCTATAACTAGCAAGAAGGGTCATATTATTCGCAATCCTGGTTGCATAGGCCGCAGATGTGGTAATGCGTTTTCCGAGGGCATTGAGTTTTTTAAAATCTTTATCTGGGGGAACCTCCGCCATGGACAGTGGCACACCTGCCCTCTTTCTGGTGGTTGTAATGGCCAGCAAGTCCGGTGTGGCATGACCTCGAATATACATAGTGTCAGATGAAGAGTGGTGAAACAACTTCACAACCTGAGGGTTGACTGCCCTTGTGAGGGAAGGGAGTAGTTTCTTAGCTGTAACTCCATTTCTCCAGCGTTGGTATCTTTCATGGATTCATATGCTGTGAATATTCCCCGTCAGGCCAGTAAATTTAGTATAGTAGTTTTCCTATGAAAAAACAGACACAGAGTGTCCCATCTACGTCGTTATGAGTGCTTAAGGCAGCACCAATGGGATGTTGAGAGTAAAGCTCCGCCCCTGCGGCTCACCCTCAGATTTGAACCTCTACCAAAAAGAGGATGTCCGAAGAGGTTGTTTGCCTGAGGGGGAAGGCTGGAGGGTTGTATGTGAATCCATGGAAGATCAAATGCTGGTGAATAGACTTTGTAGTAGTAAGAGAGCCTGGAGGTGCACAACAGGCAAACAGGAGACAGACGTAAGGCAATATGAACAAGAGAAAAAACATCCCTTCCAGTCAATATATAAACACAGGAATAGAGCCAAAACCCTGGAAGCTGCAGCGCTTACCTTACTGGAACAAGCGCTGGAGCACAGCTCGCCCCACCTGTACGTCCTCAGCATGCTGTTGATTCAGACAGTACTGCCTGGCAAATGTCTCTGATCAGTATGCCTACCCAAAGAGACGCGGAGGTCGCTGTGGACCTTGTAGAGTGAGCTCTGGGAGTCGACTGTAATGGCTTGTTGGCTTTAGCGTGGCAGAAAGATTGTTGCCGTCATCCAGCGTGAGATGACTTGTTTAGAAATCACCCTCCCTTTATTGGAGGGGTCGGACGCCACAGAGTTGATTGGATGCTCTGTAAGACTTAGTGTGATCCAGATAGTTTAAAGCCCTTTTGACATCCAGCGAATGCAAGGCTTTTTCCGCCGCAGTAGAAGCATTAGGGGAAAAAAGTTGGTAAGGTTTTTGTAGTGTTCTTATGAAAGTCCGATGGAAACTTTGGAATGAAGTGTGGATTTGTGGAGAAAAGAACCATGTCCTTCACGAAGCGCAGATATGGAGGTTCAATTACCAGAGCCTGCAGCTCCCTTACTTGTCTGGAGGATGTAATGGGCACTAGAAAAATGGTTTTCCAAGTGAAAAATGGTACAGCCACCGTCCACATATGCTCAAACGGTGGTTTCATGAGGGCTGAGAGCACCAGGTTGAGACTCCAAACTAGAGAAAACGTTTTCTTCTCTGGAAAATTCCCGAAAAGACCCTTGAGGAAATGTTTAATCAACCTATCGCTGAAAAGAGGTGTAGAATTCCTTTTCCGTGTGAATGAGATGGCCGGCAGGTGAACCTTGATAGATGATATTGACAGACCATCTTTCTATTAATAGCAGGAGGAAGGAAGGAGTTGCTGAGGTGAAACACAATGGCTGTAGGTCAGGTTGCTGAGAACATGAGACACAGAACCGTTTCCACTTATGTGCGTATGATGCATTGGTAGATGGAGCCCTTGCCGCAGCGAAAATGCATCTGCAACCCTGAGGTATATTTAGGTTTCCGAACTCTGAGTGGTCAGAAACCATGCGGCTAGGTTGAGAGGGCCTGGGCTGTGATGCCACACCATCCGCTTGTTCTGAGAAAGAAGATCCGGCTGGGAACCCAGATGAAGAGGGTCGCCCCTTGCCAGGTGAAGAAGGTCTGAGAACCAGGTCTGTCTGGACCATAAGGGGGCTACAAGGAACCACCTTGTGAATCATCTGAATTGTTTTCCTTATCAGGGAAAAAGGCAAACGCGTAGGCGAACATCCCCGTCCACGGAAAAGAGAACGGGTTACCCGTGGAGTCTGGATGAGGAACTGTGCTGGCAAAGTGAAGGCACTGCTTGTTCTCGGGCCTGGCAAACAGGTACAGAGGAGGAGTGCCCCATTTCTCGACTATCTTTGCCACCTGGGCGTCGTTCAGTTGCCATTTGTGCATCTGAGAAGAATCCCTGCTGAGGAAATCTGCCTGTATGTTTTGAATCCCCGGCAGGTGGAAATCCATGATCTGAATCCTGTGTTGTATGGCCCAGTGCCAGATGGTTTGGGCTTTCTGGGAAAGGAGTAGTGAGCGTTCTCCCCCCCTGCTTGCGTAGATAGTGGTAAGGATTCTCACAGACCACAACCATGTTCTGAGTCCCTAATGAGGGGAAGAAAAGATTTGAGCGCCCAGTGTACTGCTCTCAACTCCAGGACTTTGATATGTAGGGATGCCTCCCGGAAGACCAGACTCTTGACTTGGAACTGGTCCAGATGAGCACCCCGTCCGGCTTGCAGTGTCGGTCACAATGGTGTATTAAAAATGCGGTTCCACCAGGGGCATGCCTCGCTCGATGTTGACAGGAGTCGTCCACCACTGCAGGGCGTCTGCCAGAGCCTGGGAAATGAGTACCCTCTCTGACCAGGAGCCCTGTGTATCTGGGATCACCTAGAAATGAGAAATTCCTGTACTAGGCGCATAAATAGGTTTATAGTCATAATGTCGAAAACAAAATGTCGAAAGTCATAATGTAGAAAAAAAAATGTCGAAAAAAACCCAAAAAAAGTCGCATTTTTTTTTTCAATACATTTTTTTCTTCAAATGGGAGGGTTCCCCCTCTAACCCCCCTTTATTTTTTTTGTATTTTACCCATTTTTTATACTTACCAAACCCAAAAAATACACATAAATAAAAAAATAATAGATTCGACTTTTTTTCCGACATTTTTTTTTCGACATTTTTGTCATTCGACATTTTTTTTTCGACATTTTGACTGACCACCGCATAAATAGACGACAATTTGGAATGAGTGGGATGCAGGACAGCATGGTGCAGAGGAGAGACATGTACGAGCAAACCGCGAAAGATGATCCTGGTGAGAACGAGCCCGCCAGGGACAAGAGCTTCTCTATCCTTTCCTTTGATGGCATGACTTCATTGAGAGCCATCTGCAATTGGGACCCACAAAGACTAGATCTTTTGAGCGAGTCAAAGGATTTGCTGAAGTTGATGGTGAAGCCCAGACGTTGCAAAAGGAGCATATCGGCGTGAAGAGACTCCAAAGTCCGCTGGAAAGTCATCCCCCTGACCAACCAGTTGTCCAGGTACTTATAAACATGGTGCCCGTTCCTGCGAAGGCAAGCTGCAATTGGAGCGAGGCACTGGTGAAAGTCCTCACAGCTGACTTTAGGCCAATGGGAGAACCTGAAACTGGTAATGGGTGTTTTCCACCATGAACCTGAGAAACTTGATGCCTTGTGAAAGTAAGCGTTCTTGAGATCTAGAGAGGCCAAAAACTACCCTGGTTGCACGGTCCTTATGTCTTGCAACGCTAGCATCCTGAACTTCAGTTTTATGTTCTTGTTGAGTGGCCTCAGGTCTAGAATGGGACGATATTTTCCATTTGACTTCTTGACCACGAAAAACCTGGAATAGGTCCCCTTTCCTTTTGCAAATGAGAACCCTCTCGATTGCCCCTTTTTGCAGCATGAGAAAAACGTGAAGGTGAGCTGGAGATATTTTTACCGGAGGAATGGGGAGATGAGGACGCTTGAATTCCGAGTGGCCATATTGGACTGCTTCCAGCACCCATCTGTCTGTTGTGATTGCACGCCACTCGTCGATGTGGTGCGCCACCCTCCATCCTAGTTCTCTGCCCTTGTGGCAGTCATAGCTGAGGCTTGCTTTGACAGCCTCTTTGCTAAGAGGAGGATCCCCTTTTCCTCTGGCATTGGCACTCCTTGTTCCGTTGGGCGGTCTGGAAGGAACGCCTGAAGCGCAGGGAGTAGTGGGTGGACCTACCGTATCCCTTGGCTCGAGAACCTGAAAACCTTGCGTTTCCTGCGACACTGCAAAAGGAGCGAAAAGATCTTCTACCCTGCAGGGCTGTAAGGGGCCTTGCCGTATCAGAGTCCGCTTTCATGTTCTTCAAAGCGTCAATCTTTTCCCCAGAAAAGATGTTCCCCTTCACAAGGCATGTCCACAACCTTGTGTTGAACCTCTTGGCGGAAGTCAGTGCAGCAAAGCCTGCTTGATGCCCGAGAACGACCCCATTATTAATCTGCTTGAAGCCACTCTCCACCAGGTCAACTGCAATGTTTATACAATGGTTAGACGCCTCCTCCCCCTAATGCACCAACAGCATAGCTTCCTTCATCTGTTGTTCTGGCAGGTGGTCTAACAGAGGTGCTAGACGGTGCCACATCTCATGGTCGTACCTTGCCACGATAGCCAATGAGTTGGCAGCCTTAACTGTAGTGGCTCCGCCAGCAAGGAATTTCTTACCCGAAATCGTCCAATTTAATGTTCTCATTATCGGGAGGAATAGCGCACGTGTGCTGGGTACGAGCCTTCCTAATAGCTGCTGCCAAAACAATTGACTCCGTTGTAGACTGCGACGTCAGGCACTTCGGGTGGACTCAGGAGCCTTGAACTTCTTTTCCAAGCGGCCCTTGACCGCTGGCTCCGTAAACGGGTGCCTCATTGTACAGAAACCCTCCTGCCATATGTGATCCAATATAGGGATTGAGAAAGCCGCCTTTCTCCTCTTCCCCATGTGGTCGAACAGGAAACAGTCCTTTTCCTCCTCCGAGATGAGACCAAATTTGTGACAGGCTTTAGCTGGCATGGAAGGCTCCAATGTCATCCGGTGGAGATGGCTGGGCCGGACTACTCAGCGCATCCAGGTCTGTATCCCAGGAGTCCGTCCTTCTGGGAGAAGACACCATAGAGTGTCCTGTGGGGCAATATCTTGCTCAGAATCCTCCAGCTCCCCTTCCTCCTGATCCCTTTGAGGACTAAAAACCTAGGGGAAAGCATAGGGGGGGGGGGATTCTAGCTGGAGATGGCTTCCTGGGACGAGGCCCTTACTTCTGACGAGGAACAGTAGGCGGGCTGTGCAGCAACGGAACTGACGGAGCCCGAGTAACTGGGAGCCTGGCATCCAATTGCCGCAGGGGAGTCTGCAAAGTAGTGAGCACCTGCATCGAGAGCAATGAGTGTGGGTTGATTAGAGGCTACTGAGGCGGCGCAGCACCCAGACCCGCAGATGTGGACAGAAGAGCAGGGTTTAGGGCCAACACAGAAGGATCTAGGAAAGGCTGACCAGACTCTCCTACGGGATCCGAATCGAAAACAGCATGCTCGCAGAGGAGCCTCAAAATCTAAGGTGATCTCATGCTGGAGTCTATACTCCGGTAGTAGGGACGAAAACCTCTCCAGAAGAGGCTACTCTGTAGACCCAGCGATATGCTTCAACGACTCCCTGGAAGACGGGACATCCGCCACCAAATGGAGCTGAGCAGGACTTGCAGCCGACACACGCATCATCGTATTCTTTTCCATCGATGGAGTCAGCATCAGTGTGGTCGTCGACGGGGCATTGGATGACAGAGCTTTTGTCGACAGAGTTGTCGCCGAACTTGCCGCCGTCGATTGAGCGGACGACGAGGGACGAGGAGTCGGTGCTGACTTAGTCATCGATACCACCCGTAGATGGAGAAAGAAGCCACCTAGACAACAACTTGGACTTGTGCTTCATCGGCTCATGGCCAGAAGAGGACCTATGGGACAATGAGGTGTGATGCTGGTCTTTGGACGAACTCTTCGTTGACGATGAGGAAGAAGGAGTCCTTGACTTCTCCTTCTCCGATGACTAAGTCTTGTGGGCTGGTTCCACAGACCTCTGCTGGTGTGCGCCCGACTCCTTCGGCTTATCCGAGTGTGGTGTAGACAGGCCTGAGAGGAGGGAACCCGTGAACCCCTCAACAGGCCGCACAGCAGAAGACTTCTTGGCTTTCCCCAAATCAGATGAAGTCCTTGGCAAACATGTGCGCTGTTTCTTAGGCAGGGGCTCCTCCGACCGAGCCCTCTGGAGCAACGGCGACCTCTTGGCAGAGGGAGTGGAGGACCTGCCCCGCGGAAAGAATCTACCTGCGAAGCCGGATAGGCACCCTCATTCAGCGAGCAAATCAAGCGCTTGTTTCTGACCTTGAGGGTCTTTTGGGAGAACCCCTGACAGATGTCGGAGTTATCAGCCGAGTGATTGGGATATAAGAAGTACAGGCACTCCAAATGCCCGCCCCCCCATACACATTCTTGAGGCCGCAGGTCTCACATAGCCAAAACAAATATTTCTTTGGAGCCGAAGATGACATAACGTGACCAGGAAAACCACCTTTCTCGTACAAAAGATTTGAAAACAGCAAAAGTGCAGTGAAGAAAAAGTTTTCACACCAAAAGACAACTTCTCTGGAGAGAACGTGAGGTGGTCCCAATGGTTTGGAAGTGGTTGAAATCTGAGGGGAAGCTGCTGAGCTATACTCTCGATGTCCCATTGGTGCTGCCTGAAGCACCCATATCGACGTCAAAGTTTTTCCATTAGAAAACTACTATACTAAAGTTACCGGGGTCTTGACCCAAGTCTGGGTCCTGGTCAGTTGTGTGCTGATTAAAAGGATTATCCTTGTAGGTCTCCTCTTGTTCTAAATAATCAAAGACCTCCTCTTGATGGATTTGTGAAAGAATAGGAAGCTTCTGCAGCTTTGGTGCAATGGGGCAGAAGTCTTCCTCCCTAGGCCTCTTGGGAGTAATGTATTTATCAGAAAAGTCAATGAATTGGGCCATCCTATCCATATAATTCTGAAATCTCTGCCTAGTCCACAGGGGTTTGGAGGAGGAAAGAGAGAGGCTAGGGAGCTTCAGAGTACTCCTCTCGACGAGAGGGGCTGCCCCGAGGTTGTCCCACTGCTGAAATAATAGCGGTGAGACTCTCGCATATTTTCAGCAGCTGAATGCAGAGTTCCAACGTGCCAATACGTGTCGTTGCAGTCGTCTACTCCGCCGAAGCCTTACATGCCAAAGCGCCCTCGGATGACGTGTCGTTAGCCATGTGCTTTTTTGTGGGTACGCCCTTGTGAGAAGAAAGCCCAGTTGCATGCCGAGAAGACGGTTGAGGGGAGGGTGCTGGACCACGAGGTTCAGCGGGCAAGACGGTTGAGGGGAGGGTGCCGAACCGCACGATTGGGGAGGCACCATCGAAGTTTTCAGCGGGCCTGTTGCCGATTGGCGCTTCTTCGATGTGTCCGTCGAGGAGGCCTTCGGGATTGTGTGCTTTGTCTTAGGTGGTGTGTGTGTGTGTGTGTGTGTGTGTGTGTGTGTGTGTGTGTGTGTGTGTGTGTGTGTGTGTGTGTGCGTGCGCCCCTGTCGCCGGGCTGTGAACTCCCCATAACAGTGCCGGTGGCCTGTCTGTCGAGGCCGGGCCTCTAGGTACCAGAGGGTTCCGCTGAAAGGTCTATGGCTTCCAGGTCGGAGTCATGGCTACCGCTTGCGTCCTCATCATCCGAAGCGACGGGGCCAACAACCTTCAGCCTGCATTGCGTAGGCCACCCACAGCTTTGTCTGCTTATCCTTTAAGGTCTTGGGATGAAAGTTTGCAGGATTTATAAGAACGCTTGCAACGGCGATGGGTGTCTTTCCAGTGGAATAGTCTGTTGCACGACGGACAAAATGTAAAGGGTGTCCTCTCCATAGCAGAGGTAGATGGCAGCCAGAACAAAGAGGGAAAGAGAAGGGAAAAAGAAATGCATTCTCGAAAAACGAATCCACCCGGGGCCCCACTCTGCCTACTGTAAGGGATTGGCCGGAGGGCCATGACCACGCGGTCGACAGACTATCAATGCACCAGTCGCCGAACAGCAGTGGATGTCTTCGCCGTAGGAGTCCACGAAGTAGTCGTCGAAAAGAAGTAGCAAAGACTAGACTACCATTGGTCGTAGGACAAAGAATTAAGTAATAAGATGTCAACTCCTGCAGGCTCCACATAAGGCGAACAACTAGTTGGGTGGCAAAAAAAATCTGAGGGACCTCGAAGGGATTTTGGTCACACTATATGTCACGTTAGGGATAGTGTTACAGTCACGCCCACATCGACATCCCCTTTCAATCTTCGGAAGAAAGATGCAATACTCCGCGATGTCGGACTTTATGCACATCATGTGATTCTAAGCAGATTAACAAGCAATATATATATATATATATATATATATATATATATATATATATATATATATATATATATATATATATATATATATATATATATACACACACACACACACACACAAAAGAAAAGGAAAGCAAACTGCAATCCAGGCGAAAAAGTGATGTCCACTGTGAAGGGTCAGAAAGATCAAAAATCCGACTCAGCTCGTAGCAAATAACGTGCTTTTTATTATTAAAAGCATATTGTCTAGCAATAGGTCAGTAACAGTAAATCAACAGCCATAGGGTAAATCCTGCTAGACACGACGCGATTCGCGCACCACTCGGCGCTTGTTCACATTTGAGGAATCAAGGCAGACCGCAATAATAAAAGGACCAACAATAGTTCTACTGCTATGTCTACTGCTAACTAAAAGGAGGTCTTAATACGGACAGGTCAGCAGACATCTTGGAAAGTGAGGCAACAGTGCGGTAAGATAACATTTGAGCTAAAACTGCAGAATATCATACAAACGGTTAAATGTTCCATTTGGATAATTTAAGAGCATAACATAAGGAAAATTAATATGTTAGCACTGCGTTCCCTCGCTAAACTGCCACATTTGTTTTGTTCCGTTAATCCCACTTCAAAGCCGTGAGTATTCACAAAACAGTATTGAGTTAATACAGATTATCCACAAACGTCCAAAACATTTGGTTGTTTCAGAGAAAAAATAATCCACGAAATGACGTGCACATAAATCACCTCATTGTTAGACTGGCAACATACATAGGAAAAATACAACATAATTCATTAGTACATGCCAGAATGCAATTTTTTTAAGTAAAACACACATATTGTGTCATCTGGAAGATGCAGATCTACTCCACGTGTTTTCAAAATGTGGAAAAGTGCAAGGCTTTTGCTCCCGAATTGAACAAGCTTGTAAAATGGCAGGTGTAATCAGATACAACTGGGGCCCGATGGAATGTCTCCTCGGCACATACCCCAGGAATGGCAAATATACGCATTAGCTTGCATTCTTGCTTAATGTTGCATTGCCATGTCTTATAAGTCAGCGGGGGCCGGCAATACAGACAATGGTACTGCAAATTTTAAATCTGGTGTGAAGCTGAGTCTAAGGTGTGGGCTAGGACATTGCACTGTTTGGATGAGTCTTCCAGTGACTGCCCAGGCCAATGTACCCAGAGGAGGTTGGGGGTGGGGGGGGGGGGTTGTAGGTTCAGGGAACACAGTGGCATTGGTTGTGAGCACAAAGGACGAAACTGTTATCCAGTCCCCCACTCTGCAGTACTTAAGTTGATGCACTACCGTCACTGTAATAATTAGGTACCTTTTGTACCAGAGTCTGGAGAGTTTTGTTGTTTTGTTTGTTAAATTTGCTTGAATCAGATGTAACCTAACTGCAAATGGTCATAGGTTTAACCATGTGCTGTATACTTATTGCCTTCTTGATGACTGCTGCAATTATGCTAATAACACATTTTAAAATAAATAAATGACACCAATTTGGATATAATGTCATTGAAATCCTCCAAGTTGCACAATTGCTGCGATTACCATCTTTTGGTAATACATGGTGGAAGGGGAGATGGCTTTATCTCCACCACTGCCGCCTCCTCCCACAAGATTGAACCTCCAAAAGGCCCTTCTTTTGAAACCAAGGAATGTCTCAGTTCTGTGTGGAGGGTGGGTGTGTGTGAAGCTTACAACTTGTGAGCTTTCCCTCCATGCAACAGTGTCTCCCTTGCGGGGGGTGGAAAGAAAGTGAAGGTCTTCGCATCAGCACCAGTTGCCCTCAAAGCCTTGTACCGGCCATGCTTCGTTGCCTTAGGAGCCAAACATGAACTATCCTGGGAGCGGGACACACCCAGCTTTAGCTGGTGCTTGGGTTTGGTTTGAGTGGGCTTTTTAACGGCAGGAATTTTCTCCAAGGCGTGACAATGTCGGCCCTACAGAGCTTGGGGTTGAATTCGAGAATGTCATTCCTGGCATCTCCTCCTGTGGGCTTTCGGGATCTCTGCAAGTCCTGATTGGTGTCTCGACTTGCGAGCATCCGCCGAAGGTCTTGACTTTCACCCTGCATGGCGTATGCAGCCCATGGCTTGGCACAGTGCTCATTAAGTGTTTGGAGTTTCAATCGACAGCATACCCGGAACCAAATTTTGGCGAGGGTCTGGTCCCTCAGGCGGCAGTTTTTGCGCACACACAGTGTCTCTCCTTCCTAGGTAACACTTCAGGCAGAATTTAAATAGGGCGGTCTCCATTGGAGCAAAGAAAACTAGGCAAGCCCATGGAGAGTGTATTAGGCGGGAATAAAGGCATTCTCGAAATGTCGAAAACAAATCAATAACCCTGCCTACTTATTGTGCGCCTGGACGGTGAGAAGTCTTGGAGTAGATTCTCCAATCTGCTTCTGCTCCTTTGCTTTTTCAAAGTCTGGTGCTCGTGTTCATCCTCGAACAATGTTGCGATAACTAAACACTAGATTACTCTTCACTCCATGTATATGCGGCCAACCAATGGTGAAAAACATACAAAAGTTCACGCAAGAAAAATCATGGGTCCATGTACACATAGGGTAGGGACAGGAAAGCTCCTGTCGATGCCCCATTTATTGAAAAAACAATATGTAATACTCTGAGCCAGCCACTTGATGGCAGCCTATCATATAGTGTGAGGAACCGGGAATGAGACGCAGACACAGAGGACTCATGATTGTGGCTATGGACTTTTATTAAATGATAAAGGGGTTGGAAAATGCCTCACTGCCCCTAACCTAGGAGGTATTTCCCTACCTCAAACAAAACCAAGGGTCTGTCCTGTGTCAAGATGTCCAAAGCAAAAGTGTCCTGCGTCTGAAATCCTATCCTAGCCCTCAGTCTAAAAATAACTCCAAGGTGCTAAGGGTAGTGTCTTCGGCTCTGAAGGTGCACAAAGGTTCAAATGCACCAAAAGTTACAAACGGATATTATTCACAGTTCCATGGAATGAGTCCCTTCCCCAGTTTTCTCTCCACCACAACACAGGTTCAAACATATATCCAAGTTCTTTATAGCTCAAGAAGATAACCCCCCTCCTCTTGGTATTGCAATCCGCTCCAGGGGAAATGACTCCTCCTCCCCCCACCCTTCCCCAGGTCTTTTCCACATTTAATGCAATTCAAAATCCTAAGGGCATCATTCTTCCTTGGGATTCTTCTTTCAAAACACTGGCAAAACACCTGGTATACTCTCCTGCCAGGTTCTCGGTTACGGTTACAGTCCTTTCATATAACTTGGGTGCAGGTCACAGACTCGCAAAACACAAGGACTTTGTATTTCACTGTTCATCAATGTTAAGGACAAGGGGGCATGCGTCTTCCCCAAGTTCCTTTCTACCCCAGACTTCACAATGTTACTTGCGTTCAACTTTCAAGTATTGTGACTGTGAAGATAACTGATTCCACTAGGAGCCCCTTGCACCAAACTCTGTTCAATTAGTTCACACTTTTCAGTCTCTGTATTTCAGCCCCGGCTTCCCGTCCTTCCACCATGGGCTCACAGGTATGGTTTTCTTCATCTTTTCTCTGCCGCTTCTGTTCAGGATCTCCTCGCTGCTCTGCGGAGCTCGGGAGGCTATTCCCCGACAGCAGCACCGAGCGCTGTCGCTCTCCATGCCGGAACAAAGCGAAACTCTGGTTTCGGTTCCTGCCACACGCCTTTTCTGGCACCTCCGCTGGCTACCGGCAATGCTCTCCAGAGCAGCTGGCGCAGAGCCTGCTTTCTGGATTCTCCACTCCATGCTGGCGGTCTTCTCTGGTCACGGCCTGAAGTCCCTTCTGCACCCTGGCTCCCCCGGCTGGGTCAGAGTGTCCTGGTCGGCTTCCTCTCTCGCCACCACCATTCCAGAGCTCTCAGGATACCATCTCGGGATGGGACGCCGTCTTCTTCCAGTTTGCTGCTGCCACACTGCTTGTCACGCCTGCCTCTGTACCTGGAGGAGATCTCCTCTCGCTTTTAGAAGTTCCATTTTTAAACTTGTGCTTCAAGGAAGGGAAATGCCCTGCACCAATCTGCTTCCCCTAAACACTAGACTGCTCCTTTTGGTTCAGTCTAGTAATTCTCATTTGGGCAGTCCTCTTTCTCGTCTGTCATTCTTTTTGCTCCAGAATACTGGAGGATATTGTCAGCAGACTTTTTCAATTGTTGAAGGGGATTATCACAGTGTGTCATCAAGGCAGGAGGAATGAAGGTGAAACCCCTAAAAGGGAAATGGGGATACCATGTCTGATCTGATGTCCGTCCTTCACCAGGAGGGTCGCCTCCCCTCATGCGATGCTCCCCCCGCATAGCCACCTCGAGGTAGTGGCTGCCGTCCCCTGGCCACATGAGGAGAGGCTACCTCCGGGAAAGGAGTGATTACACAAATTCATTACATGGCCTGCGGTAGCGGCCATGTATTTATGGTTAAGTTGCTAAACCCATAGGAATAGCACTTTTTTGGCGCCTTATAACTTCGCTCCCCCTCTACGAATCTTCACCAAACTTTGCAAAAAAAAGTGTATGGCAGGGTTTGGTACTGGGGGCAGGGGTGCGGTATACGGGGGTTCAAAGTTATAGGGGAGGTCCCAAAATTTCTTTTTTTCCCCCCATAGACTGAATGGAGAAAAAATGTCTGTTGCGCCTACAGCCCAAACTGCTGGACGGCATTTCACCAAATTTGCCGCCGGAGCGGCGGTTTGGTCCTCAAAGCGTGATTTTGTAAATTTGGTCAAAATCCGTCCAGTAGTTTTTTTGAAAACGACCAAAAAGTAGGTCTAAAAAATTAGTGATATCTATGTCCGCTCTGCGGACACACTTCCCTGTTCGCTTCGCGGACAGGACATCGATTGGATAATCGGCTTGCGTTATGTTGCTTATGTCTTCATCTCATTATCTTCCAAGAGAAGAAATATCCCAAACATATCAGTCTTTGTCCTGCCCTGGGGCGGTCCAGCACCGAAATGCTAGGCAATTCTTCTCTGAAGAAGAGTACCAATAGGAATCCCAGGACACCCCTTGTTTTTTTACATATTTAAGTAACTTTGGGTCCTACCCTAAGTTACTAGGGGAATCCAGACGTGGATCCCTTACTCACTATTCTCAGAGATGAACAGCTCCACCCTACTGGTGAGGTCCAATCAGACTGAAACGTGTATCTGGGGTTGCTGTTGGTACTCTTGTTGAGAGGAGAATTGCCTAGCATTTCGGTGCTGGACTGCCCCTGGGCAGGAGAAAGACTGATATGATTGGGATATTTCTCCTGTGTGAAAGGTAGTGAGCTAAAGAATCTGGGCAAGGCTCTTGCACCCACGTCTAAAGAGACTCTCAGGAACCCCCTTGTTTTTTACATATTTAAGTAACTTTGGGTCCTACCCTAAGTTACTAGGGGAATCCAGATGTGGATCCCTTACTCACTATTCTTAAAGAGGCACAGCTCCACACTACTAATGAGGTCCAACCAGACCGAAACACGTGTCTGGGGTTGCTGTTGGTACTCTTGTTTAGATTATTGCCTAGCATTTCGGTGCTGGACTGACCCTGGGCAGGACAAAGACTGATATGATTGGGATATTTCTCCTCTGTGAAGGATAATGAGCTAAAGAATCTGGGTAAGGCTCTCGTACCCAGGACTAATGTCTGGCAGAGACACTCCCAGGAACCTCCTTGTTTTTTGCAGTTTTTTCACGACATGGGTAGTTGGAGCAGACATTTTATTTCAATCACTGTGATAAAAGAAAAAAAACACGTTAGTGTAGGTAGTTTATAATGAGTATTGCATTGCATAGTAGACATTTCTGTATTTTGTAGTCCCTCATAGTTAGCACTTTAGAAGTACTATAGTTCAAACCAGTGTACTGTGCAATTGGCTCAGTTCCTGTGCTTGTTGATAAAATCACTGGGTGTGTTGGAAAAAAAATCCATGCTAGATTAAAAAAAAAAACTTTCTACGTTGTGGTACAATACATTTCTTTCATTGAGTTCAGTAGGAGGAATTGAATATGTTTATGGTTTTTGATTTGGAAGTGGTGGTAATATTGTTGCAATTAGATAGCAGTTGGTGTATTTTATTTCTTTATTTCTTTTCCCATTTTAATGGTATTCATTTATTTGCATGTTGCAGAATCTTGGGGCAGTTAGGTACCTGTTGGCGTTTTCCAACTGGTCATACTTTTGAAGTTCAAGCTTTGTTTAGTTCATACACAGATTAGTTAGTAAATTTTGTTTAAGAATATTAAGTAAGCGTTTACAAGATTTGCTGGTAATCTCTGTTTTACAGGAATGTTAGTATCATTATATTTGACCCATCCACAATTGTTTTTTATATATGCAGTGTAGTGAACTGGCTTGGTTGTGGTTCCTGTGTGGTACATTACACCTATTGTTGTGAAGGTTTCCTTACCAAGGGATACTTTACCATGTGTGAATCCACTTAGCTTGCAGTTGTTTTCGGTACTATCTGCATTATAGCGTAAAAGCACTACTATTATATATTTACTATGTGTCTGCATTTGTAAGGTGGCCGGACCCACACACCATTCACCTCGCTAGTGACACAAAGTGGGATAGTACAAACACACGTGTGCAAAATATAGGCCTTTAATATATAACTGCGGTCATGGGGTCAGGGGATCGCAGCCTGGCCGGAGGAGGTTGCAGCAGGGCTTGCTCGGACATTCTCTTACAAGCATATTTTGTCAGGGCTCGCGACTTGCTCCTTGCGAAAAATATTTACGTGATTTGCCGTGTGAAGAGGAGATGGGCTGACAGGTGGTGTGGCCTGGCTGTGGGAGTCACTGGGAGAGTGCGAAGTTCTTCAGAGGAACAAAGTAAATCTGTAGAAATGTTGCCGACATTGGTGAATGGTAGCAAACACTTCATATCTAATGCCACTATAGTCTGAAAGGCTATTGGCTCCCATTTTGAGTGACATTTTGCTTCAGATGTGAGCAAACCCACGCATCGTACACAGTATAAGGTTCAGATGTTTTTCGACCTTGAAACAAACAGAGGATTCCAAAAGGAATGCAAGAAGGCAGGGATGTAACACTGTCAAATATAAGGTTCACTATTCCAAAACTGGACAAAGGAACATGTAATTTAATTTTATGAAAATTTGTTTACCTGTATGGAGAGTCTGCGTTACGCAGACAGAATGGAAATGCCAAATATTATGGAGGTTTTACTTTCAGCGATTTTTATAGACCAACGAGTCAACTTACCATTCGCCAACCGTTATTGCTGGCTTACATTGTACTCGGTTGTTTTTTGTGGCATATTGCAACGACACGCAAATACAACCTGTGTGTGTACTTGCCTTTGTCCCGGGGTCATGGGCAGTCCAGCATCGAGATGCATGTAAACCACTAGTGGGTTCCCCCAGGTTCCACAAACGCGTAATTCAACGCTAATATTTAATAAAAATTCTGTCTGTGTTCTTCTTGCCCTTATCTTGCTCCCTGATTGTAGCGTCAGCATGCCCACCCATTTCGAGCTGAACATACTGCATAGCACTAACCTTTGAAGTAAATTGAAGACTACTTTCCACGTTGTTTTCTCTGTGTTCCCATTGTTTCACGTCCGTGTTCATCATTAGCTTTAACACGGGGCCGAATTAGAGGGTAAAATGATAAACTGTACTAAAGATCAGCTACTGAGGCACATTTCTGTTTTTGTTTTTAAACAGCTACATCCTGCCTTTCTGCGATTGTCATCGATTCCAGATAACCAACTGATGGGTTTTTCAACCGGCAGCTGCAGATACACGTGAATGGCTGGATAACAATGACTCTTTTTGGGACGATCGCCATGGGCCGATCTGCCCTTTCGCGGTACCAGTGTTCAGGAGCAACCTGACATTGTTTACGGTGGCCTAGCGCCAAGCTGATGCCAAAGCCTTGCGATTCACAGTGCGTCCAATGCACTTTTTATACCCAAAAGGAACACTGACTCACAATAAACATTTGTGGATCGAGAACGAAGAAAAAAATGACCCATTTGCTTCAATATGGCAATCGCTGGGTGTTCTCGGAGCGTTTATTGTGAAATAAAAGTACTTTAAAAAATGTACAGTTTTGCCATTTTCTTTGAAAGTATGGTTTTATATTCAAAATTGGGACGCGCTGTTTTGTGAGATGATTTGTGTTGATGTTCCGAGTTCTGCGTCAACTAACGTTATAACGTAGAGGATGACTGGGTGCGTTTGGCTACGCTGACCAGTAACGTCCTGGAGATAGGTGGAGAAGATCACTAGGTTGGGTGATGTCAGCCTCAGGGGCGGGGTATATGAATTAGTGCTGCCAGGCAAATCTACCTTGGGCGATGCAGCAACGGATAAGATCACAAGATGGCCGCGCCCTGCTGCCTGGTTTTGCATGTGCAAAAAAGAGGAAAACTACGGTAAGGTGCATAGCAAATGTTTGTACCATCTATCAACGTATGCTTGGAAACACATGCCCGAAACTTCGGGACAATAATATTTCTGAGCGCACTATTCCTTTAATGGATAAATTTTTTGCTCCATTTGCTGCAGATGATTTTCTAAGGTCTCTGTTTCTGTATTATTTTTGATGTCTGTATGGTGTGTTTAAAAAAAAAAATTGGTGAGTACACAAAGTAATGAATACTTGGTTTATATAGAAAAGTGTAGTGTACCATTAGTATCAATGTTTTCACTCATTTCATCACAAGGATTTTTTTTTCCCCAGGCAAATCCAAAGTACTAGACATTTCTGTGTAAAAAAAAATATATATATTCTTTTTACTGTACCTAATACAGAAAGTTTATAAATATATACAATAAATGTAGTGTGCTCACTAGTTTCTTGCTAAGTTTAGCTGTTACTGCTGCGTAGGTGTGCTGCTGATTTTTGCTGTGCAGTTTGCGTGAGGTAATTCTGTTGGAGGCATATTTATTTAGTTTTGGTATATTGTATTATGATGCATATGTTATGTAATTGGACAGTTGATGTCTTACAGTTTCCACTTGTTATTTATTATTGAATGTAATGTATTTATGTGCTGCTTTTTGAACATGTTCAGTGTTTCTATTGCATGATATAACAATGTAAGTCATCTCCTGAGTTTTTGGATAGTGTTGATGTTGACCAAGTCCGTCCGTGAACATACACATGGTCCGCAAACATCAGACCCACTAGCGCAGGTAGGGGGGGTTCAGTATGTTCTATGTTATACGTATATAAACTAAGGGAATCCTAGGAAACATTTATCCAATTTATATTGTGTATATATCTATATTCAGTAAAAAAAAAAAAACGGTTAAAAGGGACGTTATGGTTCTAAGTAAAACCGAAAGCCCCCTGAAATTCGCAAGTTATGGTAAGCTAAACAACCATAACTCGCGCCACCACCGTGCACTGCTAAGACTTACACCTAGGACATCAAAGATGACATCATCGAAGCATGTTTAGCACAGAAAGGTTTGGGTATCTAATACAGCTCCTAGGAACTGTTTCGATGTACTTGGTACAAGACTTGACTCATTTATCGAGAAGCCCAACTGATGAAGATTTATGGTTCTTTGAGTGTTTAATCTGCAAAGATGGGGAGTTTCTCCTGTGATCAGCCAGTTGTCCAGGTAGGGGCACACTCGGATTGCCTCTCTGTGCAGGTCCGCTGCCACCACCGCCAGTACTTTGGTGAATATCCTTGGAGCCGAGGCAATTCCGAAGGGTAGCACCTTGAATCGGTAGTGCTGGTTCGCTACTTTGAACCGCAAGAGGCTTCTGTGTCCTGGGACATTGAAATATGAAAATAAGCATCTTTCATATCCAATGTTGCCATGTTATGCCTCCGCTTTAGCAGAGGGATTACTTCTTTTAGCGTTGTCATGCAGAACTTTTGTGGCTTTACATATTTGTTCGCAGGGCACAAGTCTAATACTGGGCGCATTGTCGGATCTTTCTTTGGTACAAGGAAGTATGTTGAATAGATGTTTATTTTTTAAATTTTTTATTGATTTTATTTCAACAAACAATACAAACCAAACACAGTGCAAATAATGATTGAGTATACGTTTCCACATTCAAGTCCACTGTTCCTTCCCTTCCCACCCCCCTCCGAGCCTACTTCCCTTCGTTTCCCGTAGCTACATCCTGCAATAGTAGTTCCTTCGCATCGGTACCTGTTGAGTCCTGATGGCTGGACTCGTCATGCGCGGGCCCAAATAATTCAACTATCAATTGTCTCCAGCCTAATAAGGCTACAGTCTCCTCCACCCCGCCACTGCACGCTTCTTGCCACACCATGGTTTCTGCATCGGCCCATTTTTGTAGATCTTTTCACCATGTTTCCAGACTTGGTCTAAAGCATGCTTTCCACCCCATCTTTCAGTTTACTCAGGTCTAGTAAACCCTCCTATCAGGCAGACCCATGCTGTATCCATCTCTATTTTAATCCCCTTCCCTCCCATTCTTTGTGCGATTTCCCCCCAGAACCTTTCTATTATTGGACATGACCAGAACATATGCACCATTCCAGCGTTTTCTTCATTACATTTGGGGCATGATTGTCCTCCTGCGTTTTTGAATTTAGCTATCCTTTGGGGCATCATATACGCCCTGTGAGTAATATATAGTTCTATCTGTTGTAATCCGGCGTTTGACACTGTATGATATACTTGGGCTCGTTCCCACATTCCATCACTCATCGGGGCACCCACTTCCTCTTCCCAGTCCAATCTGAGCTGCACCACCTCCTTGCCCACTTTGGTCATGATCTCGTATAATCTAGAGGTTTTGTGTCCCCCCTCTGCTATATCATATATTGTGTCTATGGTGGCGTCCGGCTCATCCGCTAACACTGCTTCCGACCCGGTCTCTTTAATTCGCTGCACCACCCCATGATATGCAATATACTGCCCCGCATGTAACCCTGTTTCTTCCACCAGCACCTCAAATTCCCGTATATTCCCCTCCTGCCACACACCGCCCATTGTTGCTATCCCAACCGGTTCCCAGTGCTTCCGAATCATTAATCTTAGTTGCTTTTCTTTCCCCACCAACACGGCCAATGGGAGCTGCAGAGAGCATGGGGTTGGATTTTCCATCAGCTGACAGGCTCTCCGCCATATCTCCCACCCGAGCTTCATCATCCTTGGGCGTCCTTCCATCTGTGACCTGGGCAGCCAGATTACCTCTTAAAAAGAATGGGGCACAGTCCTGACTGAACAACCTAGATTCCGTAGTCAATTCCTCGGAGAGCCATTTAGCTACGTATTGTAGTTGACTGGCAATATAGTAAATTTCATAATTTGGTAGTTGATGCCCCCTTTCTCGTATGGATTCTGTAGCTTCCATAGGGCCACTCTATTCCGTGTCCCGTGCCATAGGAATTCTCTACATACGCTATCTAGCCTGGCAAAGAATCTTCTAGGTATCAAGTGTGGGATATTCGCAAAGCAGTGCAGCAGTCTCGGCAGCACCACCCTTTTGAGCATTGCCCTGTCCCATCATGACCAAGGGGAGCTTTTCCCAGAACTTCATACTATTCTCTATTTTCTTAACTGTTTCTCCCGTGTTGTGTACATGTTCTGCTTCCAGAGCCTGATATATATCTACCCCCAGATATCGGAACGTGTCGACCTCCCATGGTATCTGCAGGGTCGGCAACTGCTCCAACGGGATCCCTCTATATCTGCCTAGCGGGAATAGGCAGGACTTTCCGGGGTTCACCGCTATTCCTGAGAGCCTTGCAAATCGCTCCATCACCTCCAATATATATTGAAGGTTCTCTTCCAGGTAGCGTAAATACAGTAGCATATAATCTGCATACAAGGAAAAAAGACGCAATTCCCCCCCCTTATGGTGATACCCATCACGTCATACTGTTGCCTCAGGTATATTGCCAGGGGCTCTAGGGCTAGGATATACAGCATGGGGGACCATGGGCATCCCTGCCTAGTACCTCTATTGTGTCGCCATCGCTCCGATATTATCGTTCCCGTCTTAACCCTGGCTAACGGTGCGCTATATAATAACTTAGCCCATTGAAGATATCCCGGCCCCATGGCATTGTTGCGGAGGGCCGCAAGCAGCCAAGGCCATTTGACCGAGTCAAACCCCTTTATTGCATCTAGCGATATTATCGCTATCCCACCTTCGTCACAGCCAGCATATTCAATGACTCAGTGAAGTCTCCTGAGGTTGTTAGATATATTCCTATTAGGGACATAGCCAGTCTGATCAGGATGTATTAGCTTGCCAATGACCCTCATCCTGATCGCCAGAACCGCCGTTAATATTTCACTGTCTTGATTCAACATTGACAGGGGTCTATAAGAGCCTCAGTCACTGCTTGGCTTATTGGGCTTGGGGAGTGGTACAATAATCGCCTCTCGTAGGGACACGTTAGTTTCCCTACTTCATATGCCTCATTAAGCATCTCTAACAATGCAGGGAGTACCTCATCTTTATATGTTTTATAGAATTCGCTTGGAAGTCCGTCAGTCCCCGGGGTCTTACTAGTGGGTAGCTGCCTCACTACCTCCTCCAGGTCCTCTAGTGTAATCGGTGCGTCCAGCTCTTCCCCCTCTTCCACACTTATCTGCGGTAATCCAATAGCCTGTAGGGTGTCTCCTATTTCTTCACTATCGCTTCCTTCCTCGTCTCTGTACAGGCGTCGATAGTAATCTACGAATTCCTTATTAAATCCCTCTTGAGCATCTACTATGCTCCCATCCTCCTTTGCTATCGTTCTAATTGTGGGTCTAGGGTTTTCGTTTTTATATAGCAGTGCCAGAACTCTCCCTGGTTGGTCTCCTCCTGCATGCTGCCTCTCTATATACTTCTTGTAGTTGAGGTTACATAGCCTTTCCCAGTATCCTGCGCATTTTTGTTGCAGCTCTAGTACTGCTTCATTTTCTGCTTTGGGTTTACCCCCTCTTTTCAATGCTGTTTCTAACTCCATTTCCGCTTCTTGCAGTTCAGCCATGATCCCACCTTGTAGTCCTTTGGACTTAGCTATAGCCATCCCCCTCACCACCACCTTAAAGGCTTCCCAGAGTGTGCCCGCTGTCTCTACACTACCAGTGTTTATTTCAAAATAACTTATTATTTCCTCTCGCATATCCTCCCTAAAGACATTGTCTTTCAACGCCTCTGCTCGCAGGCGCCATGTCGGTATCTTGGTTCTCGGGTGCTGATATTGCCATACTAGCATCAGCGGCGAGTGATCAGAAAGGACCCTCGCTTTATACTCTGCTTGCACTACTTCCATCATTAGTTCATGTGTAACAAACACATAATCCAGTCTAGTATGTAGGTTCTGAGGGGCTGCATAAAGCGAGTATTGTCTACCCTGCGGATACTGTACTCTCCATGCATCCTCTAGCCCAAAATCCTCTAGCAGTGACTGCAGTGTCCTCGCAGCTGGAGTGGGTCTATCTATTTTGGTGTCCGATCTATCTATTTTGGGGTTTAGTACACAATTAAAGTCTCCACCCCAGATCACTGCCCCCCTGAAGCTCCCACTAAGTTTATCATATAGGGTTCTGAAATATGCCGGCGTGTCCCGATTTGGGGCATTTGTATTCACAATGCATATCTCTCGGTTTTCCACTAGCCCTTTCTCTACAGCCATTCTCCCATCTGGCTCCACTTTAGTTTGCAATAGCTGGACGGGACATGTGGTGCCACCCAAATAATTACTCCTCTGGCATAGGCCGAGTATGTCGCTCCCACAACTGTCCCCCTCCACTTTTTCTGGAACGCTTACAGCTTCTCTTTCGTTAAATGTGTCTCCTGCAGCAGGGCTATGTCCACCTTCTGCCTACGCAGGTACATCATGATCTTGTTTCTTTTTAAATAGCTGTTGAGCCCTCTGACGTTCCAGGTAACTATTTTCAGGTCCCCCATGACATCTGTTTTTTTCCCGGGGTGTAAACTCCCACCCCAACTGTTTCCCCAACTGCCCCCCTCCTAAACTCTCCCCAACTTTAAACCCCTCAACCTACCCAACTCCATCCCTCCTCCCTCCCCTCCTCCCACCCTGCCCCAACTTCCACTGCACTCACCCCCCACACCTCCCAGCAAAACTGATGCCCAGCTCCATCCCTGGATCTCAGGCGCTCCCACATCTAGCCCTTTTCCAGCAAACGCTGTGCTTACAGCTCAACAGGAAAGTATCACCCTAATGGTGACCTAACTATTCTACTACTTGGGGGTAGACCTTCTCCAACTTATAGCTCCAACTGGATATATCTACCCAAGCGCCCTCATCGCTGCCCGTCTTGCATTGCGCGGATCTCATGGTAATCCAACTATTCTGACGCTTGAAGTCAAGCCTTCTCCCGCACATAGTTCAAGTTAATATGTTAGTCAAGGGGCCTCTATATCTGCCCGTCTTGCATTGCACAGGTAATATTCTAGTCCAACATGTCCAAGTGTCATTTGTTTAGCATCTTACGACCCTATTCTGTTTCTCCATTCCGTTGCAACTTTACTTTCTCCCTCCTGCATCCCACCGCCCTACATAACAGAGTCACTTATTGTGTTCTCGCTGATCTTGCTCGTTTCGTTCCGGACAGCCATTTGCATCCAGCCATGTCGCCGCCTCCTCCGGGGTATCAAAAAACATTGCTTTGCCCTTGTTGAAGATCTTGAGCCTCGCAGGATACAGCAGCATGTATTTACATCCGGCTGCGCGCTGTCTCCTCTTTATCGCTACATAGCTGTACCGCTGTCTTTGCGCTTGCATGGTATAATCGGGGTATGCAGTGATGGTTGCAGATCCTCTCTTTATCGTCCCTCCTTTCCGGAAGAATTCCAATATCTTCTCTCGGTCTGTAGTTCAAAATTATTGCTATGATTGCACTGGGAGGGGCCCCATGTTGTGGTCTTCTCATCAGTGCCCTATGTGCGCGTTCTATTGCAAATCCTTGTGAAAGCTCGCCAGCTCCTATCTCCTGCAAAAACATGTTCTCCACATAGTTTGTGGGGTCTTGTCCCTCTTCCCCCCTCCAGGAGCCCGACCACTCGTACGTTGTTACGCCTCGCCCGTCCTTCTGCCTCCTCTGCTCGATTCTCCAAGTTAGACACCTGTTGCTTCAATACGTGGACTTCCTTGGCATTATTCGCGCTAGTGTCTGTGTTAATCTTCACCGCACTTTTTAAGCCACTCGTCCGTTCCGCCAGAGCTCTCACATCTTGTCTCAGCAAGTTGACCTCAATCCCCACAGCATCTATTTTATTCTCCAGTGCCGTTCTCATATCCGCCATCACTGTCCCCCATGAGGCTTTCAGTTCTGTTATGGCTGCTTGGACTGCACTGTCTTCGCGGGGCATGCTCACATCTGTCGGGCGGTGGGGGATTGTTGTGACTTTGTAAAGATGTCCATCATGGGTTGCTTGCTTTTGACTTTACCGCCCCTTGCCGACATTGCTCCACTTTATCCGGACCCTGGGGCCTATCCTCTGCAGGGGCTAGTTGCTGTACTCTATCCGATGCTTCCACCTGGCAATGTGAGTTCCAATGCTCCACAGTGTATAGTGTCCCGGGCTGTGTCTCAGCCCTTTGTCTGCAGCTGCTGTTCCTTTATATTATGCCTCAGTTTGCATTGCATGCCATGCCTTCCCCTGCTCCACAGCTCGCCTTCTGCTCCAGTTTTTCAGTCACTTGTTGGTTACAGGCTTATTTACTACATTGTCCAGCATTATTTACTCCATTGTCCAGCAAACCTATTATGGAGCGTTACTCTCGACCTCTTTCCTATGCACAACGTTCCATTGGGGGGGGGGGGGGCATGCACCTCTCTGCCTTTCCATTCACAAGTTCTCCTTGCTTGCCAATCTTGAAGGGGGAAGAGGGCCCACGACCGTTAGCACCTGACTCCCAGCAGTCACACTCCCCTCCTTACTTGTTGGCTGATCTCCAGGACTTCGTGCATGTGCAGGCAGCCCCGCACTACAACCATTATGTCGTGTCCCTCTTGTTCACAGTGCCCAGGGCCTGGTTGCCACCTTTTGCTGTCCGTGTGCATATGCGGGGTTTATTATGATCCTAACGCGCACCCGCTGTGGTGTGCTGTGCGTCTCACGTCGTCCATCTCATTGTCAGCGCTACATTCACAGCTGGCAGACCGCGCACTATTATAAGAGTTCTTGCTGCCCATATGTTAAGTAGAATTTCCTTGGATCCCAGTGTGCGTCTGCTGCAGTGGGCTGTGCGTATCGCGGCGCCCTCCTTTCCGGCGCTACTGCCTCGGCTCGCAGACCGCAAGCCTCAAAGCTAGCTGGTCTCTAGCTTTATTCGCGATCCTGTTCCTTGTTTACGGGGCCACCTGGTGTCTCAGAATTCGCAAGGGAGCCGGGCCCGCCGCTCTATGCACTCGCACACGGCTGCCCGCCTCCACACACTTGCCAGCCGTGTCGCGTTCTATTCAGCGGTCTCCACTCGCTTCTGAGTACTGCAGCTTCTGTCCTCTTATTCATGCAGGCCAATGCAGATTTGCTACCATTCCACGTCCCGCATCTCCGGTTGTTCGCTGATGTGTCTTGCTTCCTTCGGTTACCAGTTTCACTTTTGCATTTCACATCAGCGCGGGTCCCTTTGTCTCATATACGCCGCCATCTTGTTCTTATTGTTGTCACTCACGGTTCGTGCAACAAAGTATCAAATCTCCCGTCCGCCTGAATTGTTTTGCTCTCGGGTGCTTTCTTTTAATTCCGGATGCTTTCATACATCCGTAGTGCTGTTTTGATGTCGTGATCATCCGCCAAGCGGTTCGCGCTTCTCAGGATCTGTTGCCAGATCACGGAGCAGAGTAGAGATGCAGCCTACACCATGGCTGCCAAGCCCCCCCTCCCCAGCCCCCCCCGCACCCACCCAAGTGTGTTAAATAGATACCCTGGTTTACCTCGTTGGACGGTACGATCTGATGGCATCTTTGAGGAGTAGCGAGTTGACTTCCTCCAAAGGACGAGTTGTTCCTCTCCACGTGTTCCTCTGGCGCGGGGGCAGGTCTGATGGTTATTCTAGGAGCTCCATGCAATTACCTCCCGCTACTGTCGATAACACCCACTTGTCTGTGGTTATGCCCTCACATGTGTGGGTGAAGTTGGAAATCCGTCCCCCAACTGGGGAGGTATGCGAGGGGACCTGTCTGCCAGTGGAGGGTCTCCCCCAGCCGCAACCTCTGCGCTGGCCTCTAGGATGTCCTTGGTTGTAATTCCAATATGTATTCTGGTTTTGGCTGTAACTGGAGCCTCTTTGATTTTGGCCGTGAAAGCGGCGAAAAAAATTGTTTCCACCCCTTTGTCCGGTCTGTTTATTAGTGAGTTGACCAAGGGACTTGAGTGTTTCATACTCGTCTTTGGTTGACTTTAAAGCATCCTCCACTGCTTTGCCAAATAACACGTTAGGTTCTATTGGCATATTGAGCAAGGTTACCCGAGTCAATTTTAAAACCGGATTGTCGAAGCCAGGCATGGCACTTAAGGATAGTGCCTTCTGCGAGAACGCGCCCGTCATTATCCGCAGCATCTAGGTGGTTGTTAAGCAGACTGCTGGCAGCGGCCCTGCCTTTGGCTGCGACAACGGCAAGTTTGGATTTCAGAGGTTCAGGAGCAGAGTCAGCTAGGGCAGTAACCTCATCCTATTTAGTACAGTTGCCGAGTCTTGCTTGGTGAGCTGCGGAAGTAGTCACTTTCCTACCCATGGCATAGATTTTTTTGCTCTTTGTCTGGTGGAGCTTCGGAGGAGTCCAAGGGTGTACAAGCTCTTTCGGGTTGTGGTGACCACCAGTGAGTCTAGCTTAAACTGTCCTTTTATATATAAGAGGTCAGGTGGGGATGGGCGGAATAACTTTTCTATTCTGGGGTTAACTGCCCTTGTTTGATTGGGCATTTCCAGAGAAGGTCGGATCCTTCTTGTCCCCCAGGATGTTCGACAAAATCTTTGCCCTGCTGAGTCTCTTGAGTCTCGATGCCGAAGTGCTCAGCTGCTTTGACCAAAATGTCATTAAACATAGGTTGATTATCCACTGGGGAATCAGGTAACTGAGTACTGGGGAGTCCATAGCATAAACCTCCACCTCATCGTCATCATTATCCCCCTCATCCTCTTCGTCATAGTACTGAGTATCTTCTTGATATTCATCTGTGTCTACATGAATGTCAAAGATCTGCAGGAGTGCAAGGTTTTTTGGCAGTAGAAGTATCAAAGATCAGAAGAGATGAGAGATCTTTTCCCTGAGGGCTGGTATGCTTGACGGGGCTGAGAAGTGGTAGCCTGATCAGTGGGAGGTGTATTTTGTAAGCTCTCAAAGGCTTGAGGGTGCTCTTTAAAGAAGTTAGCAAAGAAAGTCATTCTGGACATTACTGTTACTCTCACCTGGTATACATGGGGGCGCCACACGATACTGGATGGAGGTCTAAGCGCTATCCCGACCTCCCTTCTGCTCGGTTATGTGCCAGACGTTGGGTAGCGCCTATAACAGGAGAATGGAGGGTTAAGATACTGGTTCTGTGATGGGTGGACTCCCACCTCCCTCTGGTCCAAATACCCTCCCTTGGGGTTATTGCTCACCTTAGGTTTTTCTGTGTTGAACTCTCCGTCCTGCGTCTCTGTGCAGGGGCGCGTGGATGGTGCAGGCGTTCCGTGGACCTAGTTGCTTCACTGGTCGATGTGCCCTTATGTCGGGTCCAGACCGGCTGTGACTCAGACTCTGCTTGCTGTCTTCCAGGTGAGTTATGTCTTTTCCGTCTTTATTCTGCCTCTTTCTTTCCCTCCGTTTTCTCGGTCTTCTCTGCGTCTTGCTCCACTACGCTGTTCCCTAACAATGTCTCTTTGTTTTCACAGGGATGGTCGCAATCTCGGAGTTGCCGCGCCGATGGCGAAAACCACCGCGAGTTATAAATGCGCGGAGCGCTGTGGTGTTTATTGATGTTAATTGCTAACCTGTGTTCTCTTCCCTTCTTTGTACACGTTGCGGTGATATTCCGGAGTGATGAGCGATCGAAGCGCTGCTTGCCCATGTAAGTGCTTTGTTAATGCTGACCTTGTTCCTTCTCCCTTGCAGGTTACGGTGAAACCCAGAGATGGGCAAGGTAAGAGAAGCGCAGGGTGCTGCCAGGACTCGCTGCTTGCCCAGTTAAGAATGGTTATTAATGCTGTCCCCGTTTCTTTACCTTTGCAGGTTGCGGCGAACTCCGGAGATGGACGAGGTAAGTGAAGCACAGGATGGATTCAAGACAGGTTACTTTACAGGTAAGTGTTCTTACTCGCTAATGCTGTTCTTGTTCTATGTCGTGAGCTGACCATTTGGCTGGACTGGGAATGCATGGGCAAGGAACAACAGATGTAGGCATGCCTTTATTATGTAGGGCTTCAATTAAAGGCCCCTCACTATCCTCCTGTAGGGTATCCTCAATTTCCTGTAAGGTATCTGTCAGGGACAGGCCTTTCACTCTGAGATTTGTCCTTAAGGAACTTATGCTTGTCCTTGTGGGACTTCTTTTTGTGGGACTTATCCCTATGATCAAAGCTCTGAGAAGAGGATTTTTTCAAACTAGGAGTAGTTTTCTACGAGTTTCGGTATTTGGAAGGGCTTTTGCTGCGTCCTTTGATGTTCGGCGGTCAGGATGGTGTTCCACCACATCTTTCCACGTTTGGCGCTCAGTAGACGAGGATTCATGGGTGGCGTCTTTAGTCCTTTGGGGCCTGTCATGAGACGACCGACTCTTGGAGTGCCCAGAGGACAGCGAATCCACAGATCTGCCCCTAGACGCCGAATCTCAGCGTGACACATCGCCGTGGGGTATGTGTTTAGTGTGGTCAGATGGGGTGCTTTTTCCGCCGGGTGTAGTCCCCACAACAGAGCCACCAGCCTGTCTTCCATGGCCAGGGGCTAGCACTGGGGAACGTGGAAGGTCCACGTTACCCTCGCCGTCCGAAAGGACGTCGTCGCTGGAGGCTCCCTCCACATCCATGGTGGCCTCGGCCTGCATGGCGTGATGGGCCCAGCGTTTTGTCCTACGATCTTTAAGGGTCTTGGGTCGAAAGAGCTTGCAAGCCCGACCGGACCCTTCCTCGTGGTTCCGATTAAGACACAGGTTACACACCTTGTGCTTATCGATCCACAGAAATCTTTTGTTACAGGATGGGCAAAATTTGAAAGGTGTCCTATCCATGGTTGGGGCAGGCAGCAGGGCAAAAAAGGGAAGGGGAGGAGAAATACATTGTGATATGACCACCCCCCTGCTCTCCCTACTGTAAGCGTCTAGGCCCGTTGGTCCTTCCAAGGCCGAAGGAATCCATCGAAGTTTCTTCATCCGACGGTTCGTCTTGTCCTTCAATTGTTGATTTTTCACTGCATCAAGACACAGTCGAAAAAGGAGAGGAAGAGTAACTATTTTTAAACTTTGATAAAGTCAATGGCGTTAGCCGAAATTGAACTCCGTGATAAGCGACCGCTCACGATGGCGGAAAAAAACAATCTGAGGGACCTCGACGCGTGAAGGACCACGGTACAGTGGACGTCACACTAGGGATAGTATTACTGGCACGCCCTGTCGACGTCCCTTTTTAAATTTCGAAAAAAAACTAATACTCTGCAGCTTCCACTAGATGTCGGCCTATGCATAGCATGTGATCCAAGCAGATGCCACAAGCCTCAGATATACATATATATAACATTACTTAGCCAGTAGTTTCTGTGCCTGGTATCTTCTTTGGGTCGCATGCTATGCATAAGCAGACATTCAGTGCTTGTTGCAGTGTTCAATGTCAAAAAGGACATCCCTGTAACACTATACCTACCCTACGTGTACAGTTAGCCATGCTCCTTCACGCATCAACATCAGCTTATTTTTTCAGTCCTGAGGTATGCCAACCGTATTTATGATGTCAAACTGCAGTTTGTGCCTCTCCCAAGGGTGGCGACTGGTGGGTGCACGAGAGTAAGCAGTCACAAGCTACAGAAAGACTATTTTTGGGCTCGTCAATCTGCTTTCATTGAGATGCGATGCATAGACTAGCAAGCAGTACCTGCAGAAGGTGGCGGGGAGCTAAAGGGACAGGTGCAAATAAATGCTTTAATACAGCTTGGCCCACTTATGAATCGGTTCAAGCTAGAGTATCTACACAATAGTGCTCCGTGAATGTGTGCAAGCAACTCCATGTTGCTGCTTTAAAAATGGCTTCCAATGGTACATTAGCAATGAAAAGAACAAGTTACTTACCAACTAGTAACATTCTTTCGACTGGATGTTCCTCCAACGTATTCCTCATCTTATATATTTGTCCAGCTTTAGCTGCATCAGAAATATTTTAATCGTCAGAGAGCACCGTGCGTCGATGTCGTCAAGTCGAAGTCCCTCCGTCGTCCGGTATACAAGTAGCACGCGCGGCGCCTCTTGGCCTCAGTTCTGTTTTTCCCCTCTTGCTCTGCTGTATCCATGAGTGTAGGTAGCCAGGTGTCAGGCTTGCGAGAGTTGAAGTGGTAATAACCCGGAAAATCTACAGAGGGGTAGGATGGGAGGGTGATGAGGAATACGTTGGAGGAACATCCAGTCGAAAGAACGTTACCAGTTGGTAAGTAACTTGTTCTTCGAATGGATTGTGTCCTCCAAAGTATTCCTCATTTTAGATAGACTCTCAAAGCAGTGTAAAAGTTCTTTGGAGGAGGGAGTAGATTTTTATTACATAGCTGGATACAGCACTGCTTTCCCAAAAGCAAGCTCTTTAGAGTGGGAAGCATTTATCATCCAGATTATAGAATTTTAAAAAAGTGTGCAGCGAAGACCAAGTTGTTGCTTCACAAATAGATTTTATGGGAACACCTCTTTGAAGGGCTGGCAAAGAGGCTATGCCTCTGGTTGAATGGGCCCTCAAGCCTTCTGGTGGATCTTTGCCCGCCAATCTGTAGCATTCTGAAATGCAAAGCACAATCCAGCGTGTTAGGGCTTGTTTTGACATCGATTGACCCAACTTCCTTCCGGTGTAGCCAATGAAAAGTTGATTATCCACTCTAAGCTTGGAGAGCCTAGAAATGTAAAAGCTTAGAGCTCTTCTCGGGTCCAGCCTGTGCAATCTTTCCTCTTCCTTGCTGGGATGAGGTGGAGGATAGAACGCGGGCAGAATGATCTTCTGATTTAAATGGAAATCAGACAACTTTAGGTAAGAACGAGGGTTTAACCCTCAATACAACTCTGTCCTTGTGGAACACAGTATAGGGTGGCCCAGAAGATAGTGCCTGCAACTCGCTCATTCTTTGTGCAGATGTTAAAGCAACCAAGAAAACCATTTTCAATGTTAGTAATCTTAAATGGCATGTGCGCAAAGGTTCAAAAGGGGCACACATTAAAAGCTTTAGAACCAGATTAAGGTCCCAAACTGGGACTTGGAAAGAAGAGGGAGGAAACACATTGGTGAGTCCCTTTAAGAATTGTACTATCAAAGGAATTTTAAAATAGGAACATTCTTCCGAAGAGCGCATGAAGATGGAAAGCGATGCAAGATAACCTTTCATGGTCCCAACATTGAGACCTCTATTTGCAAATGATAATAGGAAGGATAATACTTCTGGAATAGGACACAGAAATGAATCAACATTCTTTTCCCTGCACCAGTTGCAAAACTTCTTCCAGTGGCAATGCTACAAAGATTTTGTTGCTGGCCTTCTCGCCGAAAACAACACCTCCATGACGTCATCCGGAAGGTCCCAATCCTTGTATCTCAGCCTTTCAGATACCAAGCATGAACGTTGAGAGTCCTGACCTCTGGATGGAGAACCTGGACCTCTTTATTTTTTATTTCTGGTTGGTTCAAATAATGAACCTTTCAAAACTTTACATCAAATACTTCTACATTATTTGCATTACATATTTCGTCATACAAAGTTAGCTTGTTAAAATAAATAAGGGGGTCCTAGCAGCAAGACTATCTCTGCTTCTCCCCAACCTAATAAACCTCGATCAATCAGGCTTTATTCCGTGTAGACAAAGACACGACAATATTAGGCGACACACACCTAGTGGAAAATACGAGTATCACGCACACTCCGGCGATCCTGCTATTGGTAGATGCTGAGAAAGCATTTGACCGGGTGGAGTGGTCAATGCTATTTAAGATCTTAAAATGCATGGGATTTGGGGAACAATATATAGCAATGATTAGAGCCAACTATAACTCTCCGACAAGCAGACTAGCCATCAACGGCGAAGTCACAGGAACGGTAGCTATCTCAAGGGGAACTAAGCAGGGATGCCCGCTCTCTCAGTTATTATATGCTATTTTCCTAGAACCTCTTCTAATGAAGATAAGTGAGTCCAACCATATTAAGGGGATCGAAATGGCGGGAATGCAGCACAAGGTAATTGCCTACGCGGACAAGTTAATAGCCCTTGAAGACCCGGGGAGGACAATGGCGGCAATGATCGGGGAGTTAGAAATGCACGGGCTATCTCCGGACTTAAAATTAATAGGAGAAAATCAGAAATTCTGATACTGGCGGGAGATCAAGAAGCAATAGAAAGGGAAGCAATAACACTCAACCTTAAGATAGCAGAAAATGGGATAAGGTACCTGGGAATAACGTTGACACACAAGGTAGGGCAGCTGTATGAAAAGAATTACCCCCACCTACTAACACACATAAGTAGAGACATGGAAAGATGGAACCCATTGCTGATATCGTGGTGGGGCAGAATACAATCAGTCAAGATGACTATCCTCCCGAAGTTACTGTACTACTTTCAGGTGCTCCCGGTAGGGGTACCCAGATCCTTCTTCAAAGCATTATCCAAGGCAGTCTCATCCTTCATATGGAAAAGAAAACCCCAGAGGGTAGCCAGGGCGATCCTCACAGCACCGACCTGGGGGGGGGGCTTGGAGGATGACCCTTCCCCACTAACAAAAATACTATCAGGCGGCGCAACTAAGGGTGCTTCGGGACTGGATGGGGGAAGATCTGCAACCAATATGGGCGAAACAAGACCGGTAGTTGCTAGAACAACTCTGGTGGAACTGCTCTGGAAACCGAAACACAGACACCCAACCTTGGTATAAGCGAAATTATGAAGACCACACTGGAGGCCTGGGACATAGTAAGGGCATAATGACCACGGAGGTAGGCCCTTTTACACCCATCTGTAGGAACCCCCAATTCCCACCAGGAATGGAGCAAGGGGCGTTTGAGAAATGGGAGGCGGGATACACGAAAATAGGGGAAATGTTCATGGACAAAGATCAGATGATTTGAGGCATGCAAGTCCCTTCTACACCTCACTAAGGGAGACAAATATGATCAACTCAGACATTGGCTGAAGTCGGCGGAAATAACTAGGGCAGCTACGAGAAACCTCACACCGTTCGAGACGTATGTCACCTCTAACTCAGGGGTGAAGAAATGGGTCTCGACACTATACTCCTTCATAAACTCCTATGACGAAGAAATAAAATGGACATATATAATCAAATGGGGGGAACACCCTGGGGGAGGAACCAACAAAACAACAGTGGCGGGACTTGTGGACACAGATTCCCAAAATGACCCGTTCAGCACAGACAAGGGAAATGTGGATCAAAATAGTTACCCAATGGCACTATACCCCAGAAAGGCTGCACACAATGTTCCCCCAAACATCAAATCGTTGCTGGAGAGGGTGCGATGAGGTGGGAACATGGAGAGACACGTGGTGGGAGTGCAAGGGGATCAAACCATTCTGGGAGGAGGTAAAAGTGGAGATGGGGAAAATGTTTCCGGAGGTGGAGCAACTGGGTGAAAGGGTATGGCTATGTGGAATGAAAGACAAAACAGCCAAGAACTACAAAAAGCCACAATGGAGAAGCTTCGTAGGCCTGTTCATAGCAGCATGGACATCAATTGCCCAATACTGGAAAAAGAGAGACACCCCTATGACATACACATGGCTCCAGAAGGTATGGGCTCAAATGGCAATGGAAAAAGTCACCCACACAATCCAAGGGACAGGTGATGCATTTGCAAAGAAATGGGGAACGGTCCAAGACTATTTACAGTCAGACTTTATGAAACAGTGGTGTCCCCACAATATCAAAATAACGGATATATTCAATTGATAGATGGATCCCCTACAGACAGACAATGCCCCAGGGGGAGAGGGAGGGGATGTTGCATACTGTTGAATGTACTGTTTGCATTGGAAAATAATAAACACATTTAAAATAAATAAATAAAGAGGGAGAAAGGCATAGAATCAAACTGATACAGAAATTTAGAATTCATTCAGAAATTAAAACTGAAGACAAATTAACAGCATCTCTTAAGTAATGCATCGGTCACAAAGACAGCAAGATCTGTTCCATTTTTAGCTTGCGTCAATCAGTTAACCACTCTCCAAGTTTCCCATGTTGCCTTGCTTGAATTTTGTACCTCTTTCTTTAGATCTTAAAAATTAAGTCAAGGTATTGAATAAGTGCAATTCTCACTGTTAATTTGGTGTTGGTAAATCCTTTTGTGAGAGAAGGTCCTCACTCTGAGGAAGAAGTAACGGAGGACAGATGGACATATCTAGAAGGTGCGGGTACCACGTTCTCCTGGCCCAATCCAGGGAAATTAGGATCATGTGGTTTTTGAACCGTCTTAGCCTCCTGATGACTTGATGAATGACGGGGATCTGAGCGAGCGCGTATAGCAGTGGGAAGTTTCACTCAACCACAAACGCGTCCCCTAGGGCTCCTCTCGGGGGAAATTTCCTTAAGCAATACCTTTCGCACTTCTGGTTGATTCCGGTCACAAACAGGTCTACTTGAGGGGTTCCCCAAAGAGTGAAGATCTCCTGAAGGACTTCCTGAGCCAGTTCCCACTCGTGGGACACAGTACTCCGCCTGCTCAGAGCATCCACCGTCCTATTCTCCTCCCCGTCTAGATGAACTGCCGATAAGGAGATTCCTTCCTCAATTGCCCAATACCAGAGCTGAATTGCCTCTCTGCACAGAGGTAGTGACCCTACACCACCTCTTTTGTTTAGGTAATGCATGGCCACTGTGTCGTCCGTCATTATCAAGACATTTTTTCCCCTGACAGATGGCAGAAAAGCCTTCAGCGCTAGTCTGATTGCTCTCAGCACTAAAAGGTTGATGTGTAGTTTAGAATCCGATAGAAACTAACGACCGCAGATTGCTAGCATGAGCTCCCCACACCATAAGTGAGGCGTCCATCACTACTGTAATCTCCGGCCATGGTTGCCAAATGTGTTCTCCTTTTAGGATGTTCTTTGTGCAAGTCTACCACAGAAGATCCTGCTGAACCTTGTTCGGAATCCGAAGGAGATCCGTTATTTGTCCTGAGAATTGGGACCATTGAGTCTTTAGAGCCCATTGAAGGGATCTCATCCTCAGGCGTGCTTCTGGCACTAGGAAAATGCAGGATGCCATGAGGCCAAGCAACCTCAAGAAGTCATAGGCCTGGAAATTTTGGGCATTTTGGAAACCATCTGAAGAAGGTCTTGAGCCCTCGACTTGGGAGGCAAGCTCTTTCCCAAGGATGTGTCTAGTACAGCCCCTATGTACTGGAGCTGTTGGGAAGGTGTCATTTGGGACTTCTTGAAATTGAGGGAGAAGCCCAGTCTGTGGAGGAAGTGGCAGGCGACTTTCGGATGATTCAGGGCTTGCTTGACAGAATGCGCCCTGATCAACCAATCGTCCAGGTAGGGATAGACGTGAACCCCCCCACCCCCTCTCCTGATGTGCACTGCCACCACTGCCATCAACTTGGTGAAGACCCTCGGGCGGAGGTTTTCCCGAATGGTAGGACTCAAAAACTGATAATGCGAGTCACCAACCGTGAACCTCAGGTATTTTCTGTGCTTGAGATGGATTGACACATTAAAATAAGTATCCTGAAGGTCCAAAGACAGCAACCAAACCTGAAGTTGAAGGGCCTGAAGGATCTGAGAAAGAGTAACCATCTTGAACTTGTCCTTCCTGAGGAGCTTGTTCAAGCCTCTCAAGTCCAAGATGGATCTCAGTCCTCTGTCCTTTTTGAGGATCAAAAAATATGGGGAGTACTATCCCTTGTTCCACTCCACTACAGGTACTGGTTCTATAGCACCTTTCTCTAGCAGGGGTAAAACTTCCTGCTCTAGGAGCGGGTCTGGAGGCTTCAAAGAGCGTCTCATCGGTGGATTGCTTTGAGGTTGCGTTAGAAAAGGAAGGCAGTAACCTTGGGCTATTATTTCTAGAGCCCGAGCCCAAACATCTGAAGTAATGGCTTGCCATTGTTTCAGATGCTGGGACAGTCTGCCTCCTACAGGTGTCTTGTGATGCAAGTCATCAAAGTGGTTTTGTGGCGGTTGCTGCAGCTGCTGATGGCAAAGAGGCTGCAGTTGGGGCTGGCTTAGCACGTTTACCTCGTCCACCAAAAGTGTTTTTTCTCTGGCCTCTTTGACTGGCTATTCCTCTCGCCTTTCCATATGAGGAGTAATAACGATAAGATCGTCCCCTCTAAGATTGTCCTGATGCACGAAAAGGCTGAGGTTGCCTAATAGCAGACCCTAAAGATTTGGCTGCTGCTTTTGAGGTATGCAACCTCTCAGGGCTCTCGTCAGCCTTGTTGCTGAAAAGGTGAGAACCGTCAAAAGGCATGTTCGAAAGACAGTTTTGCACGTCTGGTTTGAAACCAGACTTTTGCAACCATGCAAATCTGCATATTACTGTGCTAAAGGTCATGGACCTGCTCACGCTATCTGCAGTGTCCAATCCAGATTGAAGAGATTCCTGCATGGCTTCCTTTCCATCTCCAATGATGGCTAGGAATCCTTCCCTTTCTTCTCCTTCTGGTATGTGCTCCGCCGCCATTGCAACACACTCCCACAGAGTGTACAAAAATGTTGCCAAGGCACATGTGGAGTTGGCCGATTTTAATGCCATACTGCCAGCTGAAAATACCTTGCGTGCCCAACCATTCACACGCTTGTCGTCCCTATCCGGAAGGATACACCACCTTATTAGAAGCTGTGGCTGCCTGGACCACCAGAATCTCAGGAGTAGGGTGTTTGAACAGATAGCCGGAGTCGCTACTGGAAAGGCGGTATTTTCAAGTGAGGGACTTATTCACAGGAGGAATTGAGCTCGGGGTCCCCCAATTTTTGGCCACCCTATTCTGTAAGGCTACATGGAAGGATAAAATTGGATCTTCGGCGGGGCCATGATCCAATATGTCAGTCAAGTCATCCTGGATGAACTGAGTTGGTAGTCTAGCCCATACTAAATAATCCACCACCTTGGTCATCAGTTGTCTGTATGAGGAACAGGCATGTTCCCCTCGTTCTGCTCTGCCAAAATCTGTGTCAGGTGATGTGTCAATTCCACTTCCGTTATGCAAGGTTTCCACTAAATCCCTCATTCTGTTGTCCTCAGAAATTAGACATTCTGGTACATTAGGGGTGCCATACTCTAGGCCAAAAGGAACATCCTCCTCCTCAGACCTTTCTTGTTCTTCAAAAATTGAAGTCGAGGATTTAAAATATTCCTTCCTTGGTACAGGTTTATACATTTTTTCTGGAGGAGCTGTTACAGTGGAGGGTGAAGGCTTTTTGTAGTCTTTGCAGTTTTTTCTTTTGGTGCCATTTTGTCAGTTTCTGGCTGAACTGGAGCCTTTGAAACTTTTGGCACCAAAGGCTCCGGGGTCGACATCGACGAAACAGCAGTTGTCGACGGAGGTGGCTTCAAGTGCGTTGAGACACTCTTCGAAGGCTCGTCCTTCGAGGTGTGTCGTGTTCCGGACGGCGTCGATCACCTTGAACGGTCGACTTGATTCGAGGGATCTTTATCACTCGGGGTCCTGGAAGGTTCCCGATCTTTCCTCCTTTGATTACCCGGGCTCGAGGGTGCGCGAGTGTCGGAATGGTAACGCTTTCGGCCGGCTTTGGAGGAAGGCGTAGACCAAGGCTTAGCCTTTTCAAAAACCCCTATCATTTTAATTCTAAATGCTTCCCATTCTTCGGAAGAATGTTTTGTGGGGCATTTGATTTTCTTGGCGGGATTCATCCGAAGACGAGGTGGAAGGGGACCGGTGGCGTCTCTTTTTAGACTTTTTCGTCGAAGAGTGGTGTGAACCATTTCGGGACCTATGTTTTCGCCTTTCGCGTCGAGGAGATTTCTCCTCATGGGATCTCGACTCGAAGCTTGAGGCTTTTCGGTCGGGTTTTCGACCTACCTGTAGTTTTCCCTTATTGAGGCTTGCCGAGTCTCCAAAGCAACACGTACTGCAGAAAAACTGAACTGAGGCCAACGGGTGCTGCACGTCCTACTTGTATACCCGATGACGTCACCCTCGACTGAGGCCTTCGACTCGACACCGACGCACGGCGCCCTCTGGCGCGAAAACATTTCTGACGTAGCTAAAGCTGGACGAATATATCTAAGATGAGGAATACGTTGGAGGACACAATCCATTCGAAGTGAGTATTACTCCTGTACTACATGTTGAATGTGCCTTTGAGGTTAAAGATTTTTAATGATTGTTTAACACTGTTTGCATTTGACGATCCATCATAATAGCTCCGGTGAATGGATCTCCTTTTCTTCCTGTTGCTATTGACAAAGAACTGCTCAGACTGTAAACAACTTTGTTAAGGCAGTACATGACAGCCCTTCGTACATCAAGTGTATGAAGTGCCCTTTCACCAGTTTTTGGAAAACATCTGGCAGGTCTATGGATTGATGCAGATGGGATGTCTACATTTATTTTAGTGAACACCTAGAGGTTGTCCTTAAAACCACTGTTTCGGTGTATGGAGACAAATGGTTCTGACAGAAAGCCTGTAATTCACTTACCCTTCTGATGGAATTGATGGCAAAAAGGAATGGCAGCTTGCATCTAAGGTCCTTTAGAGCAGCTTCAGACATGGGTTCAATAAAAGGCAGATTTTAAGTTTGCTTAACACAATATTTAGAGTCCAGCTCAGTGGTAGATGTGCCACTAGTGGGTAAATACATGTAACCCCTTCCATAAATGCATTGATAACTGCAATTCTCCACCAAGAAACAGTGTGTAGAGATGTGTATGTTGACATTGCTTCTAAAAGCACTTTACATGAAATAAATACTAGTCCAGTCAAAAGGCGTAGATAAATTAATATGTCAGTTGGTGAGCAGGCAAGGGACTGATGCTATTTTTCTGTACACCAGATGGGCATTTCGCGTTCTTTGCAGTTGCAGAAAGAGTGACTGTTGGCTGGCCCCATAGTGAAAAAACCTGTTTTGAGTGTGCGGTTCTTCTATTCCCACTTGTGTTGCTGCACTAATTCTCTGCTCAGGCCATTGGTCACAGTGTTTTGCTCCCTGGAACACGTTGCATTTTATGTTTGTATCTTTTGTGGCATCACTGCCAAATATTTTGAGCGAGCCTGTGCAACTCTATTGAGTGGTCAGCCTTACCTATTGATAAAAAAACATAGCTGTTGTGTTCTATGTAATGTTAAAAACATTTTTCTTAAACATTTCTGGAAAGAGAACGCCATCATGACTCATAGTAGTTCTGCTACATTAATGTTTTTTGCTTGTTGTGGTGAGGTGTTGCCAATGCCATCTGTTCCGATGATTACTTGTACTGTTGTGCTGACAAACGCTCTTCCCCCTTGGTCATATTTTCTTTGTGCACCAATTGAGGGCCAATACTAGATCCTTAGGGATTAATACTAGATTGTCCTAATTCACCCTTAGGAGACTGATGGTATGTTACCCACTGCTGTAAGGGATTGCAAGGAAGGGATGGCATCAAGCAGTGAAGACAGACAAGTGATCACAGTTCAAGGGTGTTTATGGAACTTCAATGGGTTGGTAGAATGTCTATCTAAACCTAAATCTAAAAATGTCAGCAAGCTACGACCATCCTAGTTGAGTCTGTCAAAATAAAAGGGCTTATACTAAAAAACATATTGGCAATCCTTACTTCTAAATGCAAATTAGGGTGGGATAACAATGTATGTAAAAGAAAAGTGTTCAAGAAATTATATGTCAGTTTAGTTGAGCAGTTGGCTTCCCTCGCCCGGGGAAAGGCGGCACGTGCAGGCTTTGCGCACCCTCTGGCTTCTTGGACACGAGGTAACAGTTCAACACATAGGTAGCAGGGCCTTCCACCAAAGTCTCTCTCACAATGACAGTTTCTTATTGCAGAGTGCCTGATATAATAAACAAAACATAAAAGTTCCTTTCCTTGGTCAGGGCTTTAACATTCACAAGTTCAAGACTAGTCCCCCTTGTCCAGGCTCACACCACTTTTCTACAATGTTCACAATTTGGTCTCCCTCGTTCGGGCTCGGACCATGGATGCCCCTCGGCTGGGCACAGATCCTGTTTTCTACAATGTTCGCAATTTGGTCTCCCTTGTTCGGGCTCGGATCCCCCTCGGCTGGGCTCAGATCTCTTGGTCGCAGAATCGAAGAATTTCAAATGTGCAATGGGTTTTGCTTAAACCGTCACATGACCACTTCGATTCACTTCACACAATTTACACTTCACATCAATCTTCTACTTTTGTTTCTCTTGTCAGGATACTGTACAGAGACCTTCAACTGAGCACATTCACAGTGCTGGACCTCTGTCAACGGTATTTTATCTTTCCTTTTAATGTTAAAAAATTCACCAGCAATTTAGATTCACTTGCGTCTTCATCAAACGCAAGTAACAATGTTCGTTCCAACGCTCTTTTTACAATGTTGCTGCTTGCAACCTGGACTTTGACACAGACCGGTCTGGCATCGGTCTCCGACTCACCAGCTGTGTTGTTCTCGGTCGTTTTTGTTCTTGGTGCCAAGGACGATATCACAGTCTCTACTGCTGCTCCCTGCCTCGGTCAGAAATGCGGGAGGACCTCCGACAATGCAGGATTCTTCAGCCTGGTTTCTTGCTCTTATGGTTTCTGCCTTGAAGGTTTCTTTAAAGTAACTGCTTCCTGCCAACAAGGTCAAGGGTGTTGCCCCTCTCATGAACCTCTCATGCCTCACTGTCTTCCTCCACTCGTTGAGCTGCCAACTTGAAAATTCTGTACCTTTGTGTGTTTTGCCTTGCTCGTAGTGTGTTCTCATGCTCCGTCTTTTATCCGTGTCAGGTGAGAGTGATTGCCGATACTTGCCTGACCTCGTTTTACCATAGTATTGGGACAGGTCAGGTTCACTGCTCTGGTGAGAGTCGGTTTTCTCCCAGAGCAGGCTGCCTGTGTAAAAGTGTTTGTGCAGGAAAAGGGGGAAGGGGGGGGGGTAAACTTCTAAATATCCCGTTGGGTAGGATGGGTTAAAGGAGTTACAGAGAACAGAGGGATACCGCGTCTCACCATCCGGTGCCCCACTCCCACTTCCCGAGGACCCCTCACCTAGGTGATCCTCCCAGCACTGGTCCACTCCCAGGGGCTGGATCCAAAGGCGATGGCTGTGCCCTGGCCACCTGACGGAGAGCTCCACGGAGACTAGCGGGCGAGACACCTTCTGGTTTCTCACAGGATGCATATTGACTTTTGCATGTGGGATCATGTAAATGCATGATCCCATCATGCAGAGTAGCTTCATACATTTTCTGACTGATCTGGCTGTTTAACCTGGGATTTGCAATAGTATAGCCTGTAACCTTTCGAGAGATTGGTAAGCCATAACCGATCTGGTGTCTAGAATTGCCCCAAGAAACTGTTTATTTTGACTTGGAAATAGGCCAGATTTTCTTTTCAGTGATGGACAAGCACAATTTGTTGGGAGATTGACAGTCTCCTGTGTGTGAATCTGACACTGTTTGGTGTTCTTCCCAGTTATTATCCAGTCGTCTAGAGAAGGGTAAACCGGGATTGCTTTGCGTCTTATGTGTGCTGCCTCGACTACAAGCGCCTTGGTGAATAAACGAGCTGCCGAGGCAATTCTAAAAGGGACTACTTTGAACTGGAAATGACAAATCCATTTTGAAGCGTAGATTGCGTCGATGACCTGGTAACATTGAAATGGGAGTGTAAGCATTTTCATATGTAACAACCATTTAATTCATCTTTTTTAGTAGCAGTATTATCTTCTAGAGCATGTTCATCCTGAATTTTTGGGGTATGACATACTGGCTTGCCGGTCTTGAATCTAGAATCAGCCCTTTTGTCTTGTCTTTTTTGGGATCCAGAAAATAGAGGGAAACAAATTCTGCTCATCTGGAGCCAAGACACTTCCTTGATGGTTGCCGTTGGGCAAAGATTGTATGCAGTACCCGTGGGGTGCACTACAACAACCCTGACCTCGTGGGCAAAGATTGTATGCAGTACCCGTGGGGTGCACTACAACAACCCTGACCTCGTGGCAATAGGAACCCAACCTTTGGTATAAGTCTGTACTGCACAGGTTGGTAGCGTGTTGAGCAGTTAGGTTTATCTCCAGAGGGGTCAATGTGAGCTGTAGGGGTGTTACACAGAATTTATTTGAATACTTGTCACTGCGAATCTTACACCCAAGGTTTCTGGTTTAAACAATTAGTCATTTATTTATTCCTCAGTCAGTTAGAATAAGCCTTCTTCAGAAGGGGCAATAAAACAGTAACACAAATACACTTCAAGAATACACTTCTCTTAAGAATCCAAAACAGTAAATACCCATTTGGGATGTCCCACAGACACTACCTACACCCTCAAGAGACTTCAATAGTTAGGGTGCTGGGGACATTAATAGATCACTGTTGTATTTAGAATCAGATTTAGGAATATGTCAAAGGAAAAAGGTTATATAGAACACCACAACATATCACACAAATATTCTGAAGCATGCAAGTACTTTTAGTAACCCCCAATGCAAAGTTAGTTAACCCCTTCCTGGAAGGAAGACACCACCTGGCCAGAGGAGAGAAGAGTCATTCAGGGAGCCAGGCCAGCCAATGTTCAGTTAGCAAAAGTCAAGGTGAACTGAAGCACTTCTTGCAGGTAAGTAAAAGTCTTGCACAATGTTTTATAAGTTTTATAAGAAGAAATTCAAAGTAGGGCCACAAGCTGATTAAGCTTGTGAGGTAAAGAAGCGGTCAGCAACTCTACAGAGGCAACAGAGACAAGTCTCCAACGAGGACAAGCAAGGTGGCACAACAAGAGGCAAGTTCTCTCAGACTTTACAGTACCCTTAGGTTGAAGACAAATGCAGCCGATGACTTCTGTTCCTGTGCAGCTCTGCAGATCCTGGTGTTCCTGGGCCTCAGTCATGGGGACAAGAGGGAGGACTTCTGGGGACCGTTGCACTACAATGGGACGGTCACTGCCCGCAACCGGCAATCTTCAAAGAATTGGCACTTCGGTGTTTCAGGTCCTCGAGTCTACCGCAAATAGCAACAACACTGCAGTTCCTGGCTGTCGAGATGAGCTTTCCTTGCATCTGGGGTCCCGCACTCTGTTTAACAGGCTCAGGTTCGGTCAATCTTGCTTTCTGGGAGTCCGGAGGATCTTCCTGGAGCTCTTGGCCAGTGCACAATCTGGTGTTCCCTTCCGTGGTTATTCAGATCCAGCAGCGACTGCAGTGGAATTTCAACCAGCTCTGAGAGGATGTCCAGGTGGCTTACTTTGGAGTTGATTGGTCCCACCAACTCAAAGGGAGAAGTCATCCTTGCAGGGGCTTCTCTGTCCATACGAATTTGGAGTTTCAGCACAGCAGCAGGGCTTCACCGGACAAACCAACGGTCCAGCAGATGCAGCAGTCGCCCTCTTCAAGTTCTTCGGATTCCATCGTCCGTTGGTCGACTCTGCCTAAAAGACTCACCTTTTATGCAGGTTTCTCCCATTCATTCCAGCCTAGCTGTCAGTCACCCAAGCAGGGTGGCTGTCCTTGCCAGACAGCCAGCCAGCCAGCCAATCACCTAAGAGTGCATTCCTGTCTCCTAGGAGACAAAGCACAGGGAGTTGTGAGCACCTCCCTCGCTTCCTGCCCCTGCCAGACACCCTGGAGCCAGAGGCGGGCTTCACTCGTGAATCCCGCCAAATGCAAAATAAACAAAGGCACCAAACCTGGTTTGGCACACAGAGTAAATCTCAAGAAGGACCTTTCCACAAAGAAATGGCGAAAGACGACGACCAGGGCCATTTTGACAAAAATTGCACCCTTAGGTTCTTTACTGCTGCTGTAAACGTAGCCCGTGGTAAATGCACACCACTGTTAAAAGTAAACCACTGCCACCAGTCATTCAGTGAGGAAAGGGTAACATAAATCGTTAAATGAGAAGCTTGACAAAGGGGATACTAAGTAACCCCTCTAGAACCCTATCGTAAGATTGTGAGAGCTGGGTCTAGAAATTTACAAGTGTAAGCAAAGTCAATTTCACTTCACTGCTCTTGAAAAAAGTAGTTTATCCAAGAGAAGGTATTTAAACCTTTGGGAAATCTGAAAGACTTCCCTGTGCCACTGCATTGAAGGTGCTGTGTGACACAATGTAAAAGATGATGCCTATGGAGTTGTCAGACTCCACAACCAATGTTCAAAATCATATTAAAATACATTAGAGAGTGGGAAAAAGGGTCTCACTCTCTCCAGGTTAAACATTCAAGTCCTCAAAATCCAGCAAAATTGCTGCGGGTCTCCAAGGTAGAGAGTAATTAGCACATTTCTCTGCAACAGTTGCCTTAATCAACAGGGCTTTAATTTTCTCTTGCAGTAATAGGAGATGATCTGCTGGTAGTGTTCTGCGTCTTGGCGTATGATCGTACAATGTTTGAAGAACTTGACGCAATATCCATTTTTAACTGTGGACAACACCTATTTCTTTGAAGCTATTCCCTCCCATGTGTGGGTATACAATGTTATGCGCACCTCCCACCCCGTTTCTGTGAAGAGACCAGGGGGGAAGCTGTGTGGGAAAGTCATTTCCTTGTGTCCGAGGCTGCCCCTCTTGGAGTCAGACCTCTTAACACATGTATACTGGCTTGGAGCCCCTCATTTGGCTGTGTATTGTGAACTGTGTCTGGATTACTACGTGCCATTATTAGGCAGGTACGTGGCTTGAGATGTCGATTGGCTAAATTGTTGGGGATGAAAAGTCCTCCGGTTTGACAATTCTCTCTGTTGGTAGGGTCTGCTTAAAGGTTGTCTGAAGCTTTTGATGGTCTTGCGTTCCTTTTTTGCTTTTTCATGCCAATGATCCATGGCTATGCCGAAAAGCTTTGCATCCTCTATGGGCATTTCTAGCAGCCTAGCTTGCATCTCCGGCCTGAAACCAGAGCCTTGTAATCATGGATGCATTTTGATGACTTTGCCATCGGTCTTCCAAGCGTTTCTGCTGGATTTTGAATCACTGTATTGGGAGATTGCTTTCCCTCTATTGTTTTCCACATGGCTTACCTTCAGGGATCTGCCCCTTCTTTTAGGAAGTCTTCCATTTGATCCCACTATACTGTGTTCCATCTTGCCAGAAGCGCAGTGCGATTCGCAATGTGTCTCTGGAAGGCATATTAGGTTGACACTTTTGCGAGTTGTGGGAACTATGAATGAATCTGGCATTCAATGACCCTTAATGTAGTAGTAGTAAGTCATTTATATAGCGCCTTTTCCCCCCATTTGTATAGCCTCAAAGCGCTGTGTGGTAGGAATGCCCTCAGGGACTGAAGTCCAGGTATGGGAAAATGCTTAGAATGCGTGTGTGCATTTGGCCAAGATTAGGAATTAGGTGGGCTGACCAGGATCCAGTAAGCAACCCAAGAGGACAGACATGTGGATGGGTGCTGAGGGAGGTCATGACAAAAGCGCTAGTGCAAGAGACTAGGCATGTGACCAGATAGACTGAAAATTGTCGTAGGTGGTCTGTATTCTAATAGCAGAGGTGTTGAGGCAAGTATGGTGTAACGGGAAAAGCCATTACATGTCCAGCTAGACCGAATTTGTAGTAGTCGTAGCTCCATTCTAACATGTGTGGATGGATAACCATGGAAAATGTCCACCAAAATTGTGCGTTTATACATACCTTACGTTCAGATGGAGCTTATCTTAGATCTTGCTGTGTGATACGACAGTGTGTGAAAAAGGCAAGCTTCGCTCATATGCTCTTCTATGCACTATAGCCGGGCTACTCTCAAAGGCATCTAACTGCAAATAGATCGGCTATCTTATAACGCCTTCCAAGCATGGCAGACAGACTGTCTTAAGATCTAGGGTCATAGGATTTTCTAGCACATTACACCGGCTACCCTTATTGTCCAACTCTATATCTTCCAAGTTCCATAACAGGCATCTTCTAATGCAGTATCAAGGACATCTGCATATATCATTATACGTTACAGTGGCCAACATAGATCTTCTAATTGCAATGGATAGGTTACCATCATAGAGCTTCGAGATGGGCTACCAGTATGGGTCCTCTAGGTGTGCAGCCGACGTAGAATGTAATGGATGGGAATACAGTGCATATTTCGTGGCATCGGCGGCTTTCACATCTAGTACATTTGTTTGGTAAAGTACAGGCTACCTTTAAACTGTCAAGAGCTGTATACAAGAAGCCTACGTGCACCAGTCAGAGCAAAGGAGGCCAGGTGAGCTGATGTGTGTTTGTGTAAACTGAGTAGTCTGCGGATTGAGTATGCATGGCGGGCCGCCAGGACAACATCTGGCATCCACTTGTGGATTTATGTATATTGACTCACGGGGTCCACTTTGCATTTTCTCTCAACCCAGAGGTTGATTGCTTTAGTGGGAACTGGATTTACCAACACAGGAGTTCTTTTTAACTGCCTTTAGAATAGGACATCATGTGCTACATGTTTCCATCTCCTGTAGAATAGCCTCAATAAAATCATTCCCCTCTTACAATTCTATGGTCTCATTGACAAAAGTATTAGCTGCTCTACTTAACAGCCCGTTATGCAAAAACTGATCATCAATAGAAGATGTGTGGCTCTACCACATCTGGGGATGGTAGAGGGTAATCTTCTGGTTCAATATCTTGATCATCTACAATTACATCTTCCTTACAGTAATTGTCCTGGTCTATGAACCCTTCCTCATGCTTGAGGTCTAATGAACTTAATCTTTTTAGGAGGTAGACTTTCTACCAAAATATTCTTTTTTTTCCTTTGTTTCTCAAAGAACTCCATAAAGAAGATTTTATCCATAGTAGTTTGTAACCTTCCATTGATCCACTTAACCTCAGAGGATGTGTGTGGAGCCGTTCCTTCCTGTTCCTCCTCTGAATCAGACATGTCAATGAAAGCCCCCCTCCCACTCCTCCTGGAATCTATAGACTGCCCTCTGCTTTAGACATTGCTACTGTCTGGGATGATGCCTGGTGTTTGTGTGTGTCTCATCAGTGGTTGTTTTAATCGAAGTCGAACTTTCTGCCCACGACTCCTTGGACTGCTTCGCAGTGGAGTGTTTTGACGCCAACTTGACACAGGGCATGTCACTCAAGTTTTGACATTGACTGAGTCAAAGATATTTTTGAATGAGTTTCATCGGTTTGATTGTATGCGAGTAGAAACATCCATGCCCTACTTCGGATGCACCTTATCTTTCCTTTGTTTTACTTTGAAAATGGGCAGTCTTTTTACCCCTCCATACAAAGTCCTACAGCGTAGTCTAGCAGTGAAGTCCTCGTCCATCTGTTCTTCCGATGTGAATTGCTTTGCATAGCTAACTCTTCAATAACGCTCAAGTCAGGCTATTGAATTAAAAAATAAATAAATAAATAAATAAATAAATAAATTAAAAAAAAAACAATCCCACGACACGTGTTTCTCCAAATCAATCATTTGGTTCCTCAGGAGGGGGGAGTCTAACATTTAGATATTGCAATATAATTGTGTGTATTGCGAGTAACTTAGTTTTATTTGTCTAGTTTTTCCTTTGACTAAAGATCTTTGAAAGTAATGTATCCTCTTAGACTATTAGCGCAATTCCTTCTTTTTCTGCTCCACAGGATTCTTGAATTATGTCTGTTGGGAGATTTCTTGAGATACCTATAATGCTTGTTGCATGATGCTCCTTTCTGAAAATAGACAAGTTAGTCATGTCGGCATGATAACCACGGCTTTAAGTCCTTAAAGCACCTGCAACAAGTTGGTCATTGAGTGTTGAAGTTTAAGGATGGGAATGACTGGTTTTGACTGGTGTAGTAGTGGAGGTTGTTTTTAGTTCCTTTCCGATTTGGTAATCCTGTAACTCCTCACTGCTTTGGGCATCTAGCCCACTAGATGCGCTTTTAGACATTTTAGTCCTATCTGGCTTCAAACGTTTAAGTGTTTTGTTCGACATATGGATGGTTAGATCCCTGTTTATGTGCATGCTCTATGCTTACGGTGGTGCGGTTGCCTATTCAGCAGCGGATTTAGTATTTCACTATTCCTGCCTACCATGCTTGGATGGCGGCGCCATGTCAGAGAATCTACACTCAACCATCAGTACCATGGCATTGGTGCAGAAATAGTGTCTGCCAACCGGGACCCCATTGCTGGAAGGTTTGGAGGCCTCCCACTGAGTGCCTTGTTTTCGTATATGGCACGAAGACTTGCATGGAAAGCAGCATTAGTATCTCGATGGGCAGCTCCTGAGCCTGGTGTCGATAGCTGGAGAGGGGGTCTGGCTGCAGGGAATGGTGCCAGCACAGTCGTTCAATGGCTTCTTCAGGGTCTAAAACGTCCCCTTTGCCAAAATGACCTTCAATAACCTCTTCTAAAGGGTATACAAGAACTCTGTGGCACCTACCTTCACCACCACAATGGTGTAGGACACCCAACGTTTAATGTTTTGCGATTTCTACGTAGTGTGAACCGACAGTTGATACCAAGCTGTTCTAGGGCTCAATCGAATTTTCCACTTTTTGACTCCAGCAACCACACCAATGGCAGAAAAGAAACAGAGGACAGTGACACAGAGCATCATGGGTATCAGTACATTTAGGATAGGAATATTGTGACAGGAATGCCCCCAAGCAAAGAACATGTAATACTCTGCACAAGCCATTTAACAGAATATGCAAAGCATGTGAATTTAAAGAGATACACAGACACAGGCACAGACACACACAAACACACACCACACACACATTTATGATTTGAAATAATAGTGGGATGGTTGTTTTCCATCTGGCCCACCCAGGGAAATCACCAAAGTATCTTACCGTATTTTGTGGGAAAAATATCTTCGTCCGTCACCAGCTTCTGAATCGAGCTCATGACGAAATCGACATACTGCGGGGCCGTGCACTTTATCTTCTTCCCTCGTTCGTCATACCAGTAGTACTGCCTGTGGAGACAAGAAGCGGTCATCAGATTGAGAACATGGCACTGACACAGCCAGGCCTGGGAACAAACCTCCATAGATGGTGTAAGAAACCATTAGCTCCCCCCGCCCACCCGCAAGATTAAAACTTGGGGAAATACTATACAATTGTTGACTATAACAGTCAGGATGTCAGCAAGTTCACCTGTTGTGGAAGTACCAATATAAGCATAGGCTACTGTAGGATCGCCTACCGCCTTGGAAAGGACAGATGCAGAACAACCCTTAATTGTCCAAGATAACCTCTAGATGTATCATCTATACCAACATAAGCTCATGCCTCTTCAAGATCCAATCAATAGGATAGTCTGATACATGAAGATGCAGCCATATGGGGGAGGGTGACGTCTCCAACTTTATACAAGCAGTGTTCCACTTGAGGGCGAGGTGGGCTGGGGGCATGGGGGGGGCGCATTGGGCGGGCAGGGAATTAGTACTGTTGGCTATTCAATCACTGGCTTCAGTAAGGATCAGAGAATATCAGATCACACAATTCCACTCTTGCTTTGCAGCGAGCACTATAACTGGCTTCTTCTGCTCACACAAAAGAGTCCCTCCCAGGTTAAAACATGGATTAAACTCAACGTGGCTGTTCAAACCATTGCCTATTCATGGTTGCAACTAACCTAAACAATCTGTTGGGTGGGGGCTGGGGGGCTGGTGTTGATCATGTTCAAGGAGCGTGCCGTATGCATGTGCTGTAGTGTCCACGGTACTTTGAGGGTTTTAAAAGCCAAAACGGTATCTAAAGTTGCACGGTCCCTCACAAGCATCGAGAACTGCGCCCTATAGAGTAAACGGTGGGACAGTGGCTATGCACGTCGAGGCGCACACTCAGCTCGGAGGAAGCCCCGTCTTTCAGAATGGAAACCTTTGTTCTGCTGAATCTCCGGTTACAGTGAATGCCAGAGAGCCTGGCTATAAATAGCGTGTTTGTCCCAACTCCTGCACAAGGCTGCCTTTGGGCACATGTCAGCCTGCTTGCCTTTCCGAGACCTGACGGCGCACATGGAAAAAGCGTGACGTACTTAACTTACTTCCGAGTGCATGGGAGCCATGACACAGCGCCGAGAGAAATGGGCTGCAGTGATGGGCACAGGCAAGGATGACAGAACCAGGTGGTGTTTTTTTTATTTTAATGAAGGGTAACGTGGGGATAATTTAATCCTGATACTTCACACTTTGACAATCAAATGCTTCGATTTTGACCAAATTATTTGAAACATGCCCCTTTTTAGAACACTTAACTGCGTAGAGATGTGTTCATGTTAAAGGATATTTGTACCGCACACTATCACCACCGGAGTGGTGCCCTGGTGCTCTGGCGGATCTGCAGGTGAAAGGATATATTTAGTTAAGTCGGTCTGAGCGGAAAGGGAGCGAAATTGTAAAAAGAAGCATCTTTTAGGCTGGCCTGAAAATACAGCGTCGAAAAGTGTTGGCACGAATGTTGTAAGAATACGGTGGGGGGAGGGGGGGAAATACAAGTGAATAAAAAGCAAGGGAGGATATACCCTTTTTAACGGGGGAAATCAGTTTTTTCCCAATGTGCGGTCAAATAAGGTAGCAGGGCCCAACTAGCCATCTTCAAGGGCTTCTAAGGGCCATATTGACAATACAATAGTCTAGCACAGTTGGTGAATTTATAAAGTGGAGGGGCGCAAATGTTTTCCCGGAATTGAACCAAGAGAGCAAACCTCAAATAATCCCAGTAAGGTTTTGACCAGTGATTACCCATCACAGCAAAAAAAAAAAAAAATACATCAGAAACATTAGGCAACATGTACAATCCATTCCCCAAGGCAACACGTGGAACACTGAAATAGATGACAGAACACCATCGGAAGAGAACAATTATTTACCCCCTTGTAATGTTCTTTCTTATGGATGTTCCTTCCACATATTCCTCATCTTTGATATATCCAATATCCTGCTAGCAGCTTTGGAAACTTTAATAGAGGTTGTCGTGTGTCGTCAACTTAAAGTCCCTCAGCAACTTCCACCCCGCTCTCGACCAGGACGTCAACACCGGTGTAAATAGCATGCACTGCGCCTGTTGCCTCAGTTCTTGTTTGCCTCCTCCCCCTTTTATGCACAGACGTCTGGAAGGTCACCAGGCTTTGAAAGAGGAAGTTTGAAAACAATGCCAATTCAGCCAAAAATCGAGGGGTTGGTTGGGAAGGACGATTAGGAATATGTGGGAGGAACAACCATCAGAAAGAACATTACCAGGGATAAGTCATTTTTTTCTTCTAATGGATTGTGTCCTCCCACACATTCCTTATCTTTGATAGACTCCCATAGCAGTATGTAGAAGGAGGTGGGAAAAGAGAATTTATTTGATTTATGCAGTGTATAACAGCTTTTCCAAATTTTGCCACCTGACCCGATAAAAAATCCAGGCAGCAATGCCCGTTAAAGGTAAGCAGTAAAGACCAAGTTGCAGCACTGCAAACGTTCCGCACTGCCAAGGAAGTATCCACACCTCTAGTGGAATGTAGCCTCAAACCATCAGGGACATCTTTGCCCGCCAAGTTGTAGAATTCAGTGATACATAATATAATCCACCGGATAGGGTCTGTTCCTTAACAGCCCGACCCATCCTATGACCAGTATATCCAACAAAGAGCTGTTCGCCCCATCTGATCTTAGCAAAACGGTTGATGTAAAAACGCCATTTTAGGATCCAAACTGTGTAGCCTCTCTTCATCCAGGATGTGGCGGTGGATAAAAAAGATAGGTAGTACGATCTTTTACGCTAGGTGAAATTCAGACACCACTTTAGGCATAAACGAGGGCAAAACCACCTTCTCCTTATAAATGATAATGCAAGCTGGTTTACTAGACAAACCCTTAAGCTCACTTACCCTGTGAGCAGAAGTGACTGATGTCAAAAAGACAGTCGAGAGTCAGCTTCCTCAAATGACACGAATGGAGAGGCTCAAATGGCGATCTCGCATCAAGAATTTTTAAACTAAATTAAGATAAATTAAGATGGACAACGCCACCAGATATCCTTTCGCAGTGCAAACCTGCAGCCCTTGATGGGAGAAATCTAATAAGAAAGAACACTAAAGGTGTATCACAAGAAAAAGGATCAATGGCATTAGCACTAAACCAGATGCAAAACCTATTCCAAAAGCAGCAATACAGAGCTTTAGTTGATGGCCTGCTGGTCAAAAGCAACACCTCCATTACGACTTATGGTAGACCCCAATCTCTGGATCTCATCTGCTCAGAAACCAGGCGTAAAGGTTTAGGGTTCTGATTTCTGGGTGGCAAATGGGACCTCCTTCCTGAGTGAGCAAATCTGCTCTTTGAGAAAGACTAATCTGAGGGAAGACGGACACGTCGAGAAGTTTGGGTACCACGTCCTCCTGGCCCAGTCCGGAGTGATTTGAATCCCCAAACTTAAACAATCTCCTGGCAACATGAGGAATGGCGGGGACTGGGTGGAATGTGTGCAGGAGTGGCCATTTCCAGTCCACCACAAACGCTTCCCTAAGAGCTCCTCTCAGAGGAAATTCCCTGGAGCAGAACAGATAGCACTTCCCGCTGATACTGGACGCGAACAGATCCACTTGAAGGGCCTGGAGATTCCCGATCGAGTTAGCACCTAGAACTTGTCCTTCCCGGAGGAACTTGTTCAAGCATAAATGGGTCGCAGTCCCCAGTCTTTTTTGGGAATTAGAGTATGAGGATTACCATCCCTGGTTCCTCTCTCTGCTACAGGAACACCCATTCTATTGCACCCTTCTCCAACAGGAAGAGAATCCTATGCAAAAGGAGTGGATCCGGATCCCGAAAAGATTGACTGCTCGGTGGAGAGTCCGGAGGCCTTTTTATGAATAGGAGGCAGTGACCAGGGGCTACTGTTTGTAGTGCCCAAGCATCAGAAGTAATCATTTGGGATTCTTCCAATTGTTGTGTCAATCTGCCTGGATCAAAGCCTCAGAGGCTTAGGTGTTGTGGCTGTTGCAGAAGGCAAAGAGGTTGCAGCTGCGTGGGAAAGCTTACCTCTACGTCCTCGTCTACCACAAGGAAACCGTCTGTCCCCTTTGAGAAATCTGGCGTATTGTCCTTCCACCAAAAGTGAAGTATCGAAAGGACCGACCAATTCTGTGAGGCTGTGTGTGCCTGCGGCGGTTGACGAGTTGTTGCACCCAGCGATGTTACCGCTGCCTTTGGCCTTAGAGCCAAATAGTTGGGAGCCATCAGAGGGCATATCAATAAATCTTGCCTGGACGTCTGGAGCAAATCCTGATCTGCGCAGCCAAGCAAACCTTTGTGAAATAGTATTCACTGCCATCGTTCGATGACACCAGCCAAGTCCAAGCCAGACTGTAAAGACTGGCACATAGCATCTTTGTCATCCTTAGTGATGTTAAGGAAACCCTCCCTTTTGTCACCTTCGGGACTGTGCTTTGCGGTCATTGAAGCCATCCCCCCACAAAGTAAACATGTACTTCGCCAAGGCACACGTGGCATTAATGGACTTCAAAGTCATGTCACTTGCCGAGAACACCTTTTTCCTAGGGCGTCAAACCTTGTCTGTATCCGGAAGGCCTGTATTCTGTTGTGATGTCCTTATTGACAGCCGGAGTAGTGTCCGGTTTCTTCCAGTTTTCCAGGACTTTGCAGTTCAGAGCCGTATGGAACGGTAGGACAGGGTCATTTGGAGGACCTTTATCAACGATGTCAGTAAGGTCATTCTGCTCAAATGCAGCATCAGGTCTTCCCAGCCTAGTTACTCGGTCACTTTACCCATGAGCGTTCTATACGAAGAATCTGCTTGTGAAGAAGGATCTGGGTGTGGCAAAATCAAATTCAGGTAAGCTATCTAGCCCACTAGCATCCTGAGTCTGCAAGGTTCTGTAACCTGGATTCCTCAGACATCTCAGGCACATTTCGAGTTGCAAACTCCAGGCCAAACGGAGGAGCATCTTCATCCTCCTCAACAATTGAGCTCATGGATTTTTAAAAAAAGTCCTTCTTGGCTAGGGGTTTGAAACTCTTAGACAGGCGTCAAGGGACTCAACGTGAACTCCTGTGAGGGAGTGGACTTAGAGGCTTAGGCTTCAATGCGCCTCGAACCTTCGAGACTTGACCCTTCTCGAGGAAGATTGGCTGCTTCCCTGCCAGGGCTCAAAGACAAGCGAGCAGCAGCATCGTCAAGCATCATCAACCAAATTCCTGTCGGCCGTACAAGTGGCGATGGGGTCCGAAACCTTGTTTTTTTGTTGACAGCGCCGGAGAAGCCGCCTTAACACGGTCATCATTTGGGAGGTGAAAATCCTCCCATTTGGCTTTTGATGCAGACTTACCAGGGAAACGTACCCCTTTCCTATCGGGTGAGCTGGATCGACAACGCCTCTTCAACTTCCTATGGGAGGCGACAATGACGAGTGCAGAGAACCACTTCTTGGTCGAGAGCGCTTTGAATAGATTTACCGCTCCTCCCACTGAGGTGAAATATCCTTCAAGCATTTCTCATCAGAGGACCTCATCTTAGATATGGTAGAAGGAGACTGAGATGGGGGTCTACCCCGTGCAAACTTCTCCTTCAAGGCCACAACAGTCATTGACTGGCGAGAGCTGAAATCATCAACCTTGTGGCCGGTTCCAAGACACCAAAGGCATATTCAATGAGGATCGGTGATGTGCATCTTCGACCCGCAGTCGGTACACCTTTTAAACCTAGTCTTCGGAATAGATATTCTTCAAAGATAAGAACGAAAATGCAGTTGAAAAAAAAAATCACTGAGGCCATTCTCAACCATTCGAAGCACGCTGTGCATGCAGAAAAACGGAAATGAGGCCACGGGCGCGGTGTGTGCCATTTATACCAGTGTCAACTGGTTGAGAGCTGGATGGAAGCGCAAGAGGGACATTTGGTCAACGACGCACAGGGCACTCTGCTGTGAAAAGCTTCCAAAGCAGCTAGCAGGATTTCGAATAGATGAAAGATGAATACCTGGAAGGACACAATCCATAGAGGAGCATTCTATGAAAGTTATTGAAGCTGGCTGTCCACAAAAAAACACAACAGGAGACCTCTCAAAAATATGCGCCGGCACGGTCCAACATTCTAGAAGGTTCTGCCAAATCAACCACCCTATAACACTTCAGGAGAGCAGAGATGAGCGAGAGGCAAGGGCTACCCATGCATTGTTTGATACGGTGTGTATAGGGAATACTTACATAAGAGCCCCTCTCCGTTGTCACCAAGGAATATTACTGAGAAGCAGTGTCAAATTAGCAGCAAATGGTGCAATCTAAAGCATATTGGGCCAGTGACATTGACCAAAAACTGGACGGAATTTAAAGACAAAATGCACATTTGTAATCCTACATGCCAGCATGGTAATACATGCCAGCACGGTAATACTGTGGTTCTGATGTGCTGCACGTTTGTCTTTGTCCATTGAGAGTTCATCGTGCATCTGCATTTTACCACGATTCGATCTAGGACAGAGTGACAATACAGTTGGCATCCGAGCTGTCATTGGGCAGTCAGAACAGAGGTGCCAGGTAAATTAATGGAAACAGTGGGGCCTGAAATTGTGCCATGGACTAGTGTCGCCTGACATACCATCACTTACCCAGAAATCGCATAACATGGCCTAATAAGGCAGAAAAACTGGAGACTTCATGTTGTTCATGGACATGAATAAACGTGACAACTGATGCTTGAAAAAGTTGTCCCTGCATAGTGGGTGGTTCGTTTGGCAACACAATGCAATAATAACTACCTTAAAATCATTCTATCTCGCACCCTGACCAAGAACACATCGCCTTACACAATGATATGTACACCCCCAGAAGGCCCAGGTCTACACTACATTTCTTTATTCGCCACATTAAATTCACCACAGATGGGCCAATACAACTCTCCACTCATTAAACACTACTCTGAGACAACATCCCAACTTGTAATTTACATTAGCAACTTACAGCGTCCATTAACCAGAGCGACAACACCACAAAATATCTCGAACCCACACAGCGCAGAAAGCCCCAATATTTTCCTATTTGCATATCAACATTGCAACAAAGCAAACTTGCCTTGCTCACACTGCTTCTACATTAGGCCGCCATCCAACCTCTTGCAGATCAGGACGCGCCAAGAACCTGTGAAAATGGTGGAAGGTGTGCTATAATAAGACTCAATAGCGCAACATAAAAGGGAATATCGAAAAGTGTCACTCCCTCTCCTGTGGGGCAGCACCCTGGACTGCCCAAGCAAATTCATGATTGGCAGTAACAGTAGAGGGGCCCCTCCACTATACTTGAATCTGCGGTGTACAAGCAAGAAATCAGCCTGTTTAATTGTTATGGGGGCATGGGCAAGCCAGTGCAACAGTGCAATTGCAGGGAGTGTCTCAGGGGCCACTAACAAATGAGCAAGAGTGGACACGATTTTGCCCATAAATTCATTAAATCTGTCTCATTGTAAATTAGTCTTTTTTCGAATAGTGTGAACGTAGTCACTTCTTAGGACTTTTGTACTTAAATCAGTGGGATTAAATTTGCCCAGTACCATACACTTTATTGAAGTCAGAATATTAAACCATTCCTGCAATTCAGGCACTTGACCACCTACTTTCCAAGCTTTACTTGGAACAAATATTTAAGTTTTGGCTTTGAAAGAATACAATAACATCGTCTTATAGTGATTTTGCAAAATAAATCACATATTAAAGCAACCTAGCAATATGTAAATCTCTCATGAGAAAAAGTTAAGCCAAAAAAAAATGGTGGTTTATTTTCGCATCCAGAGGGGAAAACTGCAAATTAATGAGAGTCAAAAATCAAATCTCCTGTGTTACAGCACTTTAACACTTTAAGACGCATCCTCCTATAAATTAAAAGGCCAGACGTAGGTTTGTCTGAGGTGGTCATGCGCAATAGAAGCTGCCGAAAGCACAGAATGCTCTGCTAGAAGGAGCTGTTGCCGTAGGAAATACAGTAGCGCAATTCGCATAGCTTCGTAAAGGGAGCTGTAGGCTTAGGATACGTGGTCCCACTAATGAAAGCCTGCACTTCGGCCCATGTACACGAGCTTGTACATTAGTACTAAAGTCACCTGTGCATAGAGATTGTTGTCACAATTGTCCAGCTTGCTGTTATGCATGATGTTAAGAACATTTGACTAGCAACATAAAATCAGCCACATTTTTGCACGTCAAGCAAGTAAACATCACGGGAATTAATGTAATCTTTAAAGGTGCTGGTTACTTAAGTGTCTTGGTAGCAGACCCAGATTTGGTAATTAACCGAGGGGCGCAGGGTCTTACATTTGTAAATGTACAATCACTGTGCCCATTACTAAACTCTTATGCCTGAGAAACAAAAGATTATATATATATATATATATATATATATATACATACCGTTGATTGCAACTGCATCTTCAGACAAGTGGCATATTGTATTCACTGAACATTGGGCATGACATTTCAAACGTAAATAGCATACTAAATATCCCTGGCTAGTGTGCCTTTACAATAGAAGCTGGTACTATGATCCGCAGAACACACCCCTTTTGGACCTCATGGTCCTTGTCACAACGGGGCTTGCACTCCTTGATACTCCCAACATGGCCGTCTAACGTGCAACTTCTTCCTTACGTCAGACGTAGCGTATTTACAAATAGGCCGTGCCCCCGCGGGCCGGCACGTCTCAATGCTACTGCAAGCAGCGACTAGACGTGTGCTCCGTAGTTCGCTACACTGTTGTCCTTGTTCCTGGACCTCCTAATTCCATTTCCATTACCCTCTTCCTTCCTCCTCATTTCCCGGACTTGTGTGCTGTGTGCTTACCCTCTTGGTTCCTGGATCCCAGAGTGTCTGAATCCTGGAGCTCTGAACGCACGCTGGAGCCAGAAGAGGCTCACGCGGGCTTATACAAGACCAGGTCCGTGCGTAAGAAGACACCGCTCAAGAAATCCTACAAGGATCGCTCCCAGGTGAGAAAGGGGGAATTCTGCGACAGCTGGTTAATTTACTGAGCATAGACACGTTTAACAGGTAGAATAACGTGAGAGCCTGGGGGGAAGAGACTAGAGGCAAATGTGCAAGACATTAAGGACCTAGTTAAAAAAGAAAAGTTCTATTTACATGAGATAAATGTGTGCGCAACATTTCTGGGAGAAAGAGGCATAGGCAAGTGTAAGGGGGCAGTGAAGGGATGGAAAATAGCCCTTCCATTGCCAATAGGTGGGTGCAGGGGACAGAATTCCAGTGGAAAAGGAAGACGTAAAATATGAGTGCAGGAGGAGAAAGGTTGAGGAGAGAAGGATTCAAGAGTTTGGGAGGAAGAGTACAGAGATGCAGTGAGCAAGGTACGGGAAGCAAGATCATGGATACCTTTGTAGACCGGAAGTAATAACCTGGAGGGCCTTCCAGCGTATTATTGACGTGCAGAGGTGGGGGAGGGAGTCTTGAGAGGTTGAAGAAAAACATAAAGAGACGTTGAGAACTTCGTTTGGTGCAAAGGAGTAGGGTATGGGGGAGACCAAGGAGTAGGCACAGTCAGTCATGTTTGCGGAGTACAACTTGTAGAAATGATTTTTCTAAAATGTACAAAGTGTATATTGAGGGGCTTTACATTTAAATATCATGCATGCAAACTAATGATAAACACAACAAGGAGTAAGTTGCCAACCAGTAACTCCATTTCTCCAGCATGGTCATCTTTCAATGACTCACATTCTTTGAATATTCACAGTCATGTTGGGTTCAGTTACCCATTCCCTGCTTCATAGAAAGAAAAAAATCCACCCTGTTTTGGATCAGGCCAGTAGCTCAGCTCCATTCTTGGAGGCTACAGTTCAGGTTCCAACTAGGTGAAGCGCATATTACCAGTTAGTCTGCCATGGGCTTTTACTGGGGTTGGTGGAGGTCACATGGGACTCAATAAAGATACCAAAAACTCTGGATCTTTCAAGGATTTATATGCTTTGAATAGACTGAAAAGCACTGTCTCATCATCAGCAGTGTGTAATTTATCTGGTAGGTAGTAAAGGCTCACTTTCTTGAAAACGGGGGCTGCACCGCTCCACACCAGCCTCTGTTCTCGAATGAGCGTCCAAACAATGTTTGGCAAAAGTGTGTGGTACTGCCCAAGGAGTTGATTGGCAAATAGCTTGCAGTGTGATGCCCGCCCACATGGCTGTTGACCTGGTCACTGCTCTAGAAGAGTGAGCATATGGCCTACTGCGGAGAGGTCAGTTTGCCTAAACGTGGCAGAAAGATATTGTTGATAAAATCCATCGCAAATTTCCCTGCTTCAAAATCACTTTTCCCTTGTTTGCAGGTCCAAATGTGATACAGTTGTGCAGATTGGTGAATAATTTTGTCCTATCTATGCAATATTTTAAGACCCTTTTCATATGCAGAGTGCGCAGATAGGACTTCTGCTGAAGATACATTTTGAATAAATGTGGTTAGCACATGTGGAAATCAGGTTGTGCCTTTGTCACAAAATGCAGATTTGTCTGGAGAAGAACATGGTCATTGAAGAGGCACACGTTTGTCTTATTTGCAGACGGTCTGGATTTAAGACATGCCATGAAGTAATTGCTAGTAGGGATGAGACTTTCCATAAAAAATTGTGAGTGGCTCAAAAGATGGCTTCATAAGCTTACAGTCTGTTTAGGCAAGTCCAAAAGAAAATATGTCCTCCGTCCAAACTATCCTATCTGGCCCTGCCACTAATGTTAACCAACTTAAATAGACCAAGGAAATGATTTGCCCTCACCTGGCTTCTACTTCAGCTCATTCAATGTTGCTTAGAGTTATACATCCTCTCATTAAAACTAAGCCTCTGATCAACTCCTGCAGCTCCTCAAGAACACTTTTCTTTCTCGTGCTTTCAGTGGTCTCCTTTTTATAATGTCCTTTAAGATAATCTTTCCTAATACTCAGGTGGTTTGTAGTTTCTACACATACTTTCCCTCCCTCCATGAGTACTTGATCAAGGTTTTTCTCTGCCCCTTTCTAAGCATCTAATCATTCGTGTCTCTGAACTGACTGGTTATATACCCCAGCCATATTTATCAAGCAGCTCTCTTTTAGACTTTTAACCTCTGGGTTGACTAACTCATTGTCTATTGGTCATACAACACTTGTGTGAACTCCGGCTTCTCTTGTAGGCTTTTCACTTCTTACTCAGTCTCGGTCAAACCACATAGATGCAGCCCTGCTTTCTCGTTGGTTCGACAGGGAAGAGTTTTATCGAAGTAGGAACAAGTTACTTACCTGTAACTGTTGTTCTCCAGCATGGGTCTGGCATGGATTCACATGCTCATGAATATTCCCAGTCGTCAGGCCGGGAATCCTCGGTATAGAAAAAAATCAGTATCAGTTTTGTTTCTGATCTGTCTTTCTTAGTAGTAACCAATCACTGGTCTCTGGGTCATACTGCCATCTCCCTAAGCCCTGCCTCTGGCAGCCATCCTCAGATTGGGTAGCACGTAAAGTGGCAGTATGACCAAGTGAAGAGCCGCAGAGGGGTAGGCGGGAGGGTTCGCATGTGAATCCATGCCAGACCCATGCTGGAGAACAACAGTTACAGGTTAAGTAACTTGTTCCTTCTCCAGCATGGGGTCTGGCATGGATTCACATGCTCATGAATATAAGAATACATAGCAGTATACACATGCACAACCACGGGAGGTGGCAATAGGCTCAGCATTAAGCAATACAAAAACTCAACATTAAGCATCTCTTACCTCCTCACCAGGCTCTCCTTAAGCGAACAGGTTGCGCAGCACTGCTTGGCCGACCCTGGACTCCTCCCTGGAGTCCCGATTGACGCAGTAGAATCTCGTGAAGGTGTGTGTCGACCTCCACGTAGCAGCCCTGCAGATGTCGAGCAGGGGCACACCAGACAGGAACGCCGTGGTAGCAGCTATCGCTCTGGTCGAGTGGGCTCTCGGACGGCCGGGCAGCGGTCGGTTTGCCAACCGGTGACAGTGCATGATGCAGCCGGAGAGCCATCTGGAAATGGAAGCCTTCGAGAGAGCCTTCCCTTGATTCACAGGTCCAAAGTTTACAAACAGCTGTGATGTCTTCCGAAAACTCTTTGTGCGGTCCACGTAGAACTTCAGCGCTCTAGCTACGTCCAGCGAATGCAGAGTCCTTTCAGCCGGCGACGAAGGAGACGGGAAGAAAACTGGCAACACCAAGGGTTCGTTGAGGTGGAAGTCCGACGGCACCTTGGGCATGAAGGAGGGGTGCGTCCTCAGCACCACCCTCGTGTCGTGAAACGTCAAGTATGGTGGCTTGCAAGATAGGGCCTGGATCTCTCCCACTCGTCGTGCGGAGGTGATGGCCACGAGAAACGCTGTCTTCCACGACAGAAACTTCAACGGTGCCGAATGCATAGGCTCAAATGGGGCCCCCCCATGAGCCTGGTCAGCACCACGTTGAGCTCCCATGCCAGGGCAGGGGCCTTCACCGGCGGGAATGATTGGAACAATCCTTTCATAAATTCCTTCACCAGTCGATGAGACCACAAGGACGCCCGTCCCGTAGTTCTGGTGTATCGTGAGATGGCGGCCAGATGCATCTTGATTGAAGCGTGAGCTAGTCCAGCCTTGGCCAATGACAGTAGGTACTGCAATACTTTAGGGGCCGTAATCCGCAGAGGGTTAATCTTCTGTGCACAGCACCAGACAGAGAACCTCTTACATTTATGTCCGTAGCACCTGAGAGTTGAGGACGCCCTGGGCTTTGCAAGAACCTCTCTGCAGTCGGCCGAGATGTCGTACCCTCCAAACTCTAGTGCTGCAGGAGCCAGGCCTGCAAGTTCAGCGACTCTGGGTTGTGGTGAAGAATGGCGCCTCCTTCTCTGGAGAGAAGATCTGCGTCCGTCGGCAGCTTGACTGGTGTGGACGTTGACAAGTCCAGAAGGTCCGGGAACCAGATCTGTCTCGGCCACGCCGGTGCGACGAGGATCATCCTGCACCGGGACCTCTTGAGCTGGTTGATGAGCCGGAGCAGCAACGGCAGTGGAGGGAACGCATAAAGAAATCGGCCGTCCCAGGGGAATGAGAAAGCATCGCCCATGCTCCTCGGCTGGGGGAACCTGCTGGCGAACCTTCGGCACTTGGAGTTCGTCGCCGTCGCGAAGAGATCGATCTGGGGTTCGCCCCATCATCGGAAGAGTCAATCCACTTGATCCTGGCGTAGTTCCCACTCGTGGCACGAGCGCAGCTCTCTGCTGAGTGAGTCGGCAATGGTGTTTTTTATTCCTGCCAGATGAAAAGGCACCAGAAACATCCCTTGGGCGACGGCCCAATGCCACAGATCCTGGGCTTCCTTGGATAGGGCAGGGGATCTGGTTCCGCCCTGCTTCCGGATGTAGAACATCGTGATGGTGTTGTCGGTGAAGATCCTCACCACCTTGCCCTTGAGGGACGGAAGAAAAGACCTGAGGGCCCAGAACACTGCGCGGAGCTCCAAGATGTTGATGTGAAGTGACTTCTCCTCTGGGAGCCAAAAGCCTCTCGCGTGAAGATCTCCAGAGTGCGCTCCCCAACCTTCCAGGGAGGCATCCGTCGTCACCGTCACCTGGTGAGCTGGGGTCTGAAAGTCTCTGCCCGCCGACAGATTAGAGCGGGTACCCCACCACTGGATCGCCTGACGGAATGTCTCGCTGAGAGGGATCCGGTCCTCGAAGCTGCCCGTCGACTGGACCCAGCGGGCGTCGAGGAACTCTTGTAAGGGGCGCATCCGAAGCCTGCAAAGGCGCACCAGATAAATGCAGGACGACATCATCCCTAGGAGGGACTTGACAGATCTTACCCTGGCCATGTCCGTGGATGGTCCTGGTCCTTTCCTCCGACGGCGAGGCCAGCCGCACCACTGTTGAGCTTGGCTCCCAGAAACAGGGCGACTTGCGACGGAACCAGGTGGGATTTTGGAAAGTTGATGGAGAACCCCAGGTCTGTGAGCAGCTGGACGGTCTTTGCAGTGTGCTCCATGGCGAGCTCCCTTGTCCTTGCCTGGATGAGCCAGTCGTCCAGGTAGGGGTAGACGTGGATCCCCTTGTAGGCGCAGCCACGCCGCCACCGGTGCGAGGCACTTGGTGAACACCCTGGGTGCCGACTTCAATCCGAACGGGAGGGCCTTGAACTGGTAGTGCCGCCCTTGGACCACAAACCTGAGGAACTTTCAGTGTCTTTTTAGAATGGGGATGTGGAAGTATGCATCCTCCAAGTCCAACGACGACAGGAAATCACCCTCCTCCAGTTGTCCCAGCACTGGAGGGTGACCATCCGGAACTTCTGTGCCTTGATGTACTTGTTCAGTCGTCGTAGGTCCAGGATGGGGCGCCATCCTCCTGTCTTCTTTTTTACGAGGAAGTACCTTGAGTAAACTCCGGACCCCGTCTACGATGACGGGCACCACCTGACTTGCTGCGTCTCCTGTAGGCTTCCTGGGACGAAGATCTTGCTGCTTGGCGGTACGTGGAGGAGTCACTGCCGGATCCCTTGGAGGCACCTTGTCTGCCTCCCGAGCTCCGAAAGGACGGCCGTCGTTGTTGGAGCACTCCCAGTGCCCGGGAGGTCTCCGTGTCTGTCTTGATGGCCTGAAGGGACTCATCAACCGCCTTCCCAAACAGGTTGTTCCCATCGAAGGGCATGTCCAAAATCTTGGTTTGTACGTCCTGGTGGAAATCCGTCGCCTTGAGCCATCCTCGTCGTCTCAGGCAAACGCCGTTGCCCAACTGACGGAAACCGGTGTCGGCGATGTCCGTTGCCACCGTGATGGCGTGGTCCGAAGCAATCTCACCTTCCTGTAAGAGTTCAAGGGCCTCAGCCCTTTTGGCATCCGGAAGGAAGTCCAACAGGGGCGATTTTGAACCACAACTCCCTGTCGTAGCGGGCTACGATAGCCAGGGCGTTGGCCGCCTTGATAGTCGTCGCTGCGGATGAGATGGCCAGTCGTCCCATCGTGTCCAGCTTCCTGCCCTCGCCGTCCGGCAGGGAAGTTGATGTCGAGGCCGATGCCCCCCCAGCTTTCTTCTTTGCTGCCGCCGAGACGACCGAATCCGGGGTAGGTTGCGCCCGAAGGCACAAGGGGGCAGCATCGGGGGACCGGTCTCATACCAGTCCCTCTTTGCCGGCGCCGTGGCAGGGTTCTTGAGGAGGGCGAGCCCCTCATCCCAGATGTCATCAAGAAGTGGTACGGCGAGGACCATCTTCCTTTTAACCTCGCGCCGTTGGTAAAGGAATCCTTCTTCTCTTCTGGGCAGAGCTAGAAGAGCTCGGATGCCCTGGAAATCATGGCATGGAAGGATCCAATCTCGTCGGGCGGGGACGCCCGAGCAGGGGGCGACATGGGACATGTCCCGTCATCGCATCCGTCGTCATCTGTACCGGTCGTAGCCGTGTCCGTGCCTTTATCATCCCCGTGGGTAGTAGACCGTGAAGAAGGCAGAACAGGCCGCAGAGGTGGGAGAGGTGGCGTAGGATGCGTCCTCTTATGCGGTGGATTTTCCGAAGGTCCCGGCTCCGGTTCTGGCTCAGGTACCTCCGTCGGGGGGAGGGGCAACCTTGTCCTTATGAGATTGACCGGGGCTTCTCCGGAAGCTTCGCCGGGTTCTCGGACTTCCTCTTACCCGAGCCATAGCGTTGGCTCGTGGTTGATGGCTCCGGGGAGGATGCGCCCTGCCTGGCAGCCAAGGAGCCCGACCGTTTGGCGCTCCCGGTGCCCGCTGACTCGCAGCGCTTGGCCTTTTGTTGGGCCCCCGTCGCCGGGGGGCCCTCATAGGATTTAGAAGACCGCTCGGACTTCTTTTTCTTCTTCTCCCCTGACGGGCTCTTCCCTTCCAGCCAGTTGGCGAGACGGAGGTGGCGATCCTTCATGGTCCACTCTGACATGTTCCCACAAAACGCACAGTCCTTCTCCGTGTGCGTCTTGTCCTCATGGAGACAGAGGCATAACGAATGCTCATCCTCCATGAAAACATTCTGAAGCTGGCATCCAGGGCAGGTCCTGAACAGCTTCCCGGGCGTCGAGCTTCCTTTCTCTTGGGCCATGTCCGGGGTAGGCCTCGGATCTTCTGGAATCCGCCAAAAGCGTAACTCGATGAAATCTTCACCCTTGAGGGGCGTAGAAAATTCCGAAACGGATCCCCGTTGATCGGATGTAGAAACGGTGGAGCTAGAGGCTCTATTTAACTGAAAAATGAGAAAAAAAATCTCCTGAAAAAGCGCGAAAACGCAGCAAAAGCTCGAGAGCTACAGCACGAGGGCACCCAACACTTGAACGTGCGGTAAAAATCTGAGGATGGCTGCAGGAGGCGGGGCTTAGGGAGAGGGCAGTCATTGGCTGGGGGCAGTATGACCCAGAGACCAGCGATTGGTTACTACTAAGAAAGACAGATCAGAAACGAAACCGATACTGATTTTTTCTATACCGAGGATTCCCAGCCTGACGAAGGGAATATTCATGAGCATGTGAATCCATGCCAGACCCCATGCTGGAGAAATAGCGATATCCTGTTGGCCTCCCACTTCTCCTGATCTCCCAGGTACCTCTTACCTTGTAGGGACCGGTGGTTGGGCTCATCTCTCGCTTGGGACAGTTTTCTCTGCTGGCTTCTCGTCTTCACATTCTCAGGTCCGTGTCAGACTCCTGCTGCTGGTTGGAAGCGATACTCACTTTCTTCGTGGGTGGTATTGTTCTTGGGGCGCCTGGACCGCCACAGGGTTGCTCGCTTTTCTCTCGGTTGACCAGAGACTCTGCCTGCATCTACACAAGCTGGTTTTCCGGTGTCTCGTCCTCTCCCTCTCTCCACAACTCGCGGCTTCTGCAACTAGCTTGTGCTCCACCTCCTGCCGGTGTAACGTCAGGTTGTTTCCGCTGCGCATGAGGGTCATCCCTCTTCCTCCTTGGCACAGTTAAATATGAGTCACACATTAAAGAGACATCTACCTTATCTTGTGCCTTGGGTTTATTCTTGTATTGCCTTCAGCTCAAGACAAGGATACCACATTCTTAGGCTTCTCTGGTAGTCCCACGTATGCAATTAAATTTGATGGTCTAGGGAGTTGATCTCAGGAACTGGAGTCCCTGTCCCCAAAAGGGGAGTCTCTACTGGTGGGGTCCCATTTTCCTCAACCCTTAGGGATGGTTTTGCAGAGTGCGCTCACCTCCTTATGGTCACAGGAGGGGCTCCCCCTTGGAGAGAAGAGGCAAATACCTGCGATTTGACACCCCCCATTGACTGCCCATGGCTATGCTAATCCCTATGGTCATTCCCACCCAATTACTGCCCCACACACAACCTCATGGGACCCCTTTGGCTGCGTTTAACAAGCCCTAAAATCAAACCTTGCACTCGAACAGCCCCGGTAGAGTTTTTTCAAAGCAGACTTCTGAGAATTAATGGATTAATTGGTGCTGTAGCGTGTTTACAGGTGTTATAATAATGTCTTAACCAGGTCTGCCTTCAACCACTTGTTTTATAAGCAGTATGCACATCTTTCACTAAAGTTCTGTTAAAAACAAGCACTGGCAAAGCCAACAGGTTCAGCTTGTGTATAGGTATTATATCGGTATTTGCCAGGTCCCGATCGTATGCTCAGGTACGTGTACTATTTTTCAGCTGCTATCATTAATGAACAGTTAATACCATTACGGCAATGCCTTTAAAATACCTTTCCCCATGTATACACAAAAGCCAAAACTGTTGGTGGGAAGGTACGGCATGAGCCTTTCCTGAAATGCTAAATTATCCCCTGGCTAAAGAGGGGCTGTCCTGTGGCATTCTGGTGTGGCACGATATGGCTGCCAAATGCGCACTTACCGAAGAAAACAAACATGAATCCATTCTGTGCCAAGGTTAGAAGGTAGAGCAGAATCCGATAGGGTTGTACACGAAAGGGTTGCACCCCTGTTGTGCACACCATGCACAGAAGCAATTCCATTTATAATTGGTAGGATCTTATCATTGAAGAGGCCATTGCCACCTAAAGCACTTTCCTGCACTTGTCTGGGATGTCTAAATAGCCAAGTCCTTTGAAATCAGGAGGCATGGCTTGAGCAACTTGGGTTTGGGATAGTAGATGTGCTTCTCGATCCTGGATAACAGGTCCATCCTTGGTGCCAAAAGCAGTGGTTGGTCCGCTAACATGTGCAGGAGGTCAGAGGACCATGACTGCCTGGGCTAAGAGCATCAGTCGACATAGCCATCTTCTAAAGTTTCCATTACACTCCGTATTAGTGTTATCGGTGGGAATGCATATCCAACGATTACTGTCCATGAGAAAGCACATGTGTCCCCTTCCGAGCTCTTCTGAGGAGACCTGCTGGCAAAGGTGTTGCATTTCTTGTTCGGTTGGGTAGCAAATGGATCTATTTGCAGGTACTCGTAAAGTTTGAACACTTTTGTTTGCGGTCTTTCGTATAATTCCCATTTTTCGCATTTCTGTGCTGTTCTGCTGAACTAGTCCGGTATCCTGTTTTGTGCTTCTGGCAGGTGATGATCTTGCAGGGATATGTAGTGGTGAATGTCCCAGTGAAATAGCCGCTGTGCTTGCTGCAACACTTGCTTGTAGATAATCCCACCTGGTTTTCTTGTTGCATTGTTCGTAAGAATTCTTATTGTCATTCCATTGAGTGAAGGGAGGAATTGCAGTGACCAACTCATCACCTTTAAGTCAAGGACATGTTTCCCCCTCTGACCAGTGCCCCTTCGTGGTGAGTTCACAAATGTCTTCCCCATCCTGTCAAGATGTATCTGTAAAGTGTGTCTCCTGCTGGCGTGGTTAGCACAGCAATTCCCATTGGACAAGGTGCTCTTGGTGGTTCCATCAATGTAGGTGTCTTAGAAGAACGGGTGTGACTGAGATCTTGTCCTCCCAGTGGCCCTGGGTTTGTGACTCCCACCTGTCGGCCAACTGCTGAATGGTTCTCATTCAAAACCTGCAATGTGGGATGAGGGGAATGCAGGACAACATGGTTCCAAGAGGGCCATGAAAGCCCTTACCGAAAGAGCCAGTTAAAAAAGAAATCTGTGGACCATATAGACAGCATCGAATAATTCTGCCCCAAGATGGATTGCCATGGAAAAACGACCCCACCGGAAACTCGGAACCCCATGCAATATTTCTTGCAGTTGATGCCAAATCCTACTAAGGTTAACCTCTGAAGCATGTGTTGGACAGACTGAACAGCTATCTTGTGGACTCATGCGGTCAGTCATCCAAGTACAGACAGACGTGATGGCCCTCTCGCCTGAGGTATTCCATCACTGGAACTAGACATTTGTTGAAGGTCCTGGCCGATGATCTGAGGCCAAAGTGTAGAACCGTGAATTTATAACGTGTTTTTCACGCAACAAACAGGAGATATTTTTTCTGTGATTTGTGAATGGTATGTGGAAATCTGTGCCCTCTAGATCTAGGGAAGCAAGAAGTCTTGGTCTTGTATCAACTCGATAACCTCCTGCAGGGTCATCATCTTGGACTTATTATTATTGGGGTATTTTATTGACAGTGGACCTAGCTTCAGGAAGCAACAGAGCACTTTACAATGTTAGGGGGAAGAACACATTGAGGAAAGAAGAGAAAAAGGAGCCAGGGGCTAACAGGGGAGGGTGTACAATTGGCAGCAAAGGATCTACAATCAACCTCGGGAAAGTGAGGAGACAGAGGGTAGCAAATCACAGTCTCAGGTAGGGTGGTGAGTGTAGGGTGTGTGGGCCTAAGTGTTAAAGAGGAACCATTCCTTGAAGAGGAAGGTCTTGCACTCTTTGCTGAACTGTAGAAGTGATGTGGCAAGTCTGATGTTGACAGGGAGGAGGTTCCAGATTCTTGGAGCATAGACTGAGAAGACCATTCTTCTGGTTCTTTGCTTCCTGAACCGTTGTAATTCAAGCCTGCACATTTCCTTACTTCTGGTGGATCGCAGGCCTTCGGAGAAGCAGAATTCCTCAGTGAGGTAGCTTGGGGACTTCAGGATGACAGCCTTGTAGATGTTACAGGAATCGAAGATGATACAGGTTTTCAATGGGAGCCAGTGCAGTTTGATGAGGGTCGGGGTGATGTGGTTGAGTTTACGGAGTCCTAGAACGAGTGTTGCTGCAGCATGCAGGACACATTTCAGGGGTTCCAGGGTAGTCACCGGAAGGCCTTCAAAAAGGGCAATGGCACCATCCAGGTGCGACAGGAGCAAGGCTTGGACAGCGGATCTGAAGGTGTTTTCTGTGATTTTCCACAGGAGAGAAAGTTGGTATCAGGCCGTTTGAGTCTTCCTTGCTATGTGCTGTTTGAACGGGAGGTGTCTCAAAGTTGAACCCAAGGGACTTGGCACAGGGGACCAGCTGGGGTGTGAATCCCTCGAGGTTCATAGAGAGCAAGGTCTGGATGTCAGGGTGTTCTGTGCTGTTTTTCAGCAGGAGGAATTCATTCTTGGAGGGGGTGAGCTTCAGGTAAGCACTGGTCATCCAGGAATGATGAATGGGAGGCAAGTTTTGAGCCTGTGGATGTCTTCTAAGGAGGCTATCTTGAGGTAGATCTGCACATCATCTGCATATTCGTGAACGTTGTGTGGAGTGAGGAGGGTTCAGAAATGTTCCATGAAGATCATGGGGGACCGAATGGATTCTTGCAGGACACCACAGGTGATGGGTAGAGTTGGTGATTTGGAAGAATCCATTTGTATGAACTGTTGGCGGTTCACAAGGTAGGACTTGAACCACCTGAGGACGATCTCACTGATTCCCATGTAGATTGTCGGTGAGTGCCTGGTGATCTACTGTGTCAAATGCCGAGAGGTCAAGGAGGCAAGGCTGGCCATCATCGAGGATTTTAAGCACGGATGGCAATCATCAACGATTTTAAGAGCATCCATCACCTTGATGGTAGCCATTTCTGTGCTGCATTTGGATCTGAAGCCAGATTGGTAGGGCTGAAGGAGGTTATTGGCTTTGATGTGTTGGAGGAGTTGCGCGGCTACTGCTTTCTCAAGGAGTTTACCTAGGAAGGGAAGATGGGTGATTGGCAGTAGTTGCTTAGATCGTCAGCATCCAGTGTTTATTTCTTAAGATGAAGGATTTTTCTGGCGTTTAGGGTCGAGGGGAAGGTGCCTCGAGTTAAGGAGCAGTGTATGATTTTCGGGTAAAGGAGTGCTTCAGACGGAAGAGTCTTGAGTACGGAGGCAGGGAGGACTTCGTCAGCATACAATGTAGCCTTGAGGGATGCCAAGGTGGCAGTGAGGTCAGCCTGGACCCCTTGCTCACTGAGCCTTAGAGGTTCTCAGCTTCACCTCACTGTGGCCAAACAACACTAACGTGTGTCTGGAGTTGCTGATGGTTCTCTTGTTCAGAGGAAAATTGCATAGTATTTCGGTGCTGGACTGCCCTTGTGGGAGGGACGAAGACTGATATGCAAATGGGTATTCCTCTTTTGTGAAGGGTGCAGTGAGGGTTGCAGACCCTCCTGAGTGGAAGAAATTCTATAGAACAGGGTATTGGACCCATGTTCATTCTCAGTAGAGGGTCTCCCACACTTCTTTTAAATTCCATAGTTTGTGTCTTGAAAGTAGTCCAGGTAGTATAGTGCATGTGCGAAAAATGCGCTAAAACATGGCGCTGGGTCACAGCTATTTTGGACATTCACTTCCATTACTGCAATGAAAGCATACGTTTTCGTGGGCTCAGTGAGTAAACATGAACTTTGAAAACGGTTGCAAGGTCAGGATGCTCTCAGATGAGCGAGCAGGAAGAAATGCTGGTTGTCTAGTCCACTGAAGGACCAGTCGAGGAGGGAGTGGGTCTCCGCAGGTGCAGCGATAAGGGGTGCTGGGAACGGAGACAAGCGAGAAGCTGGGTTTTTCCACTCTGTGCTCCCAATGCTTGCTGTCTGCTCTTTGGCCGAGGACAGATGCAACCATAAGGGGCCAGGGATTTATCTCAAAGAACTCAGATATTGCTCAGTGGGTGAGATAGAACTGGACCCCCAGATGATGAAGTCTCGCTGAGAGGGAGGACGCTCTGCTCCAGCCCCAGTTAGCACGAGTGATCTCTCTGCCTACCTGCTCTTGGACTAAGCAGTGTTGGAGGATGAGATGAAGGTGTTTTCTGCGGCTGATGCTACGGTGATGTATTTTCTCTATGTCTATATAAATCATTCATGTGTTAATCATATGTATGTTTATTGGGTGTGAATAAAGGGTCTATAACAAGCCATTTATTTTCTCTTTCTAACCAGTAATCCATGTGTGCTTTATTGCCTTTCGGAATCAAAATATTTGCTTTTGGTCGGGGTAAGAGGGTGCAGGAATTTGAGGCCCCTACCTGCACCTCAAAAACAAAAAAGGTAGTTATGGTTTTGCGAGATGGGATGTCTAGTGTGCTGTCAATTTAACGTTGGTGTACATCTTGTTAACGAAGAAAAGGGTGATGGTGGTGGGTTTTTTCGATGGTGTGCTACGGGTGGGTTGGGCTGATGCAGTGCATGAAGGCTTAGAAGAGAACTCGGCTTTCATTGTTGGCCTTGGCTATGGTGTTTTGGTAGTAGTTGGCCTTGGTAGTGTTGGATCAACTCCTGCGTGTAGCACAGAGTTGCTTATTTCACCAATTCTCTAGTTTACTGAATATCCATTTGTTGAGGTTGATTTTCTGGAGTATCAGGGTGCTGAAGGTTTACACTTGAGGGTGCGCTGTTTAACTGGGACATGGTAGTTGACGTTTGATGTTTTGTGAGGCTGGTGTTGAGTTCTTGGAGAAGAGAGTTGCAGTCCTGATTTATCACAGGTACATCAGCCCATGTGAGGTTGAGTTTGGTGCGGTCTTCTGTAACAGCCTGCACTGGGAAGTTCAAGGATCAGAAGGCTTGAATGCTTGGTTTGCAATGGGTTTGCTTGAGAGGTGAGGTGTGACTAATCTCAAATGTGATTGCCAGATGGTCAGCTGTAATGGAGGGTGGGCAGTGCAGTGATGAGGTAGAGCATATTGCCTTCCCTCTGGGTTTGTTCCTGTGTGCTGTTCAGTGTGTCAAGTAGGCAGTGGAGATCTTCCTTCATTGACTTGGTTGCTGGGTTGCCAGGGGTGTTGAAGTCGCAGAGGAAGATGCTGGCATGTGTGCGCATCATGGTAGTGGCCAAGTCCGTCAGGTATTCGATAAAGGAGGTGTTCGGCTTGGGTGGTCTGTAGATGAAGTCACTGTCCGTTGGGGAGAGCGGGAAGTGGCAGGATAGGTTTACGAAAGACAGTGGTGGGGGTGTTCGGTTGGATGCATGGTCATGATGTCTTGTGAAGGATGGCGAGGCATCTGCCAATCCTGTTTGGCTGATCTTGTTGTAGAATTCTGTAGCCCTTGGAGGAGAAGACATCTAGGATGTGGGTGGGGGTGGATGTCATCCAGGTCTCAGTAATGAAGATGGCATCCAAGTAATTTGTGGTGATTCGGTCGGCAATATCAGCTGCATGGTTGATTGCTGAGAGGACATGGTTGAACGTTACTTTTCGTGTAATGGTGGATGATAGAACGGTGACAGTGTTTATGGCGTCATGGGCGAGGTTGCTGCGATGCGGTATCCATGATTTTGCTGGTGTGCATCGCGGTTGTTGATGAATGGTGATGGTAGGAATGGCTGTTGGGAGAGGGGGTGAAACATATTCAGGGAGCCTATCTAATGTTAAGAGGAGGGATTCTGGTCCTGGGTCCGCCGAACTACTCAAAACAGGAATTGCCCATTTCTTCGTCTGCCCTTCACTTCATACACCCTTGATCTAGGAGTTAAAAACAGAAAGGATGGGGCAGGGCTAAGAAGGTGGGTGGGGCTTAGGTCAGGTGACCCAGATCCACTTGCTCACCAACTGCAAAGGAAACAAGGCTGAATGGCTACTTAAGTAGGGAAAAAGGGTGGCTAAACAAGAAGGCACCAACAGATTAGCAGTGATTGAATGTGGTAAGGCTTAGGCCACATGACCTAGATCAACTTGCACTTCCTCACCAACTGCATCTTTAGGTCTAGAATAGGCCACCATTTTCCATCAAGTATTCTCATGGGGACTTTTTGTATGTTGTTTTGCAGAGCATGGCTTGCTGCATCCATTTTATTGGTATGTTTGGAGGTCTTGTTTTGAATTCTAGGGTATGCCCCTGTTTTACTATGTACAACACCCAATTGCTGTAGATTTGTCTAATTTGGCCTCACCGTGGGGTGCTTCTGGGACTCACGCCCTTCCGTGAGCCAGGCCTGTTGCTTAATGGCTCTGTCTCTTTAAAAGTACGGAGCTCATGCGATTCGTTGTGAAGTGATTGTCTGTTTTAGCAGAACCACCTATCTGCTCTCTTTTGTGCCCTTGGGAATAATCAGATTTGTGGTATGACCCGCCACCTTTTGTTCCAGATGACATCTTCCTGTAGCAGGGTAAAAGGTCCAATGGCTCTTTCTGGCCTGTACAGCTCCCAAGGACCTAGCTGTGTGAGTTTTAATTTATTTTAATGCATTATTGATATTCTTGCCATGAGCGCAATGCCCTCAAATGGCATAGCTAAGACTTTGGCCTGTACATCTGGTCTGGTCCGTACAACTAAGCCATCCTTGCCTCCACAGGTTTGACCCGTTGGATTGCTTAAATCCAGTCTTGGTGATCTCCACAGCAATGTTGCAATGGTTGAGGCCTCCTCGCCTTCCCTTAAGATCCGTAAAACCATCTTTTTCCCTCATGGTAGTGCTCTAGTATTGGCATAGTGCCATATGTCCGTTTTAACACACCATGATTGCTAAGGCATTAGTCGCTTTCAAAGTGGGCGTTCGTTTTGCCAGGATCTTTTTACCAAAGTTTCCATTTGCTGGGGCACTGAGCATTTGGCCGACTGGGTATTTGCTTCACTAGCCAGCCCAACCCGGAATCAGTGGTGTATGCAGCAGCCAGGAGAAAGGCATTTCTTTTCCAGGTGCCATTTTAGCACTGGTTGCGAAAAGGGTGCTTAATCAACAGGAGTCCATTCCCCCATTCCTGGCCAAATATCGGTATAGTGCGAGAAACCAGAGGGTATTCTCCCAGATATATCTCACAACTCCCTTATTCAGGTGGCCAGGGATGGGCTGGCGCTCTCAGATCCCAACCCTGGGGGTGGACGAGCAAGGGAGGATCGCGTGGTTAGGGGAGCACGGGTTATGCTCGGGGGAATACCCCAGGTGAGACGCAGTACTATTCCGTGGAAGAAGGAGAGGAGGACAAGATCTCTAAGACCTTTGTAGGTTGTACCACATAGGTCTCCCTTTCTCCCAATGAAGCTTCCTTACTAGAATCCCATCACCCCTACACCTCTGGTAAACCAAGTAAAAGCACAAACCCTGTTACAGTAGGAAAGAACCTCAGAATCCTTGTTTTCCTGCTGCCCACCAGAATACTCTGTCATTCTCCTTCCCATCCCTTGGATTATTATTTCCCGCACTACCAATCTGCTCAGACAAAACCCTACCGTTCTCACAACTGCCCTTCATTATTTTATAATGAAAATCCCGGTCATCCCTGTTTGTTTCACAAACCCTACCAATTTTACCCTTCTGAATTTATCAAAACTTAGAACGAAGAAGATCATTCCTCAGGTGACCCCCCACCCCTTCCTTTTTTCGACATAACCCCTTTCTCCCGACACGAAAGACAACGGACCAACAAAGCCATTTACCCGACATGTCCCAACAGAAGAGTCAGGCAATTGACCAGAATCACACACACCCAACAGCCCTTTCCCTTCCCCACAGGGATAAAAAGGTGGAGCACGAGAGCACCATATGAGCAAGGCAGACGTCATGATGAGACAGCTATCCAGGCACGGCAGTTCAAGAGGAGGAGAAAGACGGCGCAAACCGAGAGGGAGACGAGGAGAGAAGGGACCTGACCTTTCTGTAACGCTCACCTGATTCCCACTGAGGCGCTGGTCCCGGCTGAACCGTTATAGTCTCTTCAATTGAGAAGCGTAGGGCTCGGATGACTCTCTGGACTGGGCTTCCTCTTATTGACCGTCTGGCTTGCAGGGTAAGGTTTCTGCAGGCGGAAGAAAAAAGGGTTAATGACCGTTTGGCTGGACTTCCTCCTCACTAATCGCCAACTCTCCGAAAGTCCAATGTCCTGGTGAGCTCTCACCTTAGGCGTATAAATGCTGGGCTCTCCATCCTGCGACTTATGCAGGGGTGCGTGGGTTCCAGTTACGTCACTGGAGGTCCTCAAAGTCTTTTGTGGCCTTAGAAGTGGCACAGGTGCTGAGATGCCAAAAGGTGATGCCGCCGTTACTGCACGAGCGGATGCCAGTAGGTATAAAGAGTTTACAGTCTTGAAGAGATGGGCACCTTTAATGAAGTCTTTGCATTGTCTTTTTCAGGTGCCTGGATGCTGAGGGCGTGGTCACTGAGAGCACGACACGTGCGGTTGTACGTAGGTATGGGAATTTCAATAACACCTCAATGTCCCTTGTTTTTTGTTTTCAGGTCTTGAGATGTTGCGGGCGTTGTTCGTCCTTTGCCATTGCACGTGCGAAGTACGTGAGTATAATGATCTGTGACCTTATTATAGCACCTCTAACAATGTTCTTTTCTTATTTGCAGGTGTCGGGACCTTGCGGGCCCAGTTGCGGATGCACGTGAGGAAACACGTAAGTGTTAGGCTTTCTTGCAGTCTTTAATGGCACTTAAATAATGTCTTTTCTTGTTTTCAGGTGCCGGGCTGCTGCGGTTGAAGAGATCGTAATACGCGCACAAAAGCAGGTAAGAAAAGTAAATGCGGCCGCCTTCACCCGATTCCTACTTAACAATGTTCTTTGTCTTTACAGGTGCCGTTAGGCTGCTGAAGAGAAGGCCGCGAAGAATCCGTGAAAGCACAGATGGATCAGGTAAGCAAGCGCGGCTGCGAACGTGTTGCAACTTGCTAACCTTATGTTTCTTTTGCTTGCAGGTTCTGCCGGTGTCTGGATTCCTGGATGGTAAGTATAGTTCTCGTGTCTTTCTTCCACAGGTTGCTGAGCTGAAGCTGGAGATGTCACTGGAATGTTGGAGCTGACTCGGTGAGCGTCCTGCTGGAGATGCAGAATAACGCGAAGCACGTTTTCCCAATCGGGTGTGGTTTAAATAGTGTTGGAGTGATTGGGTGTCTTCTTCCTCAGCCTCGCCCAGGAAAAAGAGTTCCTGTGTTCCAGAGCTAAGTGAGTGGCACCAGCCCCACCCAGGTAAGAAAGTAGTCCCAAGTTCAGGGAATAGTTCCTCCCAGCAGAAGGCTGGGGACTTCATCCTGCCAGCATTTGCAAAGGTGAGTATGCAGCATGGTCTGCTACAGGTAGGTCCACCCAAGCACCTTTGCAAGAATTATGGCGCCGGGACTGAGGTTCCTTATGAGCCTGGCGCCAGAGACGCCAGGACATGGTCCAAAGGGCCCCAATAGGGGTTTGCTGGAGCCGGGGACGAGGATCGTGAGCCTGCTTCCGGGGATGCTGGGCTTGACTTGGCTTCTCGGTGCTCATGACACTTTCCGACCAAGTCCTGTGAAACCTCAGTGGAAGGAATCTTAAGACTGAATAGCCAAAGTGTGTTGCATCAGAGGTCACCGGTACACAGAGCGTGCCTATGCTGATAATCAGGACAGGGGGTGGCACCTGCTAGCGTGGTACCGGCCTTTACTCCTGATACGAAGAAAGCCCTGCGGTTCATCACAGCCGGTGAGTCAAGGGGAGAACCGATAAAGCAAACTGCTGAACAAAAGGAGCAAACGTCCGATTGCAAAATGTACAAAGAACTGTTAATGTAAAAGGGGAAAGCCAGCTGCAGATTAGCCAGGCACCACATGGGTGCTCACTCGAGAAACTTTGGGTGATTACCCGATGGTTGAAACTACTATAAACAGAAGGCCTTGGGAAAGGCGAGAAGAGGGTCAAAGTGGTCCTACGGGGGTCTAGTAAAATACTCTGTACAGTCGAAAGTCTTTGACCGGCAGAGGATCGTGAATAAGGGAAGTGAATCCCACATTTTAAGAAAGTAGAAGTAATTGAGAGATTGGCAAGAGTGAACCCGAAGGAGGCATGCCGATTAAAAGGGGTCAAGTCTAAAGTCCCAAAGGAACAGTGTGTTGACAAGAGAGAACCTGGCAGAGGGTTGTCCACCTTGAATGGTTTAAAAGACATTAGGATTCATGAATGCCACAGAGGGAAGTGTGTTGAAAGCCGTAGTGAACCCGACCAAGGGAGGCAAACAGTTGGGAAGGATCTGCACCCAGAAGAGCTGGATCCAGGGGTGAAAAACCATCACCCTAATAGCACGTGAAAGCAACAGAAAAATTGTTTTTTAATACAAGCCAGAGTGAACCAGACAGAGGCAGATATTCGAGAGAGATCTGAGGCCAAGAAGAGGGGGACCCAGAGGTGAAGAATCATCACAAGTATAATACAAAAGGAACTTTTGATTGTTGTTTGTATATTCGAATCTATCAGGCCATCAGAAGCAGGAAGGCTATCCTCAGAATGTCCTGATATCGCTAAAAAACTGTTTGGGGATCTGAACCCAGAAAAGGGGAAATCCTGTGGTGAAAATGTATCAACCAGCCTACATAGTGAGAGGAGCCTTTGTTGTCATTTTGAATTCATCAGGTCCTCGAAGGCAAGAGACTTTTTACAGAGCAAAAGACTTGGCCATCAAAGATCCTGACAGCTGAGAACTGAACTGTCATCTCGTGCTGGGAAAGCTTGAGCGTGTGCTGTGCTCCAGAGTCCCACCTTGTCCCGTGCTTAGAACGTGGGGAAGGGAGACCACAACTACCGCATCCTAACATTATTTGTGAACACTTCTTTGTTCCTTATGAGCCCTATCCCACACTCTATTGTATTTATCGTAAGGATTGGCAATAGTTTTTTTTTTTGTATAGGCCTTTTATTTGACAAGACGCCACTAGGACTGCCTTATTTTATTTGATGGCCGTAGCTTGCTCCCATCTTAGATTTAGGTTTAGATCAGGTGTTTTTCCACCCTACCTATACAGTTTAATAAACACCCTTGAATTGTGATCACTTGTGCCTGTCTATTCTTGATACCATGCAATCCTTACAATAGACATTACCGATTTCCTGTGCCTATTCACATGATCAAACAGGAAACCACCTCTTATCCTCAGCTGGTTGCAGTCCAAAAGTATCACACACATTTGTAATCATGGTGTGGAACACCCCCACCTTGCATGGCGTCGATTGCTTTGGGGGTTATACAAGGAAGTCCTCCTTTGGATCGGAGTCCTCTTCCAAGTCATTTTGAGATGACACTAATAATCAGTATCTTTTGGCCCTGTATCAGATTCAGCATGCAATAACCCCTCAGACCCCCTTTCCAGGTCTGCCAGGACTGGTGCGCTGCCCATTGAGGTTTACAGTGGTGTGTCCCTTATGATGTATGGACACAACAGCAACGTGGTTCTCGCCTTTAGAGGTTGAATGTGTTCTAGACCTTGTGATAGGGTGTCGGAACAGAGGTAGGTATCGGCACCTGTAGCGTGGTTGGTCTAGTGGTAGCGAGATGAGCCGGTTGAGTTCAGAGACTAGTGTCTGCAATGATGCAAGAACCTGAAATCTGCAGAATGGTGGCGGTTGCTGAGGATCCAGCCTCCCTTCCGACTGTTGTGATTTGAGGGACCCATGGTGAAAGAAATTGCACATCCATAAGGGAATCTTACGAAACTGAAAATCTGGGCGAGGGGCCTTGTGCTTCCTCAAGTTGGAGTAGATGTGGTGCTCCAGAATGTGGTCTGGCATAATGTCTGGAATGGTAACTGGAGACACTGGTCTTTGGTAACGGTCTACCTTTCTTTTCCCCTTGTATGATCTGGAGAGCGTCTCCGTTTTTCAGTTATGGCTTCGTTTTTGGCAGAAATTGCCACTACTGCTGATTAATCAGGTGGCCAGGTTTTCAACAAGGTTTATTTTGCGGTCGTCATTGAGGTTTCCAACTGTATGGTTATGTTGTCTGCTGACTAGGTGTGAAACATTGGCAGTGTGCACCATCTACGGCTCCATTGCATGTTTGTTTCGACGACTAGATGGTTATCATGGTTCTGTTGGCCAACGACCCGACCTAGCAGCTTGCATCAGAGATATAGGCCTATGGATGACAAGAAACCACTTCCTTCTGAACCCAGGGAAAATAGATCATGGTGTGCAGCAACACAGCTCCACTTCCGCAACTACTCCCATGGCACCCCACCCCCCTACCTTCAACATAGTCAATAACCTTTGCACACAAGGGACTCCGGCCTAACCCTGTCCCACCAGATCAATAATGTATTCAAATCCCGACACTACCACCTCAGACTTCTGAGACGCATCTTCCCTCACATCACCTACCCAAACAGACTGGCTGCTATTATGTCCATTATCATGTCCAGACTGGACTATGCAAACTCCCATCTACTTGGGTGCACCGGCCTACCGACTTAAACTCCAAAGAATCCAAAATGCGGCAGCCAGACTTTCTTGCACTGTGATGAAGGGGGGGGTCACATCTTGCCTGGTCTCTGAACCCTTGACTAGCTGCCTATTGGACGAAGGGCCACTTTCAAAATCCTATGCATCACCCACCGAGCAAGGCACAAGACCTGCCCGGCATACATACAAGAGAAGATTATGCACCATCTCCTAACACACACCCTAAGGTCAAGCACGTCCCTCCTGCTAGTGATTCCGCCTCCAATTCAGCCAGAATTGGAGGACACGCCTACTCTACCTTGGCACCAACACTGGAACTCACTGCAGCCCCACAACAACCAAGACTACATGGCCTTCCGTAAAGCATTGAAAACCTGGCTTTTCCACCCTTAAAACAGGAAAGTGGCCACCTAAGGCCACCCAACCCTTTGCCAATGGGCAGAATTTGGCTAGTACAGGCATTACCTCGAAATGTAGGAGCAGTCAGGGCAGGGAAGCAGTCCCAGAGCCTGATGGTCCTACATGGCCCTCGTAGCCACGCCCCCAGAGAATATTGTTGAATTTGGTAAAAGGAAAGGGTTATTTATAACATACAAGAGACCACAAATATTCTTAAGCAGGCAAATACTTTCAGGTCTTCCAATAAGAGTCTTTCAGTGAAAAAGGCTAAGCCAAAGTGTCTATGCAAAAGTCTATCTGAGCTGAAGTCCTTCTTTGCAGGTAAGTAGACAAAGTATTTGCACAATGTTTAAGAAGTCTTTAAAGAAAGAAGAATCAAATAGGCCACAAGCAGTTAGACTTGTGAAAGGTAGAAGATTCAAGCAACTCTAGAACAAGAGGTAAGTTCTCTGACTTTACAGTACCTTAGTATTGAAGAAAAAGTGCAGCAGATGGCTTCTGTTCCTGTGCAGCTCTGCAGATCTCTGTTCCTGGGCCTCGGTCGTGGGACAAGAGGGAGGACTTCTGGGGACTCCTGCAATGCAATGGGACGGTCACTGCTCGCACCCGGCAATCTTTCCAACAAGTGGCACTTCTGTGTTTCAGCTCCTCGCGACTACCACAAATGGCAACACTGCTGTTCCTGGCTGTCGAGATGGACTTTCCTTTCTTCTGGGGTCACGCACTCTTTTGAGGGGGCTCAGGCTCGGTCAGTCCTGCTTCCTGGGAGTCCGGAGGATCTTCCTAGAGCTCTTGGCCAGCTTAAAAGCAACTCACACAATCTGGTGTTCCTCTCCCTAGCTATACGGTTTCCAGCAGCAACTCTGGAAATTCAACCAGATCTGAGAAGGATGTCCAGGTGGCTTATTTTGGAGTTGATTGGTCCCACCAACTCAAAGGGAGAAATCGTCCTTGCAGGGGTTTCTCCGTCGATACAAATTTGAGTTTCAGCACAGCAGCAGGGCTTCACTGGCATACCAATGGTCTAGGAGTTGCAGCAGGGGTCCTTTTCAAGTTCTTCTTTGGTTCCTTCATCCAATGGTCGACTCTGTCTTCCAAGCCAAAAGCCTTGCCTTTTATTCAGTTCTCTCCCATTAATTCCAGCCCAGCTGTCAGTCACCCAGCAGGGTGGCTGTCGTTGCCGGACAGTCAGCCTGCCAATCCCCACAGAGTGCATTTGGGACTCCTAGGAGACTAAGCACAGGGAGTTTCCGGCAACTTTTTCACTTCCTGTCTACCCCAGACACCCTGAGCCAGAGGCGGTCTTCGCTCGTGAATCCCGCCAAAGGCAAAGCAAACGATGGGTCCAAACCTAGTTTGGCGCGCAGAGTAAATCTCAAAAAGGACCTTTCCAAAAAGAAATGGTGAAAAAAGACAGAGGCCATTTTGTCAAAAATGGCACCCTTGGATGCTTTACTGCAGCTGTGAACACAGCCCGCGGTAAATGCACACCACGGTAGTAAAAAGAAAACCACTGCCTCCAGCCATTCAGTGAAGAAAGGGTAACCTACAAATGTTGGATGAGAAACTAGACGAAAGGGGATACTAGGTAACCCCTCCAGCACCGTATTGTAAGGTAGTGTGTGCTGGATCTAGAAATTTACAAATGCAAGTAAAGTCAATTTGACTTTACTGCCCTTGGAAACAGTAGTTTATCCAAGAGAAGGTATTTAAACTTTCAGGAAACTTCCCTGTGCCACTGCACTGAAGGTGCTGTGTGACACAATGTAAACTGTCACCTATGGAGTTTGTCAGACTCCACAGCCAAAAGAAATGGAGTTCAAAAATCACATTAAAATACATGAGAGAGTGGGAAAAAGGGTCTCACTCTCTCCAGGTAAAAAAAAAAAAATCAAGTCCTCAAAATCCAGCTAAGTTACTGGGGTCTCTAAGGTGGAGGGAATTAGCACATTTCTGAGCATTCTCCCTAACAGTTGGCAATGGGATTGGGAGCGCTGAGGGGTCATGACCAACTTGTTGGCACAAGGGGGAGGAGTGGGGGGCTGCTAGGCCACTGTAGTAGAGCCAAGGTGCAGCGATACAGCGGCTACATAGCCCAGAGCCTGATGGTCCTGAAGGAAATAACCCTTTCCTTTTACCAAATTCAACAATATTCTCTGGGGGCGTGGCTACGAGGGCCATGTAGGAGGATGTGAACTGGAGGAGCTCCCGAGATCCTGAAATGATCCGGGCGTAAAAGTGCACAACGATGGGCCGACGACTGCTGAAAATACACGTCGGCGTGTGAATGACTGGACCACGCTTGGCGAACCTTTGGAAGGTGTAGGGGGAACGGCGGCAGAGTTCTGTGCGGAAAAGACAAGGAGCGCCGGAGACAAAAGACGACACACAATGGCTGACCAATGTCCGGAACAAAAGAAGGAGCAGGCCGCACGGTGATCGAGCGAAAGAGGCGTACTGGGTGCGCATTTGTCACTTGTGCAGAATACAGGTCCTCTGGGTCATGTCTAATAGAACGGTGAGGCCGAAGGCGAAGCAGCCCACCCTGGACGACTTTGCTAAGACGTCCCCTGGTCAAGAAAATACTAAGAGCAAGGATAAGTCGCCTGCAGGCAGCATGACGGCAGCGGGCACTAATCAAGAAGTCCTAGCTGCGATTGCAGACTTAAAGGCGGCATGGGAAGCCAAACTCGAACTAGCCGTCACAGAGCTGAAAACGGCACTGGACCTTAAGGTCGGAGAGGTGCAGGAGGAAGTTAATCTACTCCGGCAGGACGTCAGGGCCTTGGCGGCGCGCACGGAGACCCTTGAGAAGGAAGTGAGCCCGAATACCGAATATTGTGCCTCCCATAGGGCTGAATTGCATGCCCTGATACAGAGAGTGGGCAACTTGGAGAGCAGAGCGGAGGAGGCGGAAGGATGCGACCGACCAAACAATATCCGCATCGTGGGCCTGCCGGAGGGATTGGAGGGCCACGATCCCAAGGAGTTCATTGAGTCCATGCTACTGCAAGAGAAACCCGGAGGAGCCCCATCTCAAGGATTCGTGGTTGAACGGGCACATAGGGCTCTAACAAGGAGGCCGCCGCCAGGAAACCCGCCTAGGCCGGTGATAACCAAAATCCTTAATTACCGGGAGAGGATATTGGAACACTTCCGCAAGGGAGGAACGATTATACGAGGAGCGGCAAACATCACAGCCTACCCGGACTATACCCTGTCTGTGCAGCGTAGCCGCATGAACTTTGGGTCGGTAAAACAGAGACTGAGAGAAGCGGGCCACACATACATGTTGCTGTATCCGGCAAAATTTAAAGTTATACATAAACACAAAACTTTGTTTTTTGATACCCCGGAGGATGCCATGGGATGGCTCGATGCGCAGGGATGTCCCCAGGAGTCTGAAGCTCGAAGGAGAGGGAGCATGAAAGAGATAAGTAATGCACGAGGAGGGTGCCACAAGATGGCGCGGCACGGACCCATGGGACGTGAATATAGTCATTTGCACGGCCTTCAGTATAGAAGGTCAGACCGTTATACTAGATGTTATGAGCACTGTAATGATTATTGAATTAATGGGAGCCTTGCAGAGCGGATCTCTTTACCCCACAGTAATCTTAGTTAAGTGACCATTAGGGCGACTTCACCTTACTGAGCCGCGGGCATTGTTTGGTGCTTGTAGGGCTAGATGTGGGGGTGCCTGAGTTCCGAGAACGGAGCTGGGCAGCAGTTGGGGTGTGTGGTGTGGGGGAAGGGATGGGTGGAGGGTGGGGAGGGAAGTGGGGAAGTTGTTGTGTACATAGTTATGGGCAGTTTGAGCTTGTACAAGAAGCCACAAGTAAAGGTGGAGAGCTGTATCTGTATCACGTGGGCAAAGGGAATTCGCTACACGGAAGGGAAGAGGACACTCATGAGCTATGGGGGACCTTAAGATCGTGACATGGAATGTCAGGGGACTCAACAGTTACTTAAAGAGAAACAAAGTCATGATGTACTTGAAAAGACAGAAGCTTGATATTGCGTTGTTACAGGAAACACATCTGACCAGGCAAAAACTGGAACTGGTGGGGAAGAAGTGGAGAGGTACTCTAGTAGGCTCCGCTTATTCTGCCTACGCTAGGGGAGTGCTGGTCTGGGTGGCACCGCACGTTCCGCTCCGACTTACACAAGAGGTGGTGGACACGGAGGGGAGGTTGGTCATATTAAAGGCTTTGGTGGAGAATAGAGAGGTGTGCATTATAAATACGTATACCCCCAACCAAAATACTGTGGCATATTTTAGAACCCTGTGTACTCATCTGGGCGCGTGTATGGGAGGAGCGGTTATTTGGGGAGGGGATTTTAACTGTGTGCTCAACCCCAAGGTATGGAAATAACAAGGGGGGTCCTGGGAGACTCTCTGCCAGACATGAGTCCTGGTTACAAGAGCCTTACCCAGAGTCTTTAGCTCACTATCTTTCACAGAGAAGAAATATCTCAAACATATCAGTCTTTGTCCTGCCCTGGGGCAATCCAGCACCGAAATGCTAGGCAATTCTCCTATGAACAAGAGTACCAACAGCAACCCCAGACACGTGTTACGAGACACTCTGGGTAAGTCTCTCGTAACCAGGACTAATGTCTGGCAGAGGGACTCCCGGGACCCCCCTTTTTAAATCTGCATATTTAAGTAACTTTGGGTCTCACCCTAAGTTACTAGGGGAATCCAGACGTGGACCCCTTGCTCACTATTCTTAGAGAGGCACAGATCCACCCTACTGATGAGGTCCAAGCAGACCGAAACGGTGTGCAGTCATAATGTCGACATCAATAATGTCGACAGTCAAAATGTCGACAAATTAATGTCGAAAATCAATAATGTCGACATACAAAAATGTCGACATTTTACATTAATGTCGACATTTTTTCGAAATGTTGTATAAATAAATAAATATATATTTATTGTTGTGTTGTATGTGTTGAGTATGAGGGGTGGGGGGTGGCAGGGGGTATTGGGTGAGAGGGGTTGGGGGGGACATCCCCATAGTAAATAATATTCTTTTTATTTATTTGTTTATTTATTTATTGAATAATAAATAAATAAATAAATATATAATTACTATGTGTTGGGAATGAGGGTGAGAGGGTGGTTGGGGGGGGTGTGGGGGGGTGTCAGGGGGGTGTTGGGTGAGGGGGGGTTGGGGGGGGACCCCCCCCCATAGTAAATTAGACTCTTTTTGGTTATTTATTTATTGAAAAAATAAATAAATAAATAAATAAATAATTAGATTGTGTTGAGTATGAGGGGTGAGAGGGTGGTTAGGGGGTGTGGTGGGGTGGCAGGGGGGTGTTGGGTGAGGGGGGGTTGGGGGGGGACCCCCCCATAGTAAATGATACTTTTTGTTGGTTATTTATTTATTGAAAAAATAAATAAATAAATATATAAATAATTAGAATGTGTTGCATATGAGGGGTGGGAGGGTGGTGGTGTGGGGTGTGGGGGGGTTGCAGGAGGGTGTTGGGTGAGGTGTTGATAGTGTTAAGGGTTTATAGTCATATTGTCGAAAAAAAAATGTCGACATTTTTTTTTCGACATTATGACTTTTTACATTAAAAGTATAGAATGTCGACATTATTATTTTCGACATTATTATTTTCGACATTTTTGTCTGTCGACATTTTTTTGTCGACATTATGACTATAAACCGACCGAAACACGTGTCTGGGGTTTCTGTTGGTACTCTTGTTCAGAGGAGAATTGCCTCACATTTCGGTGCTGGACTGCCCCAGGGCAGGACAAAGACTGATATGTTTGGGATATTTCTTCTCTGTGAAAGATAGTGAGCTAAAGACTCTGGGTAAGTCTCTCGTAACCAGGACTAATGTCTGGCAGAGGGACTCTCAGGACCCCCCTTGTTAACTCAACCCCAAGGTAGACAGATCCGATGATAAGATTGATAGGCCCACCCCAGCTGCCAGGGCATTGCAGACACTGCTCGACGACTTCGGGCTGGCAGATGTTTGGAGGCTGAAACATCCTAATGAAACATAGTACTCGCATTACTCAGCCCCGCAACAACTGCATACGAGACTTGATTATTTTTTTGCCACGCCAGACGTGGTGATAGAGACCACCCAAATAGATTACAAAGCGAGGGTCCTGTCGGACCACTCGCCTCTGGTTCTGGGCTGGCAGTACTGCCGCCCCAGAGCGCGGATACCGACGTGGCGCCTCCGGGCAGAGGCGCTCCGGGACCTGGTCTTCAGGGAAGATATCAGGGATGCGATCACACAGTACTTTGAGGAAAACACAGGCAGTGTGGACTCAGCGTGCACGCTCTGGGAAGCCTTTAAGGTGGTATTGCGGGGTGCAGCTATTGCTAAATCAAAAGGCCTACAGGGTGGGGTCCTAACTGAGTTAGAGAAAGCTGAAGTGGAATTGGAACGGGAAAGCAACAGGGCAGGAGGGGATGCAGAACTTGTACTCGAACTACAGCAGCGGTGTGCAGAGTTTTGGGAAAGGCTCTGCAACCTCAACTATAAGAAGTATGTTGAGAGGCAACATGCAGGTGGGGATTAAACTGGCCACTTGTTGGCGTGGTTATATAAGAGCGAAACCCCTAGGCCCCCGATTAGGACGATAACTAGAGAAGATGGGGAGGTAGTTGACACCCAAGAGGGAGTCAACGAGGCATTCTTAGACTATTATAGGACACTATTATGAGGACAGAAGAGGGGACAATCGAGAGGAGATAAGAGAAACTCTAAAAGACATGGAATTACCTAAGATCAGCGCTGAAGAAAGGGAGGAGCTGGACGCACCGATTACCTTAGAGGAATTGGAGGAGGTGGTGAAGCAGCTGCCCACCTATAAGAACCCGGGCGCGGACGGATTCCCTGGCGAGTTTTATAAAACATATAGAGAGGAAGTACTCCCCCCCCCCCCCTATGCTAGAGATGCTCAATGAGTCTTTTGAGACGGGCCGGCTACCGGAATCGCTTAGAGAAGCGTTAATTGTCCCGCTTCCTAAACCCAACAAGCCAGGACATAGCTGCGGCTCCTATAGGCCTTTGTCAATGTTGAACCAGGATAGCAAGATATTGACGGCGGTCCTGGCCAATAGGCTGCGTAGAGTTATTAGCAAACTGATACACTCGGACCAGACAGGTTATGTCCCCAGCAGAAATATAACCCACAACCATAGGCGACTTCACCGGGTGATTGAAGAGGGGAACAGGAGCGAGGGGGAAATGGCGATAGTGTCCCTAGATGCAGTCAAGGCTTTTGACTCAGTGAGGTGGCCATGGTTGCTGGAGGCCCGGAGGAAGTACGGGATGGGGCCGGGCTATGTTAGGTGGGCAAAATTACTATACAGTGAACTATTGGCCAGGGTGCGCACAGGATCGGTGATATCCGAGAGATGGCAACTTAGTAGGGGCACCAGACAAGGGTGCCCCTGGTCCCCGATGTTATACATTCTAGCCCTGGAGCCCCTGGCAGTGTACCTCAGACAACAATATGACATGATAGGTATTGAGGTAGGGGGCGAGAAACATCTAATATCCTTGTATGCTGACGATCTGCTACTATATCTGAAATATCCGGAGGAAAATCTTCAATATATTCTAGATGTTATGGGAAGGTATGCAGAACTGTCCGGCATAGCGGTGAAACCCCAAAAATCGAGCATGTTCCCATTGGGGAGCTACAGAGGAGCCCCTCTGGAGCGGTTGCCAGTGTTGTCTGTACCATGGGTGGTTGATTCCTTCAGCTACCTCGGAATAGATGTGTATCACACGGTAGAGGAGGAACACTTGCATAATACCGAGGTGGCTGTGGGAAAAATCCGAACAAGTATGAAGTTTTGGGAGAAGTTGCCGCTGGCGATGATGGGACGGGGGGCGATGCTCAAAATGGTGGTCCTGCCCAGGTTGTTACATTTCTTCAGTAATGTACCGTACTGGATACCCAAAAAGTTTTTTGTCAAACTGAATAGCATGTGCAGAGACTTCCTATGGCACGGCACTCGAAATAGAGTGGCGCTATGGAAGCTGCAGAACTTCTATGATAGAGGGGGCATTAAACTGCCAAATTTCGAGGCCTATTATGTAGATGGTCAGTTGCAATATGTAACCAAATGGCTTTCTGATGAGGTAACTCCTGAACTTAGGCTGTTTGGACAGGACTGCACTCCATTTCATCTAAAGGAGATTATCTGGTTGCCTAGACTTGAAATGAAAGAACGCCCGGGTATGATGTTGCTTGGGTGGAAGATGTGGCGTAGAGTATGCCGACTGATGGAGAACCCGTACCCGTACCCGTGTTCCCCACAAGAGCCGCTAGTGGCCTTAGCAGGGGGAGACAACCAACTAAGAATGATAATCAGGACCTATTGGGAACCGGTCGGGCTGGTCACATTGGGAGATGTATGGCAAGAGGGGGTCATTTAGGATTTCGAAGAACTGGGGGCAGGCTTGCACAGAGGCCAATATGTCACGTATCTGAGGCTGGTGCAGATTATTCGTAAAACCTGGCCAGAGACTGTACTGGCGGAGGAGCCAGACGCCATTATGGGGACAATATATGACATATCAGAAGGAGGGCACGAAATCTCTAGATTGTATGAGATGGTGATGACCCGGGTGGGGAAGGATTTGACGCATTTGAGGCTGGACTGGGAAGCGGAGGTGGGGGCACAGATGACCGATGGGATGTGGGAGCGTGCTATGGGATACCACAAGGTGGTGTCCAGAAACGCCAGATTGCAACAAATACAGCTATACATAACGCATAGAGCCTATATGACCCCGAATAGAATATCTAAGTTTGTAAATGCAGGAAGAAAAGCATGCCCAAAATGCGATAAAGAAGACGCTGATATGACACACATGTTCTGGTCTTGCCCAGTGATCGAAGGTTTTTGGGCGGAAGTGGCACAAAAACTAGCGGATAAAGTGGTCACGCTCAACAAAGATAAGGCCTGGGCCTGCCTGTTGGGAGGGTTTCCCAGACCACGGAATACTAAACATGTTGGGTAACTGAGGGACCTGGCATATGTGCTTGCAAAAAGAAGGATCGCCATGGGCTGGAAGCAGTGCCACAAGCCACGGGTTGAGGTATGGTGGCGGGATTTGCAAAAATGGGCGGAGGCTGAAACGGTAGTATGGCAGGAGGCATGTAGCAAGTGCGGGGAGGAAGAAGTGGGTAACCTGATGGCATGGACAGTGTTAACAACAGGACTGTTTGGCACAATAATGGATTCTGCAGCTTCGAAAGGAAGCGATACCCGGCCACACGCAGCAGATACAGAATGAGAAACGCAAACAAGCCCTTGAGGGGGGAGGGAGTGGGGGAGCAGTAGTGTGCATTGATTGATGTCCATGTGACTGTTGCAAATAATGCTGCTAGTTTGGTTTGTATTGTTCATTTGTTTTTAAAATAATAAAAACTTTTGGAAAAAAAAAATATATATATTCTGAATGCCATCAGTAAGATATTAATGTCCCCAGCACCCTAGCTATTGAAGTCACCTGAGGGTGTAGGTTGTGTCTGTGGGCCATCCCAAAAGGGTCTTTACTGATTTACAAACTAAGAGTGTACAGTATTGAAGTGTATGCGTGTTATTTTTTATATTGCTCCCTTCTGAAGAAGGCTTATTCTAACTGACTGCAATAAATTAATTATTATTTATTCAAGAAACCTTGTGTATAAGAGTTTATTTGAATACTTGTCACTATGAATCTCTGTGCACCTCCCCTACAGCTTACATTGACCCCTCTGGAGATAAGCCTGGCTGCTCAACACGCTACCAAAACTGTGTAGTACAAGCTTATACCAAAGGTTGGGTTTCCTATACCTGTAGTCAGAGTTGTGTGTAGTGCACCGAAACCTATCACTATAAATTGTATGCTATAACCAGGCAAGGCCACTGCCACTCGACCAGACATGCACCTCGCTCTAAGACTAGAAAATGCTGGTCTGTATATATCAACCTGGAAACCAGAGCTCAACAGAATCCATAACTGAGCTTAATTATTCTCTTCCCATTAGGAAGCACGGTGCTACCTCCAGAAGATGCCAACAACTGTCATACAACCCACTGTCATACAACCCATCTGCAGACTCCTGTGCACCACCACAATCCCAGAGCGCAATGTCTCCTGACAGCAAAATGCGATTGGACCCGTCCATGTCAAACTTTACCCATCTGGGAATTATCATGCAAAACTCCCATCGCAGGCTCCCGTGTCAGACAACTACGTTTGGTCCGGTTTACCGTTAACCGTGTCAAGCTCTACCTATTTGAGAATCAGCCGACAGAGCCACTACTGCAGAGCCTCATATCACTTAGGTTTCAAACATTACGATCTGGCCAAATCATATCACCCCTATCGGGTACACAAGGCGGTATATGCCAGTAAGATCGCTCTGCGGATTGAGCGCTCGCTGCTGCGATCTGAGCGTGATCTGCAGCTCGCAGGTTCAAATCCCAGCAAGGCCAACACAGCCTTTCATCCTTCCGAGGTCGATAAATGAGTACCAATTTCGGTTGGTGATACTGTATGTAAATATGTGCTCTGTAAAGCGCTTTGTATTAAGGTGCTATATAAATAACACATTATCATTATCTGCTAAAGTCAGGCCAACCTGGCCTACCAAGAAATAAGGCTAAGAATGGCCTAACCCTTGGACTATACCAACTATACTTTGTTGGACTCTCCAGAGAATTATGTTCCACGTCTTTCGTCCAATCAGTTCTCTAGCAACCCTGCTCGCAATGGGACAATGTTGTTGCAATATAATTCCACACCCGTTACCCCAAACATGTCAGGAATTACCCAGTCACCCGCCATAAACTACGACCAGGGACCTGGAAAATGGGCCCTCTGACACCTGCAACAAAGCCTCAGATACAAGCACCCTCTGACCCAGCAAACGCAACATACTCCACACCAGCCAGAGAATCTCTCTCAGAGCTACTACCGCAAACTACCAGGACAGACCGGGCCAGCTCATCGTGTTCCGGAAAGTAACCAGGAACAGGGGCCTCCAACCAGTAAACACAGACACTCAATCCTACCAATATGCTCACTCTCCACTTTACACCAACAAACAATAGAAGGCATGTATACCCCTCAATCAATTTCGATCTAGCTGCACACATACCTACACTACTCCTTGAACACCTCTGTCTGTTAGAATGTACCCCACAAAAAAAAAAAAAAGCCTAGCTGCTCACAATCTTACACGAGCCCAACTGCCACCAAAATGCAGACTCGGAGACCAACTACTTTGCTGCACACATTCCACCAATCTCTCACAACCACTGCACCTCACCTAGCGTTAGAATGCGGCCACTTTGCGCAAATCGCACTGTCACACATACTGAGTGCAACCAAGCACTATGCACTACCATACTCTCTCCACGGATCTGAACTACAGTCCCCAAGTGCGTCCAACTCTGTGCTTTGAAATCATACCAATGATATATAAGACGCTATACAAATGCACAATAACATAAGTCGACAGATGTCTCGATGACGCAGCCATTGTAGGAGATATTTCAGACAGTTCAGTAGGCTGCATTGACAGATGTCTCAACGACACGGTTGTAGACAGTGAGGTTATGGTAGAGGGTATTGACAATGGGTGTGTTCGCTCCTTGGATGTAGTCATTGATAGGTGTGGTCTCGCCTATAACATAGTGATGATTGGTGTGGTTTTGTTGTCAAGATCGTAGACTACAGTCGCCGCATTTGCAGGCTATCTGGCGCTTGACGGGCTGCAGCCATCTTCATCACCTGTGAACTACCATGTTTTATTCTATGAAGGCTTCGACTGCTTTGCGCTCATTGACTGCCCACCTGTGCTTTCCTGAAGTGTGAGGGATATACTTTCCCTTTTGGTCACGTTTTTCAGGTCTTTCCCACAAACCTAGATCTTTTTCTGGAAATAGGGATAGCCACACTCCTAGATGACACTTCCTCTGAAGGATGGTATTTACCCTCATTCAGCCAACAAACTAGGCATCGGACTATCCTCAAGGGTTTCAGAACTGAAACCCTGGCAAAGGTCAGCCTTCCATAGTAGGATTAGGTTGTAAACAATAAATGCAGTCCTCATGTCGGTCTACCCAAATCCACAAGTAACACAGGCTCTGACAAGGGATTTTTTTGGGCATCTCTTCTCCAACGGGGACACATTTTTTAAAATAATTATTGTAAGCCAATTTTGTTTATTAGTAGGATTTCTCTGCAAAATGTGGACAGAAGCCCGAGGATTCCTTTTAGCACGACGTGCAATTAGAATCTTATGACCTCCAAGGGCAGAGCTGGGCATCAGACGACTCCTTAGCAGTGTTTAGAAATTAGGTGGCGAAACAACAAAATGGCTTTTTTTTCCCTTTTAACTATGAAGTCGGAAATTGATAACTAATATTCAAAGCATGTGAATAAATGAAAAATCCAATGCTGGAGAATAAGTGTTGTCGTTCAGAAATGAAATTACCTAATGCAAAATCTATTATGCATTTATGCAGCCATGTTGCAGGAAGCAAATGCAGACTTGAGCACATTTTATTTTAGTATCCTGCAACGGCCAGCTGGAATATGTATTGTAACTTATTGGATGAATGGAGTTAAACTTCTTGATAGGCCTACACTTTATTAAATTGTCATTACCAGTACAAACGGGACACAGCATTTCCCTTTTTCATGGTCAATTTATTTGGAACACTGGTTAAACCTAAATCCCATCTATATGCACTGATGACTTGACATGCGTCAGCTTTCTGTACAAAAGGCCCCATTATCTGTGACTAGCCCATTAAAAGATGAATAGACCCATCCTTGCTTTATGTGAGAAAACTGAAGGTGTCTCACCCGCTAGTCCCCGGGGATCGGTCCTCCAGGTGGCCAAGACACGGCCATAGCTTTTGGATCCAGTTCCTAGGGGTGGACCAGTGCGGGAGGTTCACCTGGGTGAGGGGGTCTTTGGGGAGTGCAAGCGCAACACCAGATGGCGAGACACGGTATCCCGCAACACCTTTACCCCATCCTACCAAGTAGGATACTTAGTAACTCAACCCCCTCCTTTTCCCAACACAAACATTTCCTCACAGTCAGCTCACTACAAGAGAAAACAGACTAACAGCCGAGCTGTTTACATGACATGTCCCAATACAATGGTCGGGCAATTACTTCTGACCATTACACACTCTACTTCCATTACACTTCTGCACATGGATAAAAGGCGGAGCGCGAAAGCACACTGTGAGCAAGGCAAATCACACAGGCAAAGCACACAAGAAAGCAGTAGTTCCAAGATGACAGTTTAATACAAGGTGAAAGACAGCAATAACGAAGAGGATTGCAAGGAGGTAAGTGCCCTAGACCTTTTCAACGAAAGGCTGTTACTTTCATACACCTTTGAGAATAGGAAACAGAATCAAGTCTGAATAATCTTGTAGTGTGTTTCTGAAGTACCTGCGGCTCTCCTGTGTGGACAGTCGGGGAGAATCATTTGCTGCTGTGGTACTGTCCTTGGCTCCTACAAAATAAAGCAGCGCCAGTGAAGTCAGCACAGCCAGTGAGTTGGGGAGACGGATGCCAGACTAGGTCTCTGTTGAAGCCAAGGTTGCAAGCGGCAACATTGTATATTGAAAACTAAAGAGAACATTGTATGAATCATATGTGGCAAGCTACGTGAACACAATTAAACGGCAGATGAGTGATTGAACTTTGAAGCCAAGATACGATACAGTAGACAGTGGTCCGGCACCACGTGGGTGCTCATTCGAAAGTCTCAGTTAGGTATCCAGCTGAAAGTTGGCAAATGTGAAGAGCGATAATGAATTATGAAATCAAAGTGGTTCTGCAACGGGTCAAGGAAAACCCTGCGCACATTCTAAAGTCTTCAATAGTGGATGAAAATGCATATGAAGTTGGTCAGATCCAAGCAGAGGGAGATCAGCTAAAGGCTTTTGGTTAAAGCAAGAGTAAAGTTATCATGGAGGTTGGAAATGGTCCGAGCCCGGCAGAGGGAGACTAATTGAACATTGTGTTAAAGAGATCTGAGCTCGACTGACGGGGATCAGAGATCTGGGTGTGACCGAGGGGGATCTGGGGTGAACCGTGAGTCGGAGAAAGAATATCATACGGGAAATTGGAGGCATAAACAATTCATGAACATTGTGTTGAGAGAATCTGAGCCCGGCTGAGGGGGATCTGAGGTGAATAGTGAATCGCCTAAGAAATTGAGTACTTGTGAAAATCTGAAAGAGGAAAATAACTTTGTTTGTCGCATCAGGACCACTGAATGAAGAAACTTTGAAAGGCAAAGAGACTTGGGCACGGAAGGCCCTGATGCCAATGACTGAAGTGCATCTTCGTGCCAGAAAAGTCAGAGACTGTGCTAAGCTAGAGCGTACCACCTTGTCCCGTGCTGTAAACGTGGAGAAGGGAGGCCAACGTCCTGAACATCCCGACATAAAACTTTTGTGAACAATTCTTTATTTTCGTAACATTGTTTCCCACACTTTTTGTATTTAGATGCAAGGACTGGCAATAGGTTTATTAGTATAGGTCCTTTTATGGCATCAAAGACATACATACACAAGTCATCACAGATCAAGGGTATCTATTAAGGTGCAAAATGGGTGAGATAAACACCTAAACTAAACCTAACTCTAGGATGGGAGCAAGCTATAAAAACAAAGAACTTCTGCAGTGTGTCAAGGACTTTTGAGTGTACAAGGGATTTGACTTGCCCCTTGTATGACCACCTTAACACTGTATACCAGCCTTCCCTATGGCCTCTTGGTAATTGTAGTTCCCTTTGTTCCGGAGAGGGGCACCAACCAGAGACCTTTGACTGAGCACCCATGCGGCACTGGACCACTACCTCCGGTGCCCAGCTTGCTCACAGGAAACCCTTTGTCCGTTTTATCTTCTCACTGTCGCTACTTGCAACCTTGAGCCTAACTCAAGCCGATTGACTATCAGGTGCGTTGAACTCGCTCTGTTCCTTTTTCACTGGAGTGAAGGACGGTACCTCAACGGCCACCATGCCTCCCCGCCCTGGCAATCAGTGCCAGAGGGTGCCACGTACCGCTGACATCCGTCGCACCACCTGTCAGCTGCGATTCCTGGTCTTCCGCATCCTTCAACAGAGGCTTTGCGGGTATGGGTTGAAAAGGGAATGGGCAGCTCCCTCCTTGATGTCCTTTCAGGTCTTGCCGCCTTTCTCCTCAGTTTGTACTGCCATCCTGGAATAGCTGCTTCCTTGTATGCTTGGCATTGCTTGGAGTGTGCTCTTGTGCTCTGCCTTTTATCCCTATGGGGAAGGAAAAGGGTAATCAGGTGTGTGTAGTCGTCTGTAATTGCCTGACCCTGGTGTTGGGACATGTCAGGTAAACTGCTCAGGTATTAGTCAGTTGTCGTTCATGCTGTGAGAAAGTGCTTGTGTTGGAAAAGGGAGGTGGGAGGGGTAGAGGTTCCAAGTTTCCTGCTAGGCAGGATGGCGAAAAGGTGTCATAAGAAAGGGGATGCTGCGTCTCACCCTTCGGCCAGGTGATCCTCCCACACTGGTCCACCGCCAGGAACTTGATGCAATAGTGATGGCCATGTCCTGGCAACCTAGATGACAGATCCCCGGGGACTAGTAAGTGAGACACCTTAAGGTTTCTCACAGTACTAGGACTGTATAATTATTTGATGGTTGTTGCTTGCTCCCATCTGTAAATTTAGGATTAGATTGGCGTTTTTCAAACCCTTTGGAAAGGTCAATAAACATCCTTGAACTGTGGTCACTTGTGTGCATCTTACTGTTGTTACCATGCTTTCCTTACATTACCCAGGTAAAAGACCTGGTTTTAAACTACCAAAAAAATAAAACTAAATAAGAGTTATATATTAAATTGAACCTAATTTTTTGAACTTTAAATTTTAAGATAACAAGCATTGGATTTTATTTGGTTATTTATATAGCGCTCTTTCTCCATTTGTATGGCCTCAATGCGCTTTGGGGTTAAAAGACCCTCGGTGACTGTAGTCAGTGTGCTGGAAATTCTAAAAAATAGTTTGGATTAGGAGATGCATGTGTGCATTTTCGCCGGTTTAGGACTTGAGTGGCTGGCTAGGCTCGACTAAGCAGCCCAAAAAGAGGTCAGGCATGTGGGTGGATGCTGTTGGAGGTTTGCGACCGAGTGCTATTGTTGAGTCGATGTGTGGCCAGCTATACCAAATTTATTTTCGTTGGTAGTCACTGTATGCTAGTGGAAGAGGTGTTGAGGTATGTCAGGCGTTTGTGTGGACAGCTATATGTGCTGCTAGACCCGGAAAGGCATAGTCATTGCTGCATTATAAAGGTGCATGGATGCTTGGCCACGCCTACGGCCTGTGTCCACAGATGTGGTATAAGGTATACGTACCGTGGTTTTCAAGGATATACGTACCGTAGTCTTCAGATTGGTTTGGCTGGAGCTGTCTTTGTCCGGTGCGGATGGTGTGGTCTCAATATTCATTGTCTCTCTAGAGCGAGGGTCTAAGCAGGCGGAAGAGCGTGGGTGAGTTTATTGCGGTGTGCCACAGTGAAGTCTGCTGGCTTCACTGGTTGGTCGGATCGGAATGTTGTGCATGGGATGTGTCAGGAGAGCTGCTGCTAAAGTTGCTGGTCTCTGTGTTGTTGGTGTAAGGGGATGTTGTGTTCGGCAGTGTAGTGGAGGAGCAAGGATTCAGGGGGATATTGGGAAAAGCCAGGCTGTTAGAGCCTTTCTGAATTTTAGGTGGTTTTCAGTGTTGCGAATGTGTAGTGGTAGGAAGTTACAGATGATTGGGGCTTGGCTGGAGAAGGAGGAACCACCCAACCTGGAGGAGTTGTGAGGTGGGTTCACTAGGCAAAATGCTGTGCGAGATCCGAGATTCCTAGAGGGTCGGTAGGGAACCATTTTGTCTCAGGGGAATTCTGGTCCGGTGTTGTGGATGGCACAGTGGGTGATTCACATGGCTTTAAAAAGGTAGTGTGTCTGGCAATCAGGAGGCAATGGAGGACTATTAGAGTAGGGCTGATGTGTTCTCTGGTGGGTAGGTTAATGAGGAAGCGTGCTGCAGCATTTTGGATTCTTTAGAGTTTCCTTAGTTGAGATGCTGGGGCACCTAGGTATAGGGAGTTTGTGTAGGCTAGGCAGGACAGGATGATGGAGTTGATGACAGAAATGGTGGGGATAGGTGAGATCAGGGAAAATACACCTGAGAATCTGCAGATGGAAGAAGCAGGTTTTGGATACGGTAGTGGTATGTTGGGTGAGAGATAAGTCGGAGTCCATTGTGCATCCAACGTTTACCACATTAGCGATTGCCGGTGCTTGTCCTAGTGGTTTGGACCACCAAATCGGTTGGGGGAGAGGAGGGCCGTTTTCCCGCAAACTAGGATTTCAGTTTTCCCAGGGTTGAGGATGAGTCCCAGGGTTGGTCGTCATCCAATGGTCAATATCCAAGAGGCATGACGACAGGTCTGGACTGGCAGAGCCTTGAGATTTTGAGGATGATCTGGGTGTCTGCATAGTTGTAGAAGGTAAGACTAAGAGCGAATGAACGCAGGTAGAGGTTTTAGGTAGAAGTCGAAGATTAGGATTGATGGGGATGCTCCTTGTGGGACACCTTTACTTACGGGTTGTGGTGTGGATGTGAACTGGTGGAGGTGGAGGATTTGCGATCGATTTGAGATAAAGGAGGAGATCCATGAGAGGGCCGTGTCTGATTCCTAGTGTTTGTAGCCTGTCTCGTAAGATGGTTTGATCAATGGTATCGAAGGCTGCAGAGAAGCCCAGCAGGATGAGAACAGCGCAGCCTTCTGCGTCGGCTGTTCTTCTTAGGTCGTCCCAGATGGAGACTAGGGAAGATTCTGTTCCCCTTAGTGGTCTGAAGCTTGATTGTGCAGGGTCTAAGAGGTTGTTGGCTTCGTCAAAATAGCCAAACTGTTGGTATGCCGCGCGGTCCATGAGTTTGGCAATGGAACGTGTGTTGGAGATAGGCCGGTAGTTCTGGGAGAGGAGTGGGTTGAGCGTCGGTTTTTTGAGGATAGGTTTGATGGACATTTTTAGGGTATTCAGGAAAAATCCTGATGTTAGAGAGTGGTTGAGGATTGTGCGTGCAACACTACCTGCACAGGTGGAGGCTAGAATTTTCTTGGGGGCGTGGAGACGGGCAGGCGTCCTCAGGGGAGCTTGACGGGTGGCTGTCTGCTACGAGCGTGAGGAACTCTAGGTGTGTGATGGGAGAGACAGTCGAGGAATTGTATTGAGGGTGGGGGGGTTTCGAACGTAGGTCTGTGGGTGGGTGGCAGGGATATACATTTTTATTTTGAGATGATGGCGGAGTGTCTTTCACTGGCAGCATTGTGGGAGTGCAGTGATAAGGTGTCGCATAGGTCTTGGGAGTAAGAGAATGGTGAGAGATACAGTAAAGTGCCAAGAAGAATTAGAAAAATTCCTCCCGTCAGCAAGTACCTTTCAGAGTACCGCTTGTCCATTTGGGAACGCTGCTCTGTTGCAAATGTTTGGACTTTGCTCAACTTTAACTCAAAATTCCCATAGGAGGCATGTATTGCAGGCGTGTATTGGCGTGGATTGGGTCTGTGACTAACAAGCCCCTTGCTCTGGCACTCCTACTGACGTGCCTATATCAGAATGCCCGCGCTCCTGCGTGCACTCTCATGTCAGCAAGTACCTTTCAGAAGTACTGCTTGTCCGCGTTGCAGCGGCGTAGTGGGTATTGAACTTATCGTAGTGCTTACTAGCTTTATCTGACCGGTTGACTGCCCGTTATTGTGTGGGGGGTGGAAGCATGGTTTGCCTCCCTGGTGTTTGTGTTGCCTTTTTATTATCGTTTTCCTCTTAATGTATGCAATATTCATTCTACTCACTAAAAGCGTGCATGCCCTTTTCTCTTTAAACACTCACACTTATGGCAAACACAGCAAATATGAAATCTAATTGTGTGTCTCACCAAACCATAATGCTTACTCTGGTTTCTTTCACTAAAGTAAGTTGCAGCGTGAGTGTCGCAGAGACTAATATCTTACAATATGCTTCCATGGATGTGCAGCTTCCGCCCCCTCCCTTGACGATCTTGCCAAGAACTCAATCACTCTCACTGGTTACGTGCAAGGCAGCCCACCAAACGCACGTACTCCATGACAGACATACCGACTCACAATTTTCTTTCAGACAACACAATGTTGCATTCAGCGGCGACCAAGACAGCAAGGGCCTCGGTTTACTTTACTACATTTATATTGCACAACCATAAACCCTTAGGTGTGAGGGCGCAGACAAGACAAAAAAGACTTGGAGAAACCGGTAGAACAGGGGTCGAAGAGAGAGAACTAAGGATTGTATACTGCTACTTGAAGAGGAAGGTTTGTAGGTCCTTCTTGAAGTTGCTCAAGGCTACAGAGTTTCTCAGCTGACCTGGTAAGGTGTTCCAGATAGCCGGTGCCGCAAAGGCGAAAGCACCCCATTGTGCTTTTTTTGGTTTTGAATTTGGGCTGGTGAAGCAGGTTCTGATTTTTGGAGCGAAGATTTCTGAGGTTGGGTTTTATTCCTATATGCCTTTGTAGGTAGGTGGGCATAGTGCCCTTGAGGCACTTAAAGGTGATAACCATGAGTCTGAAGGTAATTCGTGCATCCACAGGCAACCAGTGCAATGCGAGACGTGCCTCGGATACATGTGCCCTGTAGTTAAGTCCAGAAATTACTCTGACCGCTCCATTCTGAACCACCTGAAGGCGGCTAATGGTCTTTTTACTAGCACCTGCTAGTAGGCTACAGCAGTAATCCAATTTTGATCTTATAATGGCACGAGCGATGGACTCTGCGTTAGGCTGAGAAATAAGTGGTCGCAAATGGGATAGGCGTTTAATATAATAGGTGGCAGAGGACACAGTACTGGCAACATAAGAATTCATATTGAGCGATTGGTCCAGAACCACCAACAGAATCTTCACCTTGGGAAGAGTGGGGATTAGAGCATCTCCCAGCTGAAAGTGTTTATAAGCTGGGTCTAATTTAGCCAAAATGCAATCAGAACCCACGACCATGAGTTCTGTCTTTCCACGGTTAAGAGCAAGATTATTCAACATCATCCAATGTTCAATGATGGTGAATATGCGGTTAAGTTCTTTCGTCCTGGTCATCCTGGCCAGTAAGAGGGATGACACATTGTGTGTCATCTGCGTAATTAGGGAATAGTATGCCCTCCTGGGCAAGGTGGGGAAAAAAGGGGGTCATGAAAATGTTATACATGCAAGGTGACAAGCTGGCTCCTTGAGGTACACCAAAATTTATCTGGATAGCCGAGGCTTTAGCATTATGGGTGCATACTCTACTAGATCTGTTAGATAAGAAGGAGAGTAGCCAATTAGTGGCGGCCCGCAAACAGTTGGCTACTGATATAAGCCTTTCTGCCAATATGGCATGATCGACAAGGTCGAACGCTGCCGATTGGTCCAACGAGCTAAGGAGAGAGACCTTCTGGTTGTCCACTCTTTGGAGCAGTTGTGACTTGAGATCCAATAACGAGGTTTCGGTGCCGAAACCTGCTCTGAACCCTGACTGGAAGGGATTAAGGATAGAATGAGAGTTAAGATGTTGAGCCAGTTGAATATAGGCAACCCGGTCCAATATCTTTAGTAAGAACGGGGTATTAGTTATCGGCCTATAGTTAGTGGGTACGTTTTGATCCAAATTAGGTTTTTTCAATAGTGGGGTAACCCAAGCTTGCTTCATGTCATCCGAAACCGTACAATTCCGAAGTGAGGCATTGACAAATTTACATAATGCCTGTACCAGGGTAGGGGGGCATGTTTTAATGCTAGTAGAGGCACATGGATCACCTGCGCAATTAGTTGCTTTGCGTTTGTTAATAGAGGCTAGCTCCTCCTCTTATGTGGGTACAAAGTCAAAGATAGGGATGTCTGGATCCCTGGTAAAAGTATTATTGACTATATGGGTGCCCCGTTTGTCAAATGCACTTTTTTTAGTGGCTATGGCGTCTCGGATACCATTCAGTTTATTTGCCATGGCATTCTGTATGTCTAAGCACCAGTCATTTTTTATGATCATTGATCCTACAGGTTCTGAAACAGTCTCTTGTTCTTTCTGAATTTTAAATAATGTGTCCCCTCCACCACCGAAGGGCGCCGACTTTCATGGCTCCCCTGGCTCGAAATCATCAGAGAACCACTCCGGTATCTCGCCAGTTTCAATCGCCAATTTCAATATATAGCGAGCACACAAACCCTCAGAGCAGGTGCTCCCTTGGACTCCACAATGAGGTCTGCTTCGGTCTTGTATGCCCATTCTACCCCACACAGGCAATTACAGTCCCCTGTGAGCCCCAAGGGTCCTATTGTCCCGTCCATGATGGAGATTACTTTGTCGGCCATTAATACTACAATTTTGAGCTCGTTTAGATTGATCGAGTCACTTGACACCAAAATGGCGCATCAATCTATCCAAATTGATAAAATTGCACAATGGCTTCTACAGGGGTGTTGAATCTCCCTGCTAACTCAAATGACAATAGGAATCTCGCTCCAGTATCTTCCGCCAATCCCATAACCTTGTGTGCCTCTGAAACCACTTCTAGGACCGTTTCCTCCACACTCCCTTCAACACTTCCGTTATTTGACCAGGTCATCCGCCCGGTGGAGATATTGATGAATAACTCGATCCATCTGGGTAATGCATCGTGGATGAGCGTAGACCAGCCAGTTGTTGACGACTCTTCTGCTAGAGGCTTGGGGCCTGATGAGGTGGCCTGAAAAGGAAATAAAGGGATAGCCCCCCCCCCCAAAAAAGAAGAATGTTAAGTTGCTGCAAAAACATTCCAAAAACACGCCAACGGCCAAGTTTCATGCCATCTCTGCCTCTAAGGCGGGGGTCTGGGGTGATGCATCCTTGGTCGTGATCAACACCACCCGGCCTAGCATTAACACGACAACAGATGCCATGATGGTTCCCTCTGTGTCCATCACCTCTACAGCCTCACAGCCGGTGACACAAGTCCTTGATTTGTCTTATGAACCCTTGAATTAACTTCTACAGGCTATTGATGATCTAGACCAGCAACGGGGTTCTTTGAAGGATGCCAATGTAACTGTACCTACAAAAGAGCCGGTGGTAACCAATGTGAGCATCGCTAAAGATATCACCCCAAGCAAGTTGTGAGCTTTCCACTGCATATATAGGCTACCTATCTTGTCTAAATATGTATTTGATGTAGCCTCACTACAAGTTGTGAGTTTTCCACTGCATATATACGCTACCTATCTTGTCTAAATATGTATTTGATGTAGTCTCACTACAAGTTCTGAGCTGTCCCGTGCATATATACGCTACCTATGCTAGGCACTTTTCACCCCATTCTGTATGCCTATGTACGTATTGTATGTATCTACTTCATGGCACTTCTTGTAACCAACATGTTCTTAATTTAAGCGCCAAGATGCCTGTGGGCGGTGCACACTATACAAATAATAATCCAAACCCTGGTTCGTTCAATGAATGATATAAAAAAGGCGTTGGATGATTATCTAGATACCCGCATGCAATCTTTAAATTTGAATTTAACCAAACCGGTCAGGGCAGTCAGTTGTCTGTCTGTCTGTGGGTGGGTCCCCCTCAATGCAAAGGAGTAGGAGCCATCATCAATGGTCTGGTTGATTCAGTAAGTTGTGGCAATAGTAATCTGCAGTTAAACAATCACATAGAACCTTCATCGGATATATCTCAAGACCCAATAGCCCTGGCCCAGCTAGCATTTCATGCACCCCAAGCAGTAGCAAAGCAGAATCATCCTTGGAATCGGACCAAACAAGCCTGTTTTCATACGTTAATCTTGAAGTGTCGAGACACTCCCTTTCCTAAATACGATCTAAATAGAGGGAGTGTGTTGAACATATTCAATGACATAGTTGAGCTGAAAGACATATGCTCTGGTGATATTGAGCAGGTTGAATTTATTTCAGACTGCGACTGCTCTATAGTCAGATTATGGATACCTTCATGTGTGGTCTTAAACGCGATTTGGAAGGCCAAAATGGTCCTCTTCAATATGGGATTTTTACTAGCATATGTCATCTACAGCACCTTCTTAGAAACGCACCTATAATAATGTAGTAGCCTCATCAGTCCCTCTGTTGCCAAGGAGAGCAGAACCATCAACCGATTCCGCCTCCAAATTAGTTTCTTTAGCAAGCTGGAACACGAGGGCATTTACATTTACAAAAATATGATTTGAATGGCATAGATCAATCCAACATACTGGCACTTCAAGAAACGTGGCTTACCACAACACCTTTGTGGGATAACCATGATATAAGCTTGCTACCGGCAAAAGCAGCAACATTAGGTCGACCATAGTCTGGCCTATTGGTGGCGGTTAAACTAAGTGCAGGCCTTTCCATCACTCCCTGGGCCTCAATGAACTCATCTTCAATTGGTTAAACTTACGAAGCAGCATCAGAATATTGCCTTAGCAAACATTTATCGTAACCCGTTGGACATAAGTGATGATGCATTTTATCAAGGGCTCAGTGACTTATTATTAAATCTAACACTAACTGTCCCCAACATTTTTCGACCATTTTGGTCCGAGACTTGAATCTGGATTGTGTCAACAGAAAAAGTGGTCGTAAATTAGGTGGCATTCAGAGATGGTCCTCCTTTATGAAAGGAATTTTAGGATGGTTAATGGGGCCGTCCCAGGCGATATTCCTGGGCAGTACATTTGGCGTAGAGGTTTATCTTCTAGTACCATAGACTACATATATGTTGAGGCTAATCATCCCACTCATTGAACGGTTTGAGATCATTGATCAATGTCAAAGTGATCACAATATGTTCTCTCGAGTGGCATTTGCCATTTTGCCACACAAATTCTCCATGACATTATGTGAAGGCGAACCTAATAGTTAAAGCCAAGACCCGCTTCAAGTGGACACAATCCAATTTAGATGAGTTATCTGGGTTGCTTGATCTGAGATCATATAGGCAATTTGAGGCGCAATACACCTCCGCGCTTGCCCCATTTAAGTACGCTATCATAACATGAAATAATATGGCTTTTAAGCACACGCATAGTTATGATCATGAACTTATCAGAAAAGCTGCCCACAGAAAGGAAAGACAATTGATATTAAATCTTAATGAATCTAGAAGATCTGAAGCTCTTAAATCTGCAAAATACAAATCAATTGGACTCGTGCACGCAAAGCCCTTTTGTTTCAAGAAGACACTGAGGCCATGTCAAAAAAAATGTCTGCTGAAATATGGGCGATGTTAAATAACAGATCGTATGGCACCCAACTTAGTGCCCAGTCCAATGCAGCTCAGGAACATCAGTGGATTAAGCATTTCAGTGATCTATATGCTGATGCTCAGTTTGATCCTTTTGTTTATAAACAGCCTTCGCATTCTCCCAGGTTAGTAGATTGCTCAGTGGCCATTATAGAAGATCTTATTAACAAAGCAAGCTTTTTGCGTGCTGGTGGCCCGGATGGGTTACACAATATCATGCTAAAATCGAATCCTGTGATGTGGGCGATAATTCTGCAAAAAATCTTTCGACGAATTCTAGTGAATTGTGAGATTCCAAATTCCTTGCGTACATCTTTCATAGTTTCAATTTTTAAGGCGGCTGATCGCTCGGCTCCGCTTAATTATCGTCCAATCGGGCTGTTGGATGCTCCGGGACAGATTTTTGCCCTAATCATTCTGTGGGATTTTAATGCCTGTACACTATCTAATTAGAAACGCAACCCAAATCAATCTGGTTTCCTGGCCGGCATGGGCTCAGTGGTTAATCTTATGGGCTTAAATGCCCTTAAAGCGCAATGTCAGGCGGCAAAACAACCTGTATATTTTGCATTTATAGACCTGCACACTGCATTCGATTCGGTCTCTAGAGTGCTACTTATGAAGAAACTCCAAAGAGATGGGTGTCCAAGCTCCTTAACTGATATCTATGCCTTTTTTTTATTTTTATTTTTTATTTGTATTTAATCCAAAAAAAGATTTTTACAAAGTGTACATTTTGTCGTGGACTTTTCATAAAAGATCTTGTCTCTCTTAAAATGTGCCCTCGTTTTCGGCTATATCCTCGGCAAATTTACTGCTTCCAGTATCTTGTATGTAGCTATTTGCCATTTTGTTTCGTCTCCTCCAATCAAACGAGACCAACATATTTGTTCGTCCGACATAATATCCGAGAAGATGGGGCTTAAGTATTGTTCTCTTATATGTTGGTTTGCAGCACATTTTAGGAGTAAGTGACAAATTGATTTTTCTTGTGTCTTGCAGAAGCGGCAAACATTTGTTTCAGTCTTGCCTGTAATGGCCAAGATCTCATTCGTCGGCAACAAGTTGAGGCGGGCACGTAGCAATGTCTCTCCCCTTCCTAGATGGAAATTTGATGTATTCTTGGAGCTTGTTGACCTTTTTGGTGTTTGGAGGCAGGTGTGTGGTTAGTTTGTTCTTTCCTGCTGTTTCCAGGGTCGATATCCAGTCGAGCTCTCTTATTTTTGTGAGTATTTTCTTCGCATTATTGGTTAATGTTTCTTCGTCAGCCTGTATCTGCTCCAACACTCTGATGTTCTCTTCTTTCCAGTTTATGAGCCGTTTGCTGGTGTTTTGTTCTATTTCCTGATTTACAAGATTTTAAATTGACAGAGGCTCCGCCATCCGACATTTCCTGTATAGCATTAGTGTTGATTGTACCACTGTACTTTTGAGAGACGGCAAACTAAGCTCTAGGCGGATCGTAGCCCCCTAAGTGGAATTCGGTAACGTCAGCACTTTCCTCCAAAAATTTGCCTCCAGTTTTGACCAGATGTTAGTAGGTAGGTTAATCATTGCATATCCTCCATATGTTAGTATTGGCATCACCTTTTTCTTGTAGAATTCTCGTACTGGAATTAGTGACTATCTACCAAATTTTTTGTCTATGGCCCTGGCTTGGGCTGCAATTTTGTGGACTTTCATCGTTAAAGCTGCTTGCATCGCTTTATCCTGTTTTGAGGAGTCTAATGTGACTCCTAGATATTTGAAGTCAAAAACTCTTTCGATCAGCGTTCCTTCCAAGTTTAATCGTGGTTTTTCTTTTTTTCCCCTTGAAGAAGCCTCGAATGTCAGGAATTTGGTTTTTTTACGTTGATTTCCAGTTTGTTTTTTTGCATGTAGCTTTGTAGATTTGTCAATTGACGCTGTAGTCCTATTGACGTGTAGTCCAGTAGGACAAGGTCGTCCGCATATAGAAGTCTCGTTATTGAAGTTTTGCAGAGTTTTGGTGGAAATGATCGTATTTCTGTGTCTTCTTTATTAATGTCACTAATAAATGCCAGGAAGAGAGTCGGTGCCAAAGGGCACCCCTGTTTCAAACCTCGTGCTGTTGCAATTGGAGAGGACAAAAGTCCATTTTGATCCAGACGGATGTGCATATTGGTGTCGGTATACAGTGCCTTGATTGGGTTCAATAGGGCAGCTGGACTATCCCAGGCTTCCAGTTTTGACCAGAGACTCGACCTGTCTATACGGTCAAAGGCCTGAGTGAGGCCGGAGTGAGGTCGATAAAAGCGACAAAGATTCTTGCACCCCCTTCCAATACTTTGTTTTTCAGCATGTTCAATATCAATATATTGACAGCCGTGCCAATGTTTTTCTTAAATCCCGTTTGGAAGGGATCGTCGCAGGGAGCATTTGAGGCCCAGATCTTGAAGCGGTCAAGAAGCATCGAACCAAAAACTTTCCCCATTACATCAAGCAACGCGATTGGTCTGTAATTCGCTGGGTCCTTTTTATCTCCTTTCTTGAAAATTGGTACCACTGTAGCTGATTTCCATGAGGGCGGTATAGTTTTTTAATCCGCACATCTTCCGAAGATTTTACTCAAGAGGCTGGCCCACTCCTTTGGGTTTGTTTTTAAGTCCACATTTGTGATCCCGTCGGGACCTGGCGCTCTTGAGTTTTTCAAACCAACGATCCTTAATCGGATCTCCTCAGGGTCATCCACTCTTATGGGTCAATTTTGTGCCCTGTTGGTAACATTGTTGCAGTTGTTGGAGCCTGGTACATGTTTGCAAAATGTTTTATCCATGTTGATTCCGCAATTTCACTTATTATGGATTTTTCTTGTACCTCGACGGTAGCTCTCAGGGTCCTCCAAAATTCCCTTGTATTTCTGCCACTTATGATTTTTAGGATCTTTTCTGAGACTTGTTGGTAGAGGGTCAGTCTATGTCCTTTTACCCATGACTCGTAGTGTTTTTTTGCAACTTCCGCTTCTGTTACAGCCGCTGATGTTGCAATACATTTTGCTTTGCGCTGGATTCTTCGAAGCTCGCAGCGTTTCTTGACCAAAGTTTTATCGAACACGTGTCTTCGAGGATTTCCGCCTACCTTTTTTTAAAGTGACATCTTTTCGTACTTCGTCAAGAGAGGAATATAGTCAGTTTTGTTTGCGCTGTTTGTCTCCGACAGAGCTAAATCTATTTTCTATGTCTGCAATAGACTCTCTAGACAGTTTTAATCGATTTCACTGGGCGTTTATGACCATATAGAATTCAACATAACCATTAAGACTCTCAAGTGGTTGAAAGAGGGTTATGGTCACTGGCTCTTACACGTGTTATTTCAAAGGATTTAGTTACAGCCAGGATCGGTTCAGTAACAAAAATGTAGTCTATTGTCGCCTTGGATTCATTTCTTTCCCACGATGGTGGACGCTTTGAGTCCGGAAAAGCTTCATGGAGGTTGTGTAGGTTTCTCGAGTCCATCAGTCGGGACCATAATTTGCCCCGCTGTTTGCCTGTCGAGTTGTTTACTTGCTTTTTTCCAGATTATTTTACCAGGTGATCTGCCAGTGCCTCGTCTATTGCCGCCTCTATTTATTCTAGAAAAACAGTCGTTTCCGTAGTAGCTGGATTCCAGTAGATGTTGGCTATTATTAATGTAGATTTTTCAAACCCTGCCTTGTTGTTTACCTGGCGAGTCCATGAAGACTTAACCATCAGTATCATTAAGTTACTAATCAATGTTTCTTCCAGTTTGATCCCACAGCCATTTTTGCAGGCGATTCATAGCCCTGATGAAGGTCTTCTTTGGCGCCCTTGTTTGGCCGGTGCCAGAATAAGTTCAAAACCCCTCATTGAGGGTGGTTCAATCAGCCAGGTCTCCTGCAGGCATATTAGGTTGTATGACCCCAAGTCCATGTCGCTCGTGGATAGTAGGCGAGTGTTACCTCTCGTGTTCCACAAGTACATCTTTATCAACCGATTTTGGTGGATCAAGCAGGGTCTTATGTGCTCGTCTCCAATGCATTACTATCTTTGCTTTTTTTCCGTCAAGGCTTTTGGCAACCAAGACCAGATCCCTTTCATCGGCTCAGATCTTTTTGTGGGTTTGCACTCAGTTATTTTTTGGTTTCGGTCCTCTTGTGGACTAATTCCCTTGTCTCTGTTGGTCTTTCTTGTGTCTTTTGTCTCCATTGGTCTATCGTAGTTGCCATTTTCTTTGAAGGTAGGCAACTTCGCCCCCGGTCTCCTTTCAGGTTCTCGTTCCTTGACTCTTGTCAGGGGGCTTATATGAGTAGTCTTCATTTGAGTTTTAGGTGTTTGCTGTTTACCGGGCTTTGTGTCTCGTTTTTCCTGGCGCATTTTATCTTCTTTGCTTGGACTTTTTTTTTTCTCAGTACCGGTTGCGGAGTACACTTAACTCGTATCCCATATATTCTAATTCTGTTTTGCTGTTAGTGATGGTATTTTTTTGCGTTGTTGATGCTATATGCAGCACGGTTCTGGCTTTGGCATCTTCATGGCTTGGCTCTACCACCAACAGCTCTTCTGATTTGATGCATTTCAGGTTTCGAATATAGTTTTAACACAGAGTTTCTATTCGATGTTATCTTGTCTCCATTTTTGTCCACTTGTGTCAACTTGATTCGCCATTTCGCTTGGTCCACTTTTCTTGGTTTTTGATTGTACATTTGCTTAAAAGCCCGTTACCCCAGAGTCCCTTGGTGAACGAAGGCGGTTCTCATTGTTTCTAGATCTATCATTCTTAAATTTAGTGTGGGGCCGTGCTGGCATTTGCCTTCTTGGGCTTTTTCTGTTTCTCCCTCGATCCTCCCGATGATGCAGAGATTCGTCTTGCTGTCTCCTGTCCGGTTGTTCATTTTCATGGACCTTCTGCTGTGAGTGGGAATGCTTTTGCACTTTCCGAGTGTCTGGAAGTCCGCATATCCGGGGTTCTTGATCTGGCCCTTTTTCTTTTTTTGTTTCTTTCATCATCTGTTTTAAAATTGTCTGCCTTGAGGTTTCTGAAGGCCGAATGTCTTTTTTGTTTTGGCTTTTCTCCTTAACCATAGTTTGTTTCACAAAGTTCTCACTACTCTTTACCTTCTTCCTCTGTGAGGACTCCGTTTTGCTGATTTTCCTGCTAATTTGGGGGTTTGGTGTTTCGCTAGTTCTGCTGAGTTTGAGGCCATCGGACCGTGTTCTGATAGGTGTTGACTCAGATTCATCAATTCGTCATTTTCAAGAAAATCATTTGTCATCGTTGGAGATAGGCTGCCTTTTTTTTTTCTTTTTCCAGCCTTTCTTGCTTTTTCGTTTGTTGTACATTTACGTCAAGCTCTCCAGTTTGTAATGATTCTTTTTGAGTTACTGGGCGTGAGAAAAATTGGAACATGCCTTCTGCCGTTTGATTTCCGGATTTATTCAGTCTTGGTGAGGTTGTCTTTTTTTATTTAAATGTAGTGTCAATTTGACCTGGTTGTGACTTAGTATTCACCCTTTTGTTTATAGCCTCCTTTGGTATTTTATTTGATGTTAAATCAATCGTGGTGATGGTTTGAGTCCCTATTGTTTTTCCCACCACTGTCTGTTCTTTGTCTTGCCACTTCTCTTGTTGGCATGTAGGCACTGCGTCCTCGTCGGCTTCCAAGGCATTTGTTTTTCTTGCTACTAGGGCCATGATGAAGGCTTCTAAAAAGATAACTTTGCTGTACATCATCGTTTGTACGCTTGTGTGGTCTTTCAGCGAGTCTGCGATAGCTTCATGAATGGTGCTAGCGCTATATTTACTGATGACATGATGGAAAGTAGGTCCATCCTTTTGTTGGGAGGGTCCGCTGGGCTTGCCGATTGTTGTTGCGTGGAAAGTCTTCTAGTTGGTGAGTCTTGAAGTTGTTATCGTGTTTGGCCATTGGCTTTGTACCGGCCTTGTAGTTTCTAATGAGCCTCTTCGATTTCTGTTTTTGTCTATGAGGGGGGTTGTAATTTTCATTCCACCACGAGTTTTGATTTAAATTATGCCGTGGTTTTGTGGCTGGGCCTTGGCTTATTTCAGTCATATCAGGCAGGAATTGTAGATCTTTAGGGATTAACTTCTCCGCCGTCCTACTCGACTGCCGTGTAGGTGTTGCCCGCTCGGTTGGCATTGACTGAGACTGCTTGAGCTAGTTTTTCGTGTGTTGCGTGTGCTCCTTTTGGGATTCCTTTTTTTCTTTCTGTAGGGACAGAGTGGTTTCTCCCGTCGATGTTTGTTTGTCTGATGTTGGTTGGGAGAATCCCTCATTTGTTTCTGTTATTGGACTGCTGGAACCGTCCATTTCGTCAGAGATGTACATCTTTCCCTGAGGGTTTTCGTTTTGAGTAATTGGTAGAGGGCTCCCTGTAGGAGACACTTTGTCAGAATCCACCCTTTCTTCACTCATGTTTGAATCACTTTGCGGGATCATGTTGACATATGGTTCTGACAATTCTTGTGGCTTCGTTGGCGGAGATGCCAGTTTGGATTGCTACGTCTACCCACTCTCCTTGGTTTGGTTGATTTAATGTCCCCTTACTCTCATCTGCGACAGCGCATTTTTTAAAGGTCAACTTTTCACTAGCATTGTATTCCAATCTTCGTAGCTTGGAAGAAGGCAGACTTTCATTTAGTGCTTCCAGAATTTCCAAGTCCGAAAGCTCCATGGAGTAGTGTCCATTCAATGGTCTTTGACTTCCTTGGGCCGTGAAATAATTTCTTACAGAGTTTTTGACTGACCCTCCCTCCCGCCGTTTGGTCCGTTTTTCTTTGACTTTGTCCAAAGTTGTTTGTTGTGTTTGTTTGGGCTTTTGCAGCAACTTATTCATTTTGCGTCCCTTTTTCCTATTCTGGATAGTACAGTTTTTATGTTCTATTATGATCATGGCCGGTGTTCTCAGTTTTTTCTTCGGGTTAGTCGTTTTGCTGACACAACCAGTTTTTTCGATAGGCACCCCAATGTCTTTGATTGCCGGAATCCCCTCCGCCTCTGCGTGGAACAAAGCCTCCACCTGAACCCGCACTACCGGGTCAGGCAGAGGCGGCGGCGTGTCCGCGTCTCGTAGAGCCTCCACGGCCCGGCTCTCAATTAGTGGCGGGCTTGTTTCTTCCATAGTTTCTGCTCTTTCCCCAATCCTCTTGCTTTCGTCGTCCCCCCGCGGCCCCCTGAAACCCGCATGAACGGGTGCCCTCCTCAGAGAGCCGCCGGCGTGAGGCACGGAACACCTACATGCGCCGCGCAGGGGGAGACTGAGATGGAATCAGCAGCTGGGACGTGCCGCTTGGGTTTCTCACCCTCCACATCCTCCTCGCCTTCTCTGCCCCGCCTCATGGGCTCCTCCCCGCTTTCCCACACGGACGGCCGTCCTCCTCCGAGAGCCGCCGGCGTGGGGTCCGGAACATCTGCGTCCGTAGCGCGTGGAGAGGACGGGGCCAGGGCACACACCGAGGTGGACACAGCAACGGGTACAGTTTGTGGTTGGTGAAGATGTTGTGGCCTCTCCTTCAGGATGTCCTCCAGTGGAGGGGGGGGTGGGGGTCGGATGATTTGTGTTTTACTGCTTGCATTGAAACAGCCTGGTCCTTGTACAAAGTCTGTTGACCGGCCCACTCTGTTTGAACCATTTCGTTGGCGCTCCAGGACTCCACGCTTGTACGCTCATTTGTCATCTATGCCTTTCATTCTAACACCTCGATGCACATCCGCCTATCAATGGAGGGTGCGCTATCTGATGTTATTCAAACATTGCGAGGGCCGAAGCAAGGATGCATACTTGATTCAGCCCTCTTCAATGTTTTAATCTATGATGTTAAGCAGATCTTGGGTAACATCAGCTCTGACTCTCCCAAACTTGGAGGGTGCCCTGTCAAAGAACTGCTGTATGTGGATGATATGGTGCCGGTTTCTAAAACACAGATTGGGCAACAGAATCTGCTAAATGCATTTGACACCTACATCTACATGAACGAATTGAGAATCTATACCACCAAATCTCAAATAGTAGTCTATCGACCCAACACTTCCTCCAGGGGACATATGTCTTGGATGATTAATAATGTTAGATTGGAAGTTGTTGGAGTTATTTATACCTAGGCATGACATTTGAAGGCACAGTTCTATCTAAAGTTCAGATGGAGTGTTGGCTGAAAACTGGACACAGCCATATCACAGGCAAGAATCATACAACACAAATATGGAAAATGTTCGGTAAAGCCAGCAATCTCGTATTGGATTAAAAAAGATGTCCCCCGTTTGCTATATGGGCTCGAAACTAGAGCCCCTTTACCAACAAAACACCTAGACAAATTGGAAGCAAAATTTTGGCATAAAATATTAAATCTTCCGATATGCGTTCCTGGTGCATGGCTGCAGTATAAACTGGCCTTGTCTCGCTCAACACTTATCAATGGCACCTATGTGCCTTCTTCAGGAAATGCCGGATTTCTACCGAGATGTTGAAGGTTCTATCAACCTACTTGTTTTCTAGTCAGCATACATCTGTTCAAAATTGGTTAAAAGGTTTTTTATTACATCCTGTTTCAGGCACATGCTACAATTGAAATGTTGGTATATAATCCGGACATGGTTAAGAATCACTTATATCAGGCAGACTGGATTGAGACTCGGGACCGGTGTCCGACATAAAAACTTTGCCTCACAGCCCTTTGGAGATCAGAAAATCAGTCACATGGAACCTTATTTAACGAAGGCCCCATAGCCAAACCTTAGAGCATCCATTTTACGTCTCCGACTTAACTTGTGGCCGACTCGAGATCTCTTGGCAACATGTAAAATGATACCACTCCACCAGGTTTTCTCAGGAGCGCTCATGAAATGAAACATTGGAACACGCGATATCAACTTGTCCTGTCTTAGCCAACGTGCGTAAAATGCACTTCTCTAAGCATTGCTCAATTCTTGGCCCTATGAATGAAGAGATAAGTTGGCTCACTATACTGTGTACTTCCAAGATTACTATCCACGTTGCCACTAGCGTATTTTTGCATGCCTTGAGGTTAGACCAAAGTGATTTGCCAACATCATTGAACAAAGTTTCACGCTAAGAGCTATTGTGGTAGAATGTTAGGAGGGCGCCCGTTTCCACTGTTCCATCAGGTGTGATTTGAGTTGAATTGACAAGTGAAATTATTAATCACTAATCCATGTCTTATTAACGCACTATCATTGTATGTATAATTAATTGTATTTATTATTTTTATTTAGCGCCTTAATCCAAGGCGCTTTACAGTTTAACAACATCGAACATGAACAGTAGAAGCAATAATAATATACATGAATCAAACCAGAAAAAAAATATGGTTTTTGTTTATGGTAATTATGGTTTTATTTTTTGGAAATTGTAATATGTAAACAAGGCATGATTTAATTTGTTATATTTTATGTGAACTGATTTTAAGTTGTTCTTAATGTTGTACTATGTTGAAAAGTTGATTAATTTCAGCGAAATCAATTAAAAAATGTTTTTAAAAAAAATGACATGACTGGTTCATAGAAAGGATACTCCGTTGAGGAACTGGCACAAGCAGAACTAATGGTTCGTAAGAAATGCAGAGAATCCTTTATATACGGAGCGCTGAATCGGACACCCAGCCTTAATATTCATATCAAAGTACCTACATCATAAGATGTACATTCTACAGAATGATAGCAGAACTAGACATCTATTCACAACTCGCTGGTGTTCGCATACAAACGCAGCAGTAGTCTCAAGGGATCTTATTGTTAAGAACTGTGAAAAACTTGAGAACAGAAATACCTCTCAGTCTTGGCACATACCCATGCTTATACTGTGGGAACTGCAATTACATTGTTAAGGTCTCTTTAGTACTCCATCCTAGAACCGGTACAAAGATACATTTACGATAGTTTGCTACTTGCGATTCTAAGGACATCATATACTGTCTCCGCTGTCCATCTTGAGTTTACCATGTTGGCCAGTCATCCCGAAAAGCTAGAATTCGTTGGACCGAGCGTAAATCATGTATACGCAGCCACAATGCCAACTAGTCTGTAGCTACGCATTTCAATGAGAAGGGACATTCCATTGCACAGATGCACTTCGATTCTTGAAGTGATAATGTTTTACAGGCGATATTCGAAGAGGACTGTCAAGAGGGAGGCCTTCTGGATTGACAGCTCAAAACTCCTTTGATGTGTGCGAGCATTATTATGCTTATGGTATTATAAATATATTGCTCAACATCCTTTTATCCAGATTTGCTATGAAATCGATTTTTTGCTTGGTTGTGTTGCAGTCATGCTGATAAGAATGACTATATTCTTAACACACACCATGGACTTACCCGACAATCTCTACGTGATATTATATATCATTGCTTGCCCGATATGAATATGAGGTCACATTTTCTATGGGTTTGCGTTTTCTTTTGCCGGGTCATTTTGTAAATATGGGGATTGTATTCTACTGGGTTGTACTTCTCCATTTCTATCCTTTAATCCATTTCATACCTTATCTACAACACTGACCCCCTTTGTAGTTTTGAAATCTACCTTTTCCTTCCTGTGGAATACTTCATAATCTTGTTCATAATTTTTTTCTCAACAGATTCACACTCCTGGTATGCACCACCTCAGTGGCTGCACGATTTTTCACCTATTTAAGGCCTTGTGAATATTGACCTATGGGCTCCTGCCTCTACTACGCTTGCATTCTTTGTGTTATGTCATTGCACTAGAACGTCATTGCATCCAATTCTCCTGCACGCATTAGAGTATTTTTAAAGGTCTAAGCATCATTTCAGTTCCTCATAGGTAACTAAGCTTCGGCTCCAGGATCTACCTGTTCGTGCACGAGTACTTACACAGGTACTGGACTGTTGACATTTTAGGGCTCTTTTTCCCCCCATCTTACATGCCATTTAGCTACTTCAGACTTTTCTCCAATGTTTGTAGAAGCAGTTCCTACTGGTGTTCAACTTGTGACTAGGTTACCAGGCTGGACCTTATGCCAAACGTGCATATGGTATAACATTTTATTTTTTACACTTACCCACACATTAGTAGGATCTGTGTGATTACCGTGCACTGGGAAATTGCAAATCCAAAAATACTTGCAAAATCCTGCTGGTGATCACATAGATCAAGTTCACCGGCATTCCTGCATACCCTACCCCTCCCCTACTTAGCTTTTCTGAAGCACACAGTCACTCCTCTGTCCCTGTGGCATCAGTTCCCTCTAACGTGGGTCGGAGCGGACGCCGCAGGACCCCCCCCCCCCCATTTGTTTTTTTTGTTTGTCCCCTGCTTTCCAATGGCATGGAAGCGAGGGACACTCCCAAAGCGCATAATCACAAAGATGGGGAGCGGGGTCAATAAATTCTGGTGAGCCAGTAATGGCAACTTCACACAGCCGAGGCCTCGAACAGCCTCCAAATCTTCACCTGGAAATGCAATAAGGCATCTTGTGAAATGTGCATCAGTCTATTAAGGCTGCCTTTTAAAAAATTATTTTAGTTTGAAGGAAGAGGTCTTTGTCCATACTAGGACCTTCACAACACACCTAAATCAATATGAAGTGTACCACGTCATGTACACCAAAGAAATATATTTAAATTGACAAATAAAATATATCAGTTTTAATTTGAAAACAGAAAATGTATTTGAATTCAGCAAAGGGCCCCAATCACATCCGTACAATGATAAAGGACAATGTTTGAATAAACGCATGTGCATATTTCAATAAATTATGCATGTAGCTACAGAGACATGAAGGACATTTCTCAATTCCGAAACGTCTGCATTTCTGAAAATAGTCTATCAGTCAATACAAGAAATCAAGGCAAGAGAGATTTCACTCCAATTTGATTCTAATTCTAAGTGGGAGGCCAACTGGCTAGTAAATGCATCCCCGTATGAAATGTTAAAATGCACTGGGCCAAACGAAGTAAAGAGGAGGATTCCTTGGAGATTTAAGTGAAGGGATCCTATCACAGGAAAAGTCCAATCCAAAATTGCTGAATCAAACGATGCTGCATGCACTGCTCCAGATAAGATTTTGAGGTGCGAGTATTTGACTTGCTATTTTTCAACTTTGAGAGTAAATGTCATTTCAAAGAATTAAGAGTTTTGTCCTCCACAATAGAGCAAAAAGTGTGTGAAAATCTGGCAAACTCATCCAAAACGTTTAAACTGTAGGAAATTATGCAGCCGCTCTCCAAATGAAAGAAAGCAGGTTTCTCTGAAATTAACAGATAAATCATTGTGCAGTAGAACAAAAACTCACAAATGGAGCACTAACACCGTGAGCTTCCTCTGCATGCAAAGAATAGGTACAACAGCAGCATAAACCTTTCAACGCTTTGCTCACGCAGAACATGCCGGCTTGAGTAGGGAGCTGACCGGCCTTGCACAGAAAAACAGAAAAGGCAAATCAGGGAAACAGCAATTCAAGTGGAGTAGATCTGTGAAAGTTAAGCAAGGGTAGATACCCACCCTCACAGAACAGATAAGGAATGGGTCTAAAGAACCAGCGCAACATAGGCTTCAGGAGTGCACATTATCCTCCTAATATAGAAAAGGTATGCTATTGACCTCTGTAGATCATGCTTTCCTCACATGCAACACAAACATCATTGGTCTCAACAATACAAGATTACCAAAGTGAAGTCGATTACAGCAGTAGAGGTTCCACGCTCATTGAGAAGACACTGCATGTCATGGAGAAGTACAAGCACCCACACACTGAACAGGAAAATGAAGGGCCTCAGAAATGCCAGCTACACTCTCATGGAATGTAAACAGCATAGGCTTAGCTGTCCAAAATGCCCTCCCAAAGAACTTGCCTAGCAGGTGGTAAGTGATCTAAGCTCTCCTCACATAGAATGGGAATAGCATTACAGCAGTGGGAGCACCAACCCCACAGAACAAACAGTAAATTGCCTGTGCAGTGGAAGCTCTTCACAGATACAAAATTATATTTATTTTGATTTATTGGCCATTTGTATGGCGCCTACACACAAGTATTTCCAGGCGCCACAAAACATCAGCAACAGTCGTACTAGGTCTTGTGACATTCTTACTATGCAAGTGTACGGACAAAAAGTGCAAGGGAATAAGCAGGGAAAGGAGGAGTGGAGCGGCTGGGAGGGGGAAATGATCTTCATCCTCCACCCGCACGTTTGTGCATTCCTATTCAACATCTTCAGTGACTATGCCAATGTTCAACATTTAACAAGGCTAGTAATTATCGTCTACAGCACTGGTTTGTGATTAAAATAGCTAGCAATTTCTTTTCAGTGAATAGGACAAATTCTGTATGACAACCTGTGTTTAGGACCACCAGCAATACCAATATTTAACAGATGACAAGGCCTGCTTTCAGCTGGGATAGGGATCCAGGCTGCCAGGGACACAAAGTAGGTCTGTCAATGGCACAGGTCCAAGTTCATTAGCGATGATGGCTTTGGTAAAGGTCTGAGTTGAGCACAGCTATGGACATCGGTCTCTTGTCAAACTGCAGAAGCTGGCGATACCTGAAAGATAAATTACACCGCATGCACTCTGGAAGAAAAACAGACGTTTATCTAAGGTAAACTCTGCACCTGAAGTATCTGCTATTTAAGTGCTTGGGCCCACATTGCTCCCATTACAATACTAGTTAAAATACCAGATTCCGGGTTCTAATTCTACCTTCACTGGTCTCATTCCTGTTTCACCTGAATGCTTACCATTGCTGGCCTATGGAGAGGATTTCGACTATGGCGGGAACATAATTTACACATTCATGCAGCGGGTATATTCTGGGTGACAACAAAATAAAATGAAGCCACTTACGTGTTGCCTACAGCCATGGTCTGACATGTGTCTGCAGTGCAGAATTCGGAGATTGTGCTGTACTGGAGGTTGATGTGGTTGAAGAACGTGGTTGCTGAAAACAATTGAAAATATGTTAAGTCTATGAACCTCAGTTGTATGATTGTCCACTCCCATCCCTGTACCCCACACCCCATCTCTGCAGCAAGAGAAAACCTAGGCCTGGGTGACCTCGAAACTCTTTTCAGCAGTTACCCTTGGCTTATTTTTGCCTCTACAAATCAGATAATGGCCTCATGCAAGATAGTCCCGTGCCAAACAGTTTGGTTGGAGATGCAGAGGAATATGGCAGTGTACAGTGAATGCTTTGTATTAAAACATTTACTTGGGAAATGTCACACTCTCCGAGGTGGTAGGCTAGATCTCCCAATCTTCTTACACGAATGCCTGAATAGGAAGAACCGTTGCAGAAATGCATTGAAATTCCCCTATTTGTGACCCATTTTGCACAGGTTGAGGGTCACCTCTAGAAATAGTCACATGGGTCCTGAAGTAATGTAACGTGATGTGAGGGGTCAGAGATGTGAGGTGGACAACTTGTGGATGACCTTTCACTATCCCTACCCCAATGAGGATTTCCTGCCCATTGCAAACGAAAGGAAACACTAACAAAGGAGATCTGGCCCTCACACTTGTTGTGAATTGCCACATATTTATAACGTATTGTGAGAAATCTGAGGGTATTCTTACTCCTACTCCCCTTGGATCCTCCATGCATCAGGCCAGGGAAAGGCCATTGCTCTTGGATCCTGACCCTGGGGGCGCAGAAGCGGGGGAGGATCACCTGGGTGGAGGGTCCTTGATGAATGAAAGCAGCGTGCCCATGGCCGAGACATGGTAATGCCCTTTTCCTATTGACAACCAACCTAACCATCCCCTGACCTTTATGGGTCATTGTAAGTCAGCTTTGCCCAATTGTCCTCATGTGACAATTAAAAGTACAGAGACAAGGAAGAAGCAGCTGTGAGTGATGAACACGATACCTTTTCACCACTCTGGTACTGGGACGAAGAAGATGCCTTTAGGATGTGAGGGTCAGGCATGTCCCTCTTGGTCAGGCAAATTCAATTGAAGCACACCTGCAACCTGTTAGAGGGTTGCAGGTGTATAAAGGGAGGAGAACAAAGCAATACAGAGAAAAGGCAGCAAGAGCAGCAGCAGCAGGAAATCATGTTCGAAGAGAGGCTGCGAGCTGGTCTGCCTTGCAAATTACGCCAAAATGCTGGGGACTGCAGGCAGTGAGTCCCAGGCAGCGTGGTGTGGGAGCTGGGGGGCTCTGTGGAGCAGACTAAGGGCCGAGAAGGGAGCAGTGGAGAGGCTATTCCTTTCCATTGCATCAGCATAGCTCGTTCCCCTGTGCGAAGCCGATAACACAGGAGTGTCTGAGGGACAGGATCTAGACCCATGGAGGCGGAATCCAAAGGCTGTGTATCCCGCACCACTGGAACAGCTGCCGAGGTGACCAGTGAGTTTCTAAACAAACTAGACCTGGTGCTTTACCACTGTTAACAAATATTTTGCATCAGAGTGGTTGCATGTATCAGCAAACACGGTTTTGAAGGTCTCCGATCGAATACTATTTCCATTATTTAAGCGTGAAGTGTAAATATGTTTTATCGGAGTGGTCGCGTAACTCAAGGAGCACAAAGTCTCTGAGTGCTGGGCATTTCAATTGAAGTCAAATGCCTGAACATTGAACTGTTTTAACAGGCTGAATAGAAAAGATCTCTCAAACGTTTATTGAATACCGAACTGAATAAATACTTTTGAACTTGAATGTACTAGTGAAAATTGACATCCAAAGTGACTGGAACTTTGACACAAAGCAAATCTACTATATGTTGAATTCTTAAGTGAATGAATCTAAAACATGGTTAATTTTGAAATTAATAGTATTTCACAATTAAGCAAAACAATGTGTATTGCGTACCAAACTTTAAAATTGAGCCAAGGAAATGGGCGTATTGAATACTGAATTGAGGAAAGACTTTAACTGGCATGAACATACACCGAGGAACACTTTCGTGAAGAATTCCAATTCCACCGTTTTTCTTTATAACCTGGGTGAACTCCCCTTCCCTGGGTTTTAGACTAGATTCAGTTCCAATATTCTGTTAAATCAATGTTCAACAAAAAGATCAATAATTCTTCCTCTGAATAACTATTTCCACTTCATGATACAGCACCAATGACATTCTTGGCCAATGTGCTTTGCCACACTTTATGACTATCAAAGAAAATATAACTTCTTGTCAGATTCAAAAGAACATCTTCTGACAAGGGTTAAATAAGAAACAGCTTCTTGTCAAGGATAAAGAAAAACAGCTTCTTCAAAGCTCTCTTCTTTATAGTACCTTAAATCACAGCATACGACTGCGAGGATGACTGCTTAACACTTCTGCTTCCACCAGGTGGACTAACTCGAGGGTTCAGTTCTACAGAGAGTTGCCATACAGGTCTACTTGCCTGCCAGATACTGTTCCACACTCAAAAGGTGTTCTGAAGTCTCAAATCTACTGACAACCAAATGTCTGACCACAGCTTCAGCACTTTTACATTTTGCGACTTTTGAAAAAGACAATATCAACATTTAGCGTGCCTCAACACCTTCATGTAAGCAAGGCACTCCCCTGAACATTCACCTTTCAGAAGGGCAGACTCTGTGCCACTTGTCTTTCTGCCAAAACAACAACCAAAATGCTATCAAGGATGTGTTTCTACCTTTCCTCCTTTTTAGCTTTGGCAAGTTGAGTTTGGATACCAGCTTCTAAGAAACAATTATAATCAACAAGCTACACCCTTTTACAATCTTGCATTCACCCCTTCTCTTCCTACCAACCAGTGCAACTTAATTGTATGCCTTGTTAGTCTCTTTTGCCTTTGGACAATGCTTGCACCACTCTTGGCTTGGGATAATGCTTGCGCCGCCACTCTGAGGCAATGCTTGTTCCCTGCAACTCACAATTTAAAGTTCAGTCACTTTGATACAGTGCTACAATGTTCTGCTTTATAAATGAAACTTCTCATTAGCCTTCACTTTTAGGATCATTTTTAGGCGCACACACACACACACAATTGGTATTTTAGCCTCTTTCGATAGTTTAATTTTCAATTAAATCCATTCCGGTAATTGCACTCCTATGCAAATGTCATCTTCATGTGCAACAATCAACTATTGAGTTTGCCTCGCTTTTACACATATGCGAGTGCTACTCTTGTTGCATTGCATTGCATTGCCTGACAATTAACGGTCGGGGTTCCAAGGCTTTCACTCACCTGCAAGTGCTTCTCCTTTGGTACAGTTGCCTGCCTTTGTTCACGCAAGGGATCAGAACGTGCCAGAATACTCAAGGCTTCTGCTGGCTTCTTAACATTACACTCTCCCTCTGTGAAGGTGTCTTTGTTCCCGCCATGCAGTCACAGCTTGTCTCGCTCCTGGGACCCTCGGCTGCATACAAACTTCCAGCCACGGTCTCCGGCATGCTTCCTGATGTGCCATCCCAACAATCAGGTTCACATGGGGGAAGAAAACAGTCTTTCTTCACACTTTTCGCTGCGCATACTCTGCACTTCAGATTCAGGAGGAAAAATACCCTCTCAGGACAGGCTGCTGGAATCGGCTTGGCCAAGTCCCGGCATCCCTTCTCTGCATGGACTGCCAACAACATGCTTTCCTTCTACTGCGGTTACTCCACTTCCATCTCCTTCTAATGGCCTGCACCTGCGTGGGCCTTTTAAGCCTCTCTGTCTCCTTCAGGTGTGGGTCATTATGCTTAACAAGCTGACCACTCCTGCAACATTGCTCTTGAGCCCTCTTCCTTGTCCCAGTACCTGAGGGATTATGGGACTTGTAGTCCCCAACACCAGAATTAGGCTTCTAGTCAGTGTTCCATTTTTAAAAGCCAGTTTACTGCTCCTAAATGTACTTAAGGAATGATCACAAGATTTCATCTGCAAAGGAGAAAGCAGTTTAAGCCATCATTTATAGATTCCCTTTCACTGTACCTTTGGGAGTTAGGATGGTGTTTAACTTTGGAAATCTCAAGAAGCATTTCCTTGCTTAGGATGATTAGAGGTGTCATCTACATCAAAAGGTGCAATAGGTATTTTAGGTGCATCATAACTACAATAGGCCATTACATGTCATGGCACCTGTAAAAGATTCTTCCTTTTAAAGACAAATCTCATCCTACAGGATCTCCTCACCACCCTGGGCCTGGTCTCCTCCTGCAGTATACAAAAGTCAGGAAGTCTGCCTTTGCCTAGCCACCTTGGAGGAGACTTAAGGCAGGGGTTTAGTGATGGATCCGCAGTGGTCTTGTAAAGCATTCATCTGCCTTTTCATACCCAATTCAATTAATAGGTTTTTTCGTATGGTACTTGCTACAGATGGTTTGCCATTTTTGTATCTCTGTAAACACCAATTTAATGATACTCAAGATTGAGCCTATGCAGTGAGGATTTAAACCCTTGACCTGGATGGTGAACACAGATCCCAGGAACAAACACTCACTGATCTATCTGAACAGCATCTATCCTTACAGTACAGCAATAGCGAAAAACATGCATTTTAGGTGTTTCTCCCACTGCCCAATTTCTCAAATCTAGGTAGCTCTCAGTTTGCAAGACATGCCAATCGACTTGGGAGACCTAGGAAGAGACATGAACGATGAACTCTGTCCAAGTTTAAGTTATGTACAAATCACACCATGTCTGTGGACACATGCCGCATGCACAACTCCACATCCAGGCACTCTAGAATGCAGATATGACTATGACAAATCTGGTCTAGCTGCTCGCATAGCCATCTGCATTGAACCCCCTGACGTCCCTCAACACCTCTGCCACTAGTATGCTGCAACAACCCAAGACAAACTTCGGACTAGCTGAGCACACATCGAGTCTCCTGCAATAGCAATCTGCCTCAACCTCCGACAGCAGCCACCCACGTGCCCGACCCCTGGGTTCCTTTCTGGAGCCTAGCCAGCCCTCCTAACTCTTAATCCAGTCAGAGTGCACACATGCATTTTAAACTAAAACCGTAAAATGCTCCCATACATGGTCTTTGCTCTCTGAGGGCAATCCAACCACAAAACACATTGAGGCCATACAAATGGGGAAATGGCCCTATATAAATGACAATACAATACACAGGGCCATTAACATTTAGAACAACAAATCTAAGGCAGTAACGATATTGGGGTGGTGTGAATTAGGGTGGTACTCTCTAGAACAATGCTTAGGGAAACGGGTCTCACTAAAATGTCGTTCCTGGTACATAATAATAATAATAATTAGGCTTTTATATAGCGCTACAAACCCTCAGGTATCCGAGCGCTGCTTATTATTACCCACGGTGTGTGGTGCTCATTTATCGACCTCGGAAGGATGAAAGGCTGAGTTTGGCCCCGCCGGGATTCGAACCTGCGTTAACAGGCTCTGCACGGGTGTCAAAGCGAGCGCTCTACTCGCTGTGCCACTTGACCGGCATGACATAGCTGGAGGAACCTCTACTATTTGACACCACTACTGCTAGAACTGTTGGTATGGTTTCCACAGGCACGAGATGGTAGTGCTGAAGTCAATTGAAGCGTGTACCTGGAGACAGTTCACGCCAGGTTCATGCAGCTGGGCTCCAGAACCTGCTGCCTGAAAAGACAAGACTCACTAGCGCTTGGAGGCCTTCAAGACTTCAAATTAAACCTTTGCTATATTAACATCTATATCCTAGTCCAGAAACAGGTCACCCTCATCACTTAGCTACCAGAGTGGTTATTAGCCCTATACAAATGGTTTTGATCTACCTGATCGAAAATACTTGACCTTTTCCAATTTCACCTAATTTTTTGGTCGAAAATGAGGGGGAAAAAATAACCCCCGTACCCCCCACCTTAACCTATTTCCTTACCCCAGCCCATATATTCATTTAATTTCATCGAAAAAACAATAAAAAAAGGTCAAATTGAAAAGGTCAAATGTTTTTCGATCAAGTATGCTAATACCATACAAATTAATAAAGAGGGGGACTGATGGGGCAATGGAATCAGGACAGCAATAGGAAGCCCTCACAATGGCATGCCATCCCATCAAATAGGGGCGGAGTGGGGGGGGAGGCACACTGATGAGACCGGTAGTCCAGTAAAGGCGATGCAGGTGCATGATGTACACATAGCTTAAGCATTGAATTTTTTTTTTTTTTTTTTTTTTTTACAAATTCCTCCAAAATGCTTGGGAGGTACTGTTAAGACAGATTTCTGAACTCTGACCAGGAGAGGCAGAGGTTCAGAAGGCCAGCCTAGTTTCTTGGAACAGGGTAACCTCTGGACAAGCCAGACCAATCGGGGTATCTATGTCAGGCGGTCAAGACTAAGTCTCAGGAGGGGTGAGGGTGACTGAAGGACCTCAATGAGCACACAGAGCAAGGACACTTACAAATTACTCCAGACAGGTGTTATATCAAAAATATAAACCCGTGTATTACAAGGCCTTTGTAACATAGACCATAGCAAAAGAATCACAGTACTACTCAGTAACCAACACAAGACTATCAATACACTATATATACAAGACAAATTGGATCCAAAGGGGTAGATGCACGAAATATGTCGACAACCTAAATGGAAAGGAAACCGGCATTGCAGGTAGTCCTTGGGCCCCTTCGACATCAGCAACACACCCATCTAAGAGGCAGTCCAAGCCCTAAGAAGAGCAGAGCCTTGTGCTCAACAGTACATGCAATGCAAGCGCACGCAGTTGTTCCAATTGGCAAAATGGGGTCTCTTCAAGGGTCTCTAGCAACTCAGGAAGGTGGATGAGGCGATGAAGAATAGGTTCCCACTATTCAAGAAGGACTTCCACTTGAAGGCAGAGGCAGTTCTAGCAGTCGGGATGGAGTCGTTATTTCGCAATAGCAGTGGAAAGGAGAGGGGCCCTCGGGGGCCACTCGTGCCTAAAAATGGGCCCTTGTGCTAGGGGCCACCGGTTGGGGTACTGAGTACTCACCGGTCCCCGACACAAGCGGATCCAAACTTCGGAAGGTCAGTCCACTTCACTTGCAAATTTAAATGCGGCAAAAAGGACATCTCGGCACCTTTTAGTTCCCGAGATACAGTGATGATTTCCAAACGGGACAGTGGCGATATCTCCGCTCCAGGAGGAGGAATCGGCCCAGTTTCACTGCAGCAGGCTTCAGGGGCAAGAGGGTCACCAATGCAACGAACTTGCACAGGTCGTTGCCACGGCAGGTCAACACAGTAACCGCACTTACTCCGGTCCTGGCGCACTTGTCTCACTTCAACTTCAGACCTGGGAACGCCAAGTGTACGTAATTAGGTGTGAGGGTGGCGTGGACACAGAGCTAGCAGTATAGCAAGTTTCGAGGGCCTCCGTTACAAATGCCATATCATATCCTCCAAACGACGGCAGAGACAGAGCAAAGGTCCTGCGTAAGCTGGTCAGCCCTCTGGTTGGCCCAGGGACACTTCCGAGAAAGCTTACGTGCAGGGTTTGGTGAAGGTGCCGAGAATAGTTGGTCCCACTATTCCAATTGGTCGAAGTGTCTTTGCAGACCTAGGACGACCAGAGGCAGAGGGGTGCCACGGGACGACAGCGGGCTCAGGGTGCCAAACCTTCCAGCGGGTCACCAGCGGTTCCTTGATTCAGCTTTGTAGTTGCAGGATACTTGGATTCTATCCTTTGTTCAGTGAGAACTCAGGAGATCGACCTGGTATGGGCATTTTTGGCTTCCTCTTATCCAAAGTTCCCTTTTCGCCAAAACGAAGGGGACCCAATGGGAGATCTGCTCACAAACACTCACTCCATACGTGGACCAATCATGGACCACGGTGGTCCAAGTCATTCATGACACTCTGGACTCTCTGGCACCCAGGATGTGTATTGGAACCAGACGTTCCAGCCCACATCTTGGAGGCACACATACAAGGCATGCAGAAGCCCGCAAAAGCATTGGGTTTCGCGGGAAACTGCATGACCAACTAAGGACTGGCCCAGGTCAACTCGACCTGGGGAAGGTGAAGGGGCAAGATGGCCAAAGGACAGGACAAAGAACCTCCTGGCATGGCCATATTGGAGCCAGGCCACCTATTCGTGCCAAACGCGGTTAACATGGCAGGAAAGGGTTAAAAATAATGCGAAACGATAGCTGCCACCAGTCCTGTCCATGACACATCTGCACGGTTCATAAAAAATCCAGCGAGAGTATCTAGGGCCTCTGGGAATGACTACAGACCCAAGTGTGCTGTATGGTAAGATACATGGCACACTTGTTACATGTTGCACAAAAGTTGCAACATGAGGAAAGGACAAAGGGAAACAAAGTCTCCCAGTACTGACTGTCTTAAGGGCATGTCAGTTTCCCCATAAAAAGGTGAGCGAAAGCCAGGAGTGCAGCTGAAGGCTGTGCTCGTCTGGCAAGGTAGGTCAATGGTGTTTAAACAGCAGCAAAAAGATTGGGGGGTTGACACATGGAGGGGAAATTACATACAATTATGAAATCTTTCCTAACAGGTACTCAGGCTAGATTAAGGTACCTCCTCCTCAACATTGTCCAGTACTGGCTCCTCCTCCAATGAGCTGTGCACAGACTTTTAAACAGAGGAATAAGGAACAAGTCACTTACCTGTAACCCTGTTCTCCAGCATGGGTCTTGCATGGATTCACATGCTCATGAATATTCCCCACTGTCAGGCTGGGAATCCTCTGTAAATTAAAAGCAGTTTTTAGCTTTAAGCTAAAAACTGCTGGTCTCCTCTAACTTGACACTTCCTCCTAAGCAGGGAAGTGGTGAGTGGGCACTGCTTCTACTCAATTCTTTAGATCAATAGGTTCTTGTAAGTAGTCACAACTGAATGGGGTGCCAACCCAGCGTTGTCGTGCCTCCGTGTCGGGCACACAGAATAATTGAAAAGAGAAGATCCAAGGCGCTCTAGCCTTTGGTGTGGGCTGCACACCCTAACATCCACTATGTGGTTAATATATTGCATCTGATTTTTATCATATTCTTGTGCATAACATTATAGAGTTTCATACAAAGAATCACCTTAGACCTGTTCGCCAACAACTGGCTTTGATTTTATGAATTATTAGTTGCAGATGCACCAAATCGCTGATGAATTTCGGACCCTACAGTCCTCAGGACATATCTAGCTCATCCCCCTGTGGAAAAAAACTGTAGGGGGTGGAGGAGTCATCACCACTAAAATAGCCCAGCAGACAACCCACAATCCGGTCAAAGAATATAGACCTAAGGACACCCCCAGCACACAGCCAATACGTAACACTGGTAGGGACGAGTACCACAGGTATACAAAACGGAGGAGGTACAATGAAGCGCCACCACTAATCAACCCACAAAAAAAAAAACTCATCCCTCCGCTTACACCTCTCAAACTCTAAACAAAACACAACCATACCTATATCAAACAAACCGCACGCACTTCACCGCAACAACAAAACAATCTACACACAGCCTCGCGCACAACAGCACACGACAACTAACTGCCGAAAAATAAATAAAATAAATCACACCTACGCTCAGCGAACAGTGTACACCGAACTGAAGCTGCCAACGGGCCATCACAGCTCTCTTGCACTTTCTCCCCACTCAATTCTACTAACTTATCCTACCCTCTTGCTTTTCAGATCCCCCCCATAGCACCAGAGGATCACTCCCGTGGCGATAGTGCGTTGTATAAATACCTTTAACATAAAAAATGAGGGATGAGTCTGCACAAACACCTTTACCGGAGAAAATGTTCTGAAGAGGCCTTTGATCTCTAACAAGCATGTGCAACCACAGGGTGAGCTTGCCTCGAGTCCGGGTGTACCGGGATATGGCGTGCAGGTGTACCTTGATAGTTGTGTGGGCAAGGCCAGACTTGGCCAGCGAGAGCAGGTACGGGAGAAGCTGCAGCACCGTTACGCGCAGTGGAAAAATCTTCTGTGATGGGCACCACACTGTAAAGCGCTTCCACTTGCGTTTTCAGCAAGCAAGCATAGAGGGGGCCCTGGCTTTGGCTAGAATCTTCTTGCATTCCAAAGGCAGCGGGTAGTGTCCAAATTCTAGGCTGCAGGAGCCAGGCTGTGATGCAGACGGTGGGTCGCAGTGCAGGATTAACTCATTCTCTGGAGAGTTGGTCCAGAAGTGGAGGCAGTTTGATGGCCAGAGTCACTGACAGATGGAGGTTTGAGTACCAGATCTGCCTGGGACACATCTTGCAGTGGCAAGGTCCGAGTGTTGATCACACATAGGCACAGTGGAATCAGTGGCAAAGTGTACATGAAGAGGCCCTCCCAAGGGAACGAGAAGGCATCCCCCAGACTCCTTGGCTGAAGGTACCTGCTGGCAAATCTGACACATGGGGTCGGTAGCCGTTGCTAAAAGGTTGATTTGAGGGCAGCCCCTCATTGAGGAGACAAGACACTTGTGTTTGCTGAAGTTCTCATTCGTGGTAGGACCGCAGCTCCCTGCTGAGAGACTGACTGTTTTTGACACCTGCCAGGCGAAACGGAACGAGGAACATGCATTGAGCAATGTGCCAGCACCAGAGATTGTGCTTTCAGGGAGAGCGCGGGGAGCGCGTCCCACCTGCCTTCCAGATGTAAACATGGTGGTGTTGTCTGTGTAGACTCCCACCGCCTTCCCCTGGAGCAGAGGCTGAAAAGACTCGAGGGCCCAAAAGTCTGCCCGTAGTTCCAGGACTTTGATGTGGAACTCCTCCTCCTCCTCCTCTGGGAGCCAGAGTCCTCTGGTGTAAGAATGCCCTGTGTGGTCCCCCCTCCCAACCCTCGAGAGGCATCGGTTGTGACTATCCCCTGAAAAGCAGGCATCTGAAAGTGAGCGCCCTATGGAGAGATCCGGGGGAATTGACCACTATTGCAGGACCTGGCCGAATGCCTGATTGAAAGCGATTTTCTCGGAACATGTGCCAGTGACTTGCTGCCATCTGGCATCCAGAAACCCCCGAAGGGGTCTCATGCAGTCTGCAAAAGGGATGCAGAAGGACATCATTCGGAGCAGGGACTTGATGGACCAGTATTAGACTGATGGAACAGAAGCTGGCGATAGCCGTTGAACCTTCCCCAGGATGGCCCTCACCCACTCCTACGAGGGCGTCGCTAGTGTGTGGAGGTGAGCCCCCAAGAAAGTGCGTTCTGAGATGGCACTACGTAGGACTTGATAGTATATCTAGAATCCAAGAAAAGTCAAGTTCTGGATGGTGCCCACGGTGTGCTGGATTGCTAACGCATGAGGGCAAGATCGGCAGAGATATTGCAGGTAAGGGTAGACTTTGATTCCTTTGAGGCGCTGGTGCGCTGCCACCTGGGCCAAACATTTGTGAACACCCTTGGGGCCGTTTCAGGTTGAAGGGCATGGCCTTGAACTGGCAATGGCACCCTTGAACAACAAAACGCAGGGATCTCTGGTGTTTGGGGATGTGGAAGTACACATCATCCAGGTCGAGGGACAGCAGGAAATCTCCTTCCTCCAGTTGGTCAAGCACATGCTGCAACGGGACCATCCTTAAGCTTTGGGACTTGAACTTGGTGAGTCGTCCCAACTGTAGAATGGGTCTCCAACCTCCCGACTTCCTCCTTACCAGAAAGTATCTGGAGTACACTCTGGAACCACAGTGGGACTAGTTCTACTGCCCCTTTGTATAGCATGGCTTGACCCTCCTTTAGCAGCTGTGCCACATGCAGTTCTTGTTGCAAGACAGGAGGAATTTGAGGTTACGTGCCCTGGCATTCAAGAGCATACCCCTGCTTAAATTGGTCAAGCACCCATTTGCCCGTGGAGATCTTCTGCCACTGATCAACAATTATCAATTGTGATAACTGGCTTCCCACTGGGTTGCAGAAGTGGGGGTCCGGGTCCAGGGCTGGTTCTGGCCCGCTTTGGCATATGCGTCCTGGATGGGGGCGATGATGCTGGGTGCCACAGCTGTAGGCCTGGGAGTACCCGCTATAAGCCTCCTGGGTGGTGGCGTAGAAGAGCTGACGATGGTGGCAGGGGGTAGCTTTTGGATGACCTGCAGACTCTTCAGATGAGCAAAAGGACGTCCTGATCTGCTGAAGGGTGCTCAGACAGCACGCCGTCTGTGATGGCTTTAGTGGCCTGTAGAGTTTCATCGACCGCCTTTCCAAGCTGGTTTGTTGCCACAGAACGGCATGTGTATTACCTTGGTCTGCAAATTTGTGCAGAATTTGGAGGCCTTGAGCCAACCCTGGTGGCGGAGGGCCACACCATTGCCCATCTGGTGAAGCTGGAGTCTGCGATGTCAAGGGCGACTGATCGTGTGGTCGGAAGCCACCTCACCTTCTTGGAACAGGGCCAAGGGCTTTGGCCTTGTTCCCATCTAGGAAGAAGTCAAGGATGGGTCTCACCATCCATCATATCTCCCAGTTGTACCTGGACAGGATGGAGAGAGCATTGAGGGCCTTGATCGTTGATGCTGCCGTAGTAATGATGCGCTTTCCGGCTGGTCTGGAGGAACCATAGACAAAGACGAGGGGTTGAAAAACATTTTCCTAGTGGCGGCCTAGCCCACCGAGTCTGGGGAGGGCTGGAACCAGTGGCATCTAGGGGCCAGAGTCTGAAACTCAGTACTTCTTCTTGAACCGGTCTCTTTTGGCAGGGGTATTATTAGGAGGTCCTTCATGACAGCCAGGCTATCTTCCCATATATCAAACAGGTGAACATAGACAATCTTCCCATCGTTCAAAAAGGAAAACTTCCTTTTTCTTTTCCTCCGGTACTAGGTTCAACAGCTTGGCAGCTTTAGATATCAGAGTGGAATTAACCGCTCTTGTCCGGTGGAGAGGCTCTGGAGGGTTTATCAACACCAGGGGGTTCCTCGTTTGCAGGAACGTAATCATCAATCTCCTCCTTGTGTGTACTGGTTACGACAGTGTCCGTGTTGGTCTCAGCCGTTTTCTCCGCTGAGGGGTTAGTGCCACCGGCAATGGCTGAGGGGTAAGAGGAGCCTTAAGAGGCGCAGTCAGCTTAGCACAAGAAGGCCTCTGAGGGTTCCTTGACAGAACAGGGACAGGAGCAATGGACTTGTGCAGCTGGATTTCAGGCTTCAGTGTGTCCAACATGGTCAAGATGTCCAATGACACGTCCCTTGCTGCAGGATTGGTCAACATGTTGTCCACGTATCAAAATCTGTAAAAACCGTAGGGTTTTTTTTTTTACCCTCAATTGTCTTTTACTCTACAGACCAACTATCTTAAATCTTCCTGCCATTACTATATCCAGCTCTTATGGCAGATATGCCCATACTTGTCCAGAGAAAATCTTGCACTGATTGCAGCTGCGATTGTGAACTACAAGCTGGACTACTGCAACAGTCTACTGATTGGCACATCCCATGCCAATCTTAAGACGTTGCAGGGGTTCCAGAATAGCGCAGTGTGAGCTGTGATGGGACTCAAGCGCAATATGCATGTTTCCAAGGCAAGGCGCAGTCTGCATTGGCTGCCGGTTAAACAGCGGCTGCATCATAAAGGGCTGTCGATTGTGTATAAATACCTGTACGGCAAGGCCCCATCATATCTCACCGCTAGGATTGAAAAAAGAAACCGGCTGGTCACTCATTACGATCTAGTAGCGATACTACCCTACTCCATCCCCCGTCTACTTTAAAAAGATTTGGGGGAGCTGGTTTTAACTCCTGGGCTCCTGCCTTATGGAATTATATGCCAAAATACCTTGCCGATAGCAGTTCACTGGGTATCGAACTAAAAACTTTCTTGTTTGACATAGGTTAAGGATAACCTCTTTCATGTTGCTGTTGTAATCACTCCTGTATCCCACCTGTGTGTATTTTACACAGGTTTTCTTGGTTGGTTTACTAGATGAATACTGCCCTCTTTCGTGTCTTCTTTTTTTTCTGAATTTTTATGTTACTTTTCGCCTGTCTTTGCTCTCCCTCCTGTGTGCGCCCCGAGGCCTTGGGGTTAGCGGCGCAATACAAGAACACACACAGACAGATTGATAGAAAATAGAAGAGAAAGGAGCCCACAATGCTCCGACAGCAGGTGAGTGTTGGTTTAAGATTAAGCGTGAAGATTTGTCAAAAGCGCGACCTTAAATGTAATGTCTTCGTAATTTCTAACCTGGTCTATCTTTTTCTCTTGCAGGTGCCGTCTTTGGATGAACTGCTCACCGTGCCGCGATGTCGGGGTTGAAGTGCTGTTTTCCGGAGGTCTGGAAATGGATGATGAATGCCAGAGTCAGTGGTGTTGCGTGCTGGCGAGAACAAGCCCCAAGGTAAGTGCTGAGGCTGGTAGCTGGAATCAAATGTAAGATGCGCTCAAATGGCGGTGAGCGTTACGCTGCCGTCAATGCAGAATAATGCCAAGCGTTTGCATGAAGGCTGGGCGGACTTATATAGTCTAGCTCTGGCCACCCTCATTAGCCTTGGTTTACCGGCCCCACCCTGCCACTCCTAAAGAATGCGGCACATGCAATCCAGTTTTCCCCAGCAGCCACGCCCGAATAAATGCATGTGAAAGTTCCTGTAGGTGAAATAAAGTACTTTTGCACCCAATAAAGTGTGTCTGCTTACATTTGTTCATGAGCCTGGAGCCAAAAGGCACCAGGACTGAGTCCAGCTGGGCCCTCTATGCTTTATTGTCCCAAAGGGACAATTAAAAGTTTTTTTACCCCTTACCCTCGTTCCCTGATGGTGCGGGGTCTGTGGTTTTCAGGCCTGTGGCCATGACAGCAGTTCTACAGGACCTGAAAAGGCTTTGTGACATCAGACATGGTGTCGAAGTGAAGACCCAAGCCTGGGCCTGCAGCACCACGAGGTGGAGATCCGACAATGGATTGAGGATCTCCTCCGACAATGGGCCCCACCCCCGGTAGTCACAACATGACAGAAGACGAAGAATTAATGAATTCTCACAAAAATATGTCGGATTTCATGGAGCAAAACATTAAGATTTCCAACACAAAATATGCAGTAGAATCTGAAGATGTCTACCGTGGGTGAAGCTTAGGAGGAAGAGTGGCATTGGCTGTGATAGTATGACCCAAAGTGACCCTGATAGGCTATAGAAGAGACCAGCAGTTTTTTTTGCTAAAAGCTAAACTGCTTTAAATTTACTGAAGATTCCCAGCCTGACGGGGAATATTCATGAGCATGTGAATCCATGCAAGACATCATGCTGGAGAAAGCACTCCTGGATCAACTTTCTCCTTCTCCCAGTGCATAGTCCTCTCAAGTGCCAGATTAGAAATGCAGAAACGGTAAACCCCATCTATTAAATCTAAATGTGTGGAGTGGTGCAGTTTCCCTTTAGAAAGGGGCATTGTGTAAGTGAGGCACTGTTGCTGTGGCTTGGACAGTGGTGAGCTTCCTTCCACTGTTGGACACCAGAAACACCTTGCCAAATAATTTCTAAATGGCCATATGTGCTGCACAGATATGGATCTGACAGCAACTCTGGCACTTGAGGGAGATGGCTATAGCTCTGGCACTTAGAAAAAAGGAACAGACATTGGGTGGCGGGAGGGCGAGTAAATGGGAGACTTCCCTTTGGGGCAAGGGAGAGTTTAAGTTTAAAAGTCCAGTCTGTGCCCTTTCTAAATAGGAGGGTTCTGTGGGAGTAAACTATCCAATAGAAAGGGGAATTTAGAAACCAATAGGAACAGTGATGCCTTGTTAATTATTTTAGACTAACTTCAAGATGGAAGCATTTACTGATTCAGGGCAGGCTGCCAGTATGAAGTTAAGACAAACATTTCAAAAGGTAATTCCAAAACTACCTTTGAGAACGTTTTTACCAAGGTATTTTGCATTGTAAATTGGTGTAGATATAAAATAAGCTTCTGAATTGTTATCCTTACTGAAGGATTTTCAATACATTTCAATATAAGAAAACACCCCTGTTCCCTCTGTTTAATGATAGTAAAGCTGTGATAAACAGACCCATCTGCCGTTTTCCTTCAGTGAAAGCATTGTCTCCCCTTTATCAACTCCACTCACCTTGAAGAGCCAATTCACATGTACAAATGCTACTGTAGTGGCTATCTGAGCTAGACGGCCAGACAAGGCTCTCAGTCCAATCTGTGCACACAGAAAAGTAGCTCTTCCATCAGCTGCTTCCAAATGCACGATGCTCAGTCATGGAAGGTGGTTGTAGGGTCACATTCCATACACCAACCTACGTTGGTATCAGTTCCACTAATTTCATTTAGTGACAGAAGGAAAGGGGTCCTTCATTGAAGATAAAAGCATAAATGGGCCTAATCAGTTATAGAAAGGGACCACACAAGGCCACTCTACCGACGGACCAGAACTGTCAAGCCCATACAGTAGTAAATTGCAGACAAAGAAATTCATGCTCCCAAATCATAATACAAAAAGGAATTGCCATGCCTGCTCAGCTAGAGGTGGCCTAGACATGCTTCCAATGACATGGCAACCATGCCGGTCCTGTGTCGTATATGGGCATTTCAGACACAAACCTTGACAGATGAGGTTCATTTAGTGACAGAAAACAGCCAAGCCAATCCAGCAGGAAACTAGACCCACCAGGCAGAGCTGCAGTACACTACAGACATTAGCATATGAGACCAACACATTTAGATCCAATCTGGACCACAGGCATCTCAAGTGACAGACCAGGAAAGCTGGGAGCATCCATAGGAAGCGAAGGGCCATCGGTCCCCTCCACTGTCCAGCCTAGTGACCGAAAAGAGCCACCATGGACATCCACTGGCATAGGACGACTGTCATGTCAAGTCAATCATAGAGGGACCCATCTATGTAGGTAGACCTATCCACTGCATTCAACCTTGTCAACCATGACACCCTCTGCCAGGACCTCACGTCCAAAGTCCACTTCTACCCTGAAGCCACCTTGTGGACAAAATCTTTCCTATGTTGCAGTACACTGAATGTATCTGAAGAAGCTGCTGCTGACCCAATGCCTGCCCTCTTTGGAGTTCCCCAAGGCTCATGCACCTCGCCCACCATCTAATATTTACACAAAACCCCTACTATACTACCTAGACAATCTGGGCATCTCACACCAATTTTGCCAATGAGACACAAATACTACTCCCTCAGGCAACTATGCTACTGATTCCTCCACCATCATTCCAGACTGGATGGCCATGAACCACCTCTGCCTCAACAACAAACTACTCATTGTGGGCCCTCCCTATCGCTTATAAATAAAACTGTATGCGGCCTACTCTACCTTCCCCATAGATGGGAACACCATACCTGTATCGAAACATGTTAAAACAGGTTAACCTCTTGGTGTCTACTTAGAAGGTAACGCCCCATAATTTCGCAGCAAAGAATACAGAGGCTGAAAATGCAAAATCTTTTACTGAACATTATTACAGGCGTGGTGGGGTGGGCAGGGTTAGGGTAATGTATGGGGAGTATGGAGGGTATGGGGGGTTAGCGGGGGGCCTCGCTATGCATAGAATTGTGTGGAAATGTGTGAAAAGAGATTCAGTATTTTCTGCTTTGGTATATTTTTTTCTGAGATAAATCGCATCGATCAGATGCCGACCTAAACGCGACCAAACATGTGAACACCCTTTCCTCATCAACCGCCTATACTACTAAACTCATCAATCTCAGAAGACAATTCTTCAATCCAGCCAATTGCTTGGCAGCAAACTGGACTATTGAAATGCCCTTCTCACAGGCACTTTGGTGAAGCACCTGTGCAAATTACAATTCCATGCAGCGGGGGGGAATACAACAAACAGATATCTTGCAGGGCCCATTGGCTCGCAATCGAAGCTTGCATCGAATTAAAAACTCTTGCGCATCGAGCATCCACGAGAAAGTCCCCTTTTAGCTCAATCACTGTCAAGAAAACCCACAACACACCCACTGCGCTCCTCTTCTACAACCATGCTGCTCACCCTCATATTAAAAAGCAAACGAGCAGGAGGATCCAGCTTCACCTTCATCCCCCTCACCCTCTGAACTCTCTCCCTCCTACCATCAAAGACAAACCCTCATACCTATTCTGAAAACTCCTCAAAACCTGGCTATTTAACAAATATGACTAAATTACGCAGCTGTATGCTTTGTCTCATGAAAATTCTGACTATTCTACTCATCCAGTTCAAATGTCCTGGTACCCACTGCTTTGGGCACAGCACAAATATCATAAATAAAATGGAGATAGTAGGCGACTGTAGCCAGATATATCACTTTGCAGCCTTCATCCAGAGGCTTTAAAACGGAGAGTGGCTTTCATCATAACCTTTATGGGGGACAAAAAAGCGGATCTGAAAAACAAATGCATCAGTTCAAGGTAGAATTTCCTGGCACACTTAGTAGCCAAGGCATTAACAGTCTCCCTGGCCGAGGAGGCATGTGGCAGGAGCAAAACCCATGGAAATACAAATCTGATTCAGGAGAGTTGCAGCCAATACCCTTGGACATTAATTTGTGCTGAACAGAGGCACATCCTGCTTGAAGCTCACCAATTCTCCTTGATGGCAGCCTTCAGAGTCCAATTTTGGGTTGCACAATTCCATGAGTTCAAGTGGCTTATGCATTAGGCAAGGCAGAATCAAATGTAGGCCCCATTTGTCCATTAGTCTTTTTTTGTTCAAGGAATAGGATGGAGGTCGTCTGAAAAGTTACTCTTGATGACCCTGCAGACTGCTCTTGTAGATGCATATGGCTTGGTAGTTTCTGCATGCATCGACGTGAACACCTGATTCGGCTAAACATTTATGGGCCTATCCAAGGGTTCGATATTATTGGTCTCTCTCCCCTCCCCTACCTCAGTAACTCATGACAAACCTATCCACTTGATCATACACTGCAACCTGGTTGATAATTTCCTGGCAACCGCTAACATATCAATGTTTTCCAAGGACAGACACAAATGGGTAATTGAAGGAAGGGATGTAATACTGTTTTGTCTTTCCTAGCTCTGAGGCGGAGTTTGGGGGATGTGCAATGTGTAAGACATGCATTACTCACCGTAATCGTATTTCTGATGATTCCATCTGCTTAGATTCACATGCTGTGCATATAGTCCAACAGCCAGTGGTAATCGCAGAGTATTGCATCTTTTTTCAAGAATCGAAAGGGACGTCGACATGGGCATGATTAACACTATCCCTAACGTGACATGTAGTGTACCCAAAATCCCTCACGTGTCGAGGTCCCACTGCTTGTTTTTTCTGCCGTGAGGGAGCCTTATAGTCTGCGTGAGCAAGTACAGAAGAGAGGAGGTGTAAGAAGTCTATGTTCCTTCTACTCCAAGAGGGGAGCAAGCACGTGAATCTTAGCAGATCCAATCAACAGTAATATGATTATGGTGAGTAAATGTCTACTGATGCTTGTGGAAATGCTTAGAATCACATGCTGTGCATAGACTAGCAAGCAGTACCCAGAGATAGTGGTGGGATGTGTGAATGAAAAGTAGCAAAGAGATGTCTTAGCACTGCTTTTCCCACCTGAGAATCAGACAGAGTATCTAGGCAGTAGTGTTGTGTAAAGGTGCATACAGAACTGCAGGTTGCTGCTTTGCAAATGGAATCTAGAGCAACATTTGCAATGAATGCTATGGTAGCACTTGTGCCCAGAGTCGAGTGCGCTCTAGGCGTGAAGGGTAGATCCCTCTTGGCAAGAGTAACACAGTGTGATGCAGTTTACGATCCACTTGGAAATACCTGACTTGGAGACAGGGTCCCCTTCTCTACCAGCTGCCACTGATACAAAGAACTGGTTTGTCTTTCTTAGTGGCCTTGTCTTTTCCAGATTGTAAATTACCACTCTCCTCACATCTAGTGTGTGGAGGCTCCTTTCAGACACGTTAGTGGGGTTCTGGAAAAAGGTGGGTAGTTTTATGGACTGGTTTACATGGAACATTGAGATAAATATGGGTGCAAAGCGTGGATGTGTGAGCAAAACCACCTTTTCTCTGTGAATCGTAACAAAGGGGTCCTGAACTGAAAGGGCCTGCAGTTCACCAACTCTCCTTATAGCGGTGATCACCACTAGGAAGGCGGTCTTGTAGGCAAGTGTCTTCCGGCTAGCCTTGTGCAATGGTTCAAAGGGAGGTCCCATCAGTCTGGTAAGAACAACATTCAGGTCCCATCCGGCAGCTGGGTTGGAGATGGGGGAATGAAGTCTCTTTATCCCTCTCCATAAAGGCTTTAATCACAGGAATCTTCCACCACAAAACCCTGCTCTAGGATATGGTGTATGCCGAAAGAGCCGCTAAGTGGACCTTTAGGGATCTGAAAACCAGTCCTGTATCCAACAGGTGAGTTAGGTACAGGACAATATCTTTAGGGGATCAATCAATAGTATTGATGCCCTTGGTATTACACCAGGTAACAAAACGCTTCCATTTATTGGAGTAGCAATGTCTGTTGGTAGGTTTCCATGCCGCTCCGAGTACGTCCATGCATCTCTGAGGGAGTTGAAGGTACCCAAACTGTAAGACTTCAGGAGTCAGGCTGCTAAGTAGAGTGTTTGTGGGCATAGATGTAGTGACTTTCCCTGATCTTGAGACAGCAGGTTGTACGGGCATGGCAGCTTCCTGGGAGTGGAGACTGACATTGCCATGAGATGAGAGAACCAAGGCTGGCGTGCCCACAAAGGGTCCACCATGATCATCGCGAATGGTTCCTGGTGCATCTTGTGTACTATTCTGTTGAGAGGGGGAACCGAGGGAAATTTCCCAGACCATGTTATCCAGAGACTGTTCCCCTTGGAGTGGTTCTGTCGTTATCTGGAGCCGTAGTCTGGGCATTGGGCGTTTTCCAGGGTGGCAAAGAAGTCCATCTCTGGGAAGCCCCATTCTGCAAAGACATTGAGTAAAATGTCCTCTTGTAGCCGCCACTCGTGCTTACGGGTAGGGAGAAGTCTCTGCCGAGTAAGTCTGCCAGAGATAAGGTTCCCTTTGAACATGGTGGAGGAACATGTGTTTGAGTGCCCAATTCCAGATGTTCTGGGACAATCTGGATAGCCCTAGAGAGTGAGGGCCCCCTTGTTTGTTCGTAGTACATGGCCATGGTAATGTTCGTGAGGACTAGAACGGTCTTCTCCAGAGGTGCGTCTGGAAAGCCTTCAGGGCCTTGAAAAAAGCTAGTAGTTCCAACAGGTTGATGTGACTGGAGACCACATGCTGTGCGCTGTCTGTTGAAGGAGGTGAGCCAGACAGAGATGTGTCTGTTGAGAGAGTGGCTTGAACTACGGGGTGGTGAAGGTTTTCCCCTGCAGAAGGTTTTCCTTTGACCACTATGGCAGAGACGGAACGAGGGCTGCCGAGACAACCACTAGATCGTCCCACTGACCGCTAGCCTGACACCATTGGCTTGAGAGCCACTCTTGCATGGGGCGCATGCGCAGAAGCACGTGTGGAACTAGGAAGACTCAGGAAGCCATCATCCTCATCAGTAGCATTGGCTTTGCGTACAGTCACCTGGTGACTAGCTACAAAGTGAGGGATCTGGAACAGCATGTTTTGGATCCACTCGGAGGGGAAGACGAGCCTGTCTTCTGTCCGAATTAGAGCCCCCAGAAACTGTTTGACCTGGCTGTGGCTTAGAATAGATTTCTTTTCGTTGACGGAGAATCCTAGGTTAAGGAGAAGAACTACCATCTTCTGGGTATTTTTCTGGCAAGTTATGTATGAATCCCCCGTTATGAGCCAGCCTGGCATGGAATGCCTGCAAAGTTGAGCCGCCACTACTGACAGCACCTTTGTGAACACCCTTGGGGCTGAGGCAATGCCGAAGTGGACAACCTTGACCGGATAGTGGGTGTCCTATCATGAACCTGAGGTACTTTCCCGAGGAACCTTCTGTGCACTGGCAACATTGAAATATGAAAGTATGCATTTTTCATGTCAAATGTGGCCATGTAATCTCCCCCCCCCCCGCTGCAGCAGTGGGATTACCTCCTGAAGTGTTGTCATCCTGCACATCCACATACCTGTTCACAGGGCGCAGATCTAAAACAGGGCTCATGGTGAGATCCTTTTCGGGTACAAGGAAGTACACTGAATATCATTTTTTACCTAGAGAAGGGGGGGACTACTTCAATGGCACCCTTTTCCAGCAGGACCTGAACTACATTTAGCAGGATGCGCAGGTGAAGGTGTTCTGGGGACAGGCGTCTGCTTCTTGGTGGGTGGTGGCAAGGCACACAGCGAAACTCGATACAATACCTGTGGTCAACAGTCTTTAGTGCCCACTGTTCTGAAGTGATACCCTCCCAGGTGTGAAGGAAGAAAGACAGGAGACCCGTACCGGCGAGTCACTTGTAGGTGGAGGCTGGGGAGCCTCTGGGAGTAGAGTTTCCTACTCTACCCTTACCCCTACGACGGCCTCTTTGCTGGTACTGGAAGTTGCCAGAGGAGCCCTGACAGCAGGAACAGGGGTTACCCCCTGAGCAGTATTGACCTTGGGGTGAGCGGGATTAGAATTGGCCACGAAAGGACCGGCAGGCATTAGGGCCGCTGCACTGGTGAAAAGGTTTAGCCGTAATCAAGTCTTGTGGTCATTTTTATTTTCCACTGTTTCCAAAACGTTGTCAACGCCTTTCCAAATATGTTGGAATCCTCCACAGGCTATTAAGGAGGCTTGTGCCTCGGGTTTGAACCTGGAGTTCTTTGACTAGGCATGCCTTTTGAGTAGGGTTCCCAGAGGAAGGGTGCGTCCAGCGGTTTCATCCGAGTCCAGATTGTTCTTCAGGATAGTCTGGGTCACTTGTCTGCCTTCGGCCACGACCACCAGCAGGTCGTATCGGGTAGGCTCTGGAACCTCCTGAAGACCATCCTGTACTAGGCCCCACTGAAAATCACTGTAGCTCACAAGGAGCGTGGTGTTGTTGGCAATCCTTACGGAGTAGGCCGTGGAGGCAGTGACCCGCTTACCAAGGGCGTAATGTTTTTCGCAGTCCTTGTCCATAATGGATTCTGCTGAGAACAGTGGTACCCCTGCCCTTTTGCGAGTGGTCGTTACAACCAAGGATTCTGGTGTGGCGCGACACCTGATGTAGAGGGAGCTAGAGGGGGCTGGGCAAAACATATCTTTTCAACCAGTGGATTGACTGCCCGTTTAAGAGACAGGGACAGTAAAGAAGGGGCCAGGTGCCTTTTAATACAATTTAATAAGGGGATGCCTTGGCTAACCAGAGTCTTTTCCTTGAGGATGTCCTACATGAAGTCCGAAACGAGGGCGGTTTAGCGCATAGCCATTTTGAAATGGTTGGCTGCTCTCTTTACAGCATTTGGTTGTCAACTGGTAACAAATCTCTCTGCGGAGGAGAAGTAGGGGGATCCAGAAAGAGGACGTCTGGGTCAGTGGTATGTGGCGGTGTGTGCAACGAGCCCTGGTCCTCTGCCTGATCCCAGTCTGGGTCTGTATAGACTGGGTTTTGATCATATTAAGGGGTTAACCCTTCAGAAGAAACTTCCTGGGTCGGGTCACCGGGGTCATCCCTAAAGATATCGTGGTGTCCCTGCAGTTATTCCAAAGAGGAAAACTGGGCACCAGGGGAGGGACGTTTGTGAAATTTAGAGGGTATGGGGCAAGAGCCCACTTCCCTAGGTCTCTTCAAGCGTGTGTCATACTGTCCTGCAAAGTTGATAAACTCAGCCATCCTAGCCATACACTGTTCAAACCTCTCCCTAGTCCATTCCGAGGAAACTGAAGGGTCAGGAGGTGGGATGGGCTGCCTAGAAGGGGATGAACCCTTATGTAAGGCCTTGAAAAGAGGCTATGGGGCCTCAGAATAGTCGTATCGGGGAGACGGGGTGTCTTTGTAATCCCTGGCCGCCGAAAGGGTATCCGAAAGATTCTGGTGAAGCTTGGGAGGCTGCATTGGTGGCAAAGAGGGTTTCGGCATGCCTTAAGGCGCTGCCGCCGTCGGCAACACCACTTAGTCCTTCAGCATTCGAGCGCATTTGGACGGCAGGTCGACGGCACTGGACTTTAAGAGGACCGCCCATTCCAGAAGAAGTTTTATGCCCATTTGCATGCCCCGGTTGCGGGGAGGGTGCCGAACAACGAGGTTTGGGCAGTACCCTCAAAATTTTCCCCGCCCCTCCGGAAATTGACAACTTCTTCACCGACCTTGTTGAAGAGGCCTTAGGGGTTGTGTGCTCAACTACACGTGGTGCGTGGGTGCCCTTGCCACCTGGACGGGAGTACACCATCACAGTGCCGTCGGCCTGCCCATCAGCCCCGTGGACGGGCACTTGGTAGTGCGTAGGCTCCGCAGAAAGGTTGATTGCTTCCGAATCAGAGCCATGGCTGCCGATGGATTCCTCATCCGAAGCGACGGCGGGGGAAAGGTTTTCAGCCAGTCTTTCAACATCTTAGGCCGAAAACGTTCACAGGCCTTACACGAGCGGTCATTGTGGTCACGAGGAAGACACTTATTGCATCGGCGATGGTCGTCTTTCCAGGGAAATTTGCTGTTACAAGACGGGTAGAATTTAAAAAGGAGTCCACTCCATAGCAGAGGTTAGCGGCAGCCAGACCGAGAAGAGAGAGGGGGTCAAGGAAATGCATTCTCAGAGAGAAGACAGACCTGGCCTTTACATTAGGGAGAGTGGGGCCCTGTGTCTGAGGGCCAAGGCCACACAGTCAGTCACCGAACAGTTTTAGATGTAGTCGGTGGCAGCGGCAGGAAACCCCCACGATCCAGCCACCAAGAAGGTTGTCGAAGTTGACTAAACGACTGTAGGCCGTAGGAATAGATATAGCAATATAAACTCTTACAAGCTCCGCATAAGCGACCAACTAGGTTGGCAGAAAAAAACAATCTGGTGGGACCTCGACGCGTGAGGGATTTTGGGTAACTACACGTCACATTAGGGATATTGTTACAGACACGCCCATGTTGATGTCCCTTTCGATCTTTCAAAAAAAGATGCAATACTCCGCGATGACCACTAGATGTCATGCTATATGCACAGCATGTGATTCTAAGCAGATCCATTAGCATTAGAAATGGCAGTTACGAGAATGAGTGTTGGCAGGGGCAAACATGTGAATTTAGGATCATGATACAGTTGAAAAGTAAGTCCAACACTTCACACTAGCAGAGTCAGTAGAAAATAAAAAGAAATGTATTTGTCCATTCAATTAAGGGAGGATATCTGGGGAGTTTGGTACTGTTTTAATCGAACAAACAAATGTTTACGTGTGTTGAAAACGCATGCCAGGAGTTAACCCCCAAACTGAAGACAATCTTGCAATCAGACTTATTTTCAAAGATAGGGAGCCAAGATCAACTTCCTGAATTAGTCTAGATTGTAAAGGGACAGGAGGAAAACCTATGACCAATGCCCAACTCCCACATGTTCATTGTGAGGCAACAGGGAAGTGCAATCTCTCCTCTTCCTGGATTTAAGGTAGGTTTGCGTTTTACTGGTGTGATTTTTAAATTGTGACACATGCCAAGAGATAAGCCTAGAAGGCCAGAAAGATTGCCTTCAGCTCTGATCGGTCTTTTCGGAGGCACAATCTATTCTGCTCAACTGAACATTCATAGAGTTGCAGCGACCTCCTGTTCTAACATGGTTAGGGGCTAAACTGTTGCCCGTCTAGCCAAGATTTACAGAAGGGATCCACTACAGCAGGGGTCTGCAACCTTTGGCTCTCCAGACGTTTTGGACTACAACTCTCGTCAGCCCTAGCCATCAGTCAATGGTGAGGGATCATGGGAGTAGTAGTCCAAAGCATTTGGGGAGACGCACATTGCAGACCCCTGCATTACAGGGACCACATGAAAGGGACAACCAATGAATGTGGACCAATGAGACTATGGAAGTGCTGGAAGACTCCCTAAACTGATCAGAAAGGCTACTGGGCACTTCAACTTGCCAACCGTTTCAGTTGACTCTCAAATCTAGCAGTGCTGGGATTGTACTTTATTGTTCTGGTAGGCGTAGGCCTCTCTCCCACTATACAGGAATCTCAAATCTAGCTGTGTGTAGGATTGTACTCCATTATACTTTTGGGCGTAGGCCTCTCTTCCACTACATAGGAATCTGAAATCTAGCTGGGCTTAGGATTGTACTCTGCTGTTCTGTTAGGTGTAGGCCTCTGTCCCACCATACAGGAAGTTCGTATGAGACTGACCAACTCACCTAGAGAGCATTACTGTAAAGCGAGACAGACATCACTGGCTCATTACTGTGGAGTGATATTGTGATTAGGGGGAAATCATGCCTCATAAAATGACACAGTGACTCTTAACTACGCCCATTAGGACAACTCTGTAGTTATTAGCTATCCTTCTCAACCCCACATAGCTAGCTCACCGTAGTGAACCACGTCCAGGGAGACGGACATTAAGAACAGCCACGACAACACTCAACGATATAACCCTATCTACCTCACCTACCTCACTCAAGACAGCGCCTGAACAAATTGGCAACACCAGCCGACAACACCAACTACAGACAGAACCCAAACTTGTAGTGGACAATTCTATAGATCCAGTACTATAGCACCAGAGAGCCAGACCAAAGCAAAAATCAACTCGGTATGAGACAAAATAAAAGACCAAAACTCCTCTCAAACTTCAAATGCCACGCAAACAACCTATACCGAGGGAAATGTAAAGAAATGAAAGAACAAACACACCAGAACGGCAACAAAGACTCAACTGCAGAACACACTCCAACAGACAGGAAAGAAAACCAAATCAACGTTGAGAGAAGAGACAAATCCCTCTACTTAACCTATACCTTGCAAACAACCGTCACCAGAACGTACCAACCCAACGCTAGAATCTGCATCAGCAGACAACCAAACACAACCACGCAGAAGGACAGACATCACTAGAAACAAAAACATAATTGACGCATAACACCGTACATCACCAAAACAAGAGGAACTTGCACTCAACACCCACAACTCTTGGAAGAAGAACCTGATGAAAACAAAAACCCAAGACAGAAGCTAGAAGAACGTTTCGAAGACACAGACACAACTATACCAGCACCTCAACTAGAGATCGACCAGAAAGGAAACCTCAACAGAGATCAGAAGACGACCCCTACAAGAAAGCCCAAGCCAAACCACGCTGCTAAACGCCACTGCAATATAATAGATGCAAGATCCATGTCAAAACATTCAGATATTTGACCTACTCGATGACAACGGCATTGGCATCCTATTCATCACAGAAACATGGCTGGACGACAACTACAACATCACACCTCCCAACCAACTTCAAGTAAACTGGAAAAATAAAAGAAGGAGGCAACGCAATAGCATTCAAAGGACACCTGACAATTAAAACAGACAAACCTCTGAACATCAACTGTGAAACCATGGTCATACACCTATCAGAAAACCCAAAAACCAACATCACATTCATCCTGGTGTACAGACCACTGACAAATGATGCAACCTTCATTGACAACTTCATAGAAGCAATCACCAACATAGCCATCAAGCATGAACATTTAATCATCCTGGGGGACTTCAACATCTGATTTGAAGAAAGTCACGCCAACTCCCAAAACTCACTGATTGGACAAGTTCCAAACATTAAACTACGACAGCTGGTCAAAGGGGAAACACACTCGGCAGGACACACCCCCGACGCAATCTTCGCCAAGGAAAAACGTATCACTACCAATACAAATACTGTGGAGCGACCATCTCGTCATCTCATTCGTGATCAGACTAACTCCTCAAGTCTGGACTCTATCCCCCAAACTCACAACCACCACAGAAAGAAACTGGAAAAGCGTAAAAGCAAGCAACCTAGTCGAACAACTGGAGATGACCAAACCCTCAACTATACAACTAGAGCTGGCTGACCTAGAGGGGAAAGCAGAGCTATTACACAAATGGATTGCTGATACAATTGATAAGATCGCCCCAGAAAAACCATTCACCCCATCAACAAAAAAAAATAGAAGTGACAAAATGGTTCACCCCACTACTAAACACCATGAAAAAGGACAAGAAGATGGAACTGGAATGAAGGAAAGAATACAACCCAGAAAAAAAATACTGTTCCAGAAACAAATGCGCACATACAAGCAGGAAATACAAAAGGCGAAGAGAAGGCATTATGATGACAGAATCACCAATGCCACCAACACACAAAGAAAAGTTAATCTTTAAAGAAATGAGAAACCCACCAGGCTGCGACAACACCCCAACCCCATTGGAGAAACTTTGCAACGACCTGGCAGACCACTTCAAGAACAAAATCAACGACATCCGACAAATCATACAAAACAGACCAACCAACCACAACATGCAACCAACCGGACCCAACACAGAGCCAGCACAAACTCCAAAACAGAAAATATTAGCAGAGGCATTCGTCTTGTTGGTAAAACACAGCGAGAAAGCAGGATCACCCTGGATCCCTGCCCCCCTGACACCTACAAATCAATTCTCGCACAAGGAACGTCATCAGAATATTACAGAAACCTGCTAAATCTCTCCCCAACAACATGAACTGTACCAAGAACCTCCAAATCAGCATATATAAACCACTTTTAAAAAAAAACAAGTGGCGACATAGAAGACCTTGCGAACTACAGGCCAATCTCAAACATTCCATATCCAGGTATACTCCTTGAAACCTACGTTTACAAATTAACCCAAGAACACGTAGAAAAATACCACCTGCTAGACCAAGCACAAGTCGGTTTCAGACCCGCAAGAGTAACAGAAACAGCACTACTATCCATCTGGGACGACCTAAAAACAAATGCGGAATTGACACAACCTCAGCCGAGATTCTGCTCAACCTCTCCGCAGCGTTCGCCACAGTTAGCCATGACAGCCTAACCAAAAGAATAGAAGACATAGGCATAACGGACATGGTGCTACTCTGGATTAAATCATTCCTAGCAGACAGAACAGAAACTGTATGGATAAAACCCTTAAAATCCACCTCACAAGTTAACGACTGGAGTACCACAAGGGTCCTAACTATCACCGCTGTACTTCAACATCTACTAAACTCCAGTAATCAGAATCTTCAAAAAATACAAGATTACATGCTACAACTACGCAGATGACACTCAAATCATCTACAAAATCGAAGGCACTCAAGCCGATCACTCAACCCTAATCGAGTGTCTAAAAGAAGTCTAACTGGATGAATGCCAACAACTTGAAAATCAACCCAGGAAAGACAGAAATCATGATTATATCCAAAAACCAAGAGACATTCCATGGCCAACGGAAATGGGAACCACACCAACAACATCTAAGGTAGTAAACAATCTGGGAGTCCTGATGGACAACACCCTAACTTTAGAACCACAAATAAATACAATCATCATGAAATGCTTCTTCCTCCTCCACACGGCAAGAAGAATCCTATCTTTCCTCTCCTTCACCCACAAAACACTCCCAATAGTCGCCCTCATGTAAAGAATCAATTATCCACCAGCCTCTATCTCAGGATACCAGAATACCTCCTGAAGAAACTACAACAGATCCAAAATACAGCAGCCAGACTGCTACTCAAACTATCCAGAAGAGGCCACATCACTTCAGCCCTAAAAACACTGCACTGGCTGCCAGTCAAACATCACATCACCTTCAAAACAATTTGCATAACACACAGAGCAATCAGCGGACAAGGAGCTGAATTTCTACAAAGGAACATCTACAAGCCAACGAGACTCCTCAGATCAAGCAATGAAATTCCGCCTGGAACAAAAGCCTTACCTTAAGAAAAAGGTTGGGGGCACCGCCTTCTCCCGCTTAGCCACAAAAACCTGGAACAACATCCCGAAAGAAAGAACACCAAAGACCACCTACAATTCAGAAAATGTTTTAGTTACTTACCTGTAACTGTATTTCTCCAGCATTGGTATCTTTCATAGATTCACATGCTTGATTATTCCCCGTCAGACTCGGAATACTGATAAAAAATACTTATTAAAACATTTCTAATATACACACATTGCTACATAGCCGTGCATGCACATAGCCCATTATGGCCTATGAGCCAATCTATTGTGTAGTCCCTCCACCTCATTCTGGTCCTTTATAGCTCCAACCAATGAGGTGGCAGGGCTTAAGCTCCGCCCCCGGCAGCCATCTTCAGATTTTGAACCCTAGAGACTACAGTACGATGGATGCTGAGCGTAGGAGCAGACTCTCAGGGGAGGCGGGCGGGCGCATATTAATCTATGAAAGATACCAACGCTGGAGAAATAGTTACAGGTAAGTAACTAAAACTTCTCCAGCATTGGATCTTTCATAGATTCAGATGCTTGAATACAATACCAAGCAGTTAAAACATGCCACCATCATATACATATATGCATAAATACAGAAAACATTTCTGATCAAACCTTTACCATGCAGCAACACAACGGTTATATACTCCGGGAAAGGTGGGGAAAAAAGGAGGCTGGTCCTACCTTATGCAAAGAGATGGCGGAGCACTGCCTGTCCAACTGCAGTTTCTTTGTTGGCATCTTCAGCCAGGCAGTAGTGTTTAGCGAACGTGTACAGAGTGCTCCGCGTGGCTGCTCTGCATGTGTCCTTCAAGGCCACCCCTGCGTGGAATGCTGATGATGCCGCCCTGCCTCTGGTCGAGTGCGCTGATGGCGGTCTAATTAGAGGGTCGCCTTTCATCAGATGGCAGTGGGTGATGCAGGACGAAACCCAGCATGCCAGACTTTGTTTAGAGATATGCTGTCCCTTGGTACGACCAGAGAAAGCAATGAACAGTCTGTTTGAGGATTGGAACTCCTTGGTTCTCTGCAAGTAAAACTTGCAAACTCTTGCAACATCCAGAGAGTGTAATGCTCTTTCTGCTTTAGAAGTGTGATTCTGGAAAAAGGTTGGCAAAACTATGCGCTCAGCGAGTCATTTCCGACAGTACCTTGGGAAGGAACTTAGGATGTGGCCTTAAGATGACGCGGTCCCTCTGGAACAAGGTAAACAGGGGCTCACACTATAAAGCTTGCAACTTACTGATCCTTCTGGCTGATGTGATGGCTATCAAAAAGGCTGTTTTCCAAGACAAGAACTTTACGTCGCATCTGTGTATGGGTTCGAAGGGAGGTTCCAGGAGGGCTGACACCACTGTATTCAGGCTCCAGTTTGGGACTGGCGTGGGCGTAGGAGGATAAGTACGCATCAGCCCTTTCAGAAAGACTTTAACCGCCGGCAAAGAGAGCAAGGATTGCATGTCCGGAGTTGTTGTGTACGCCGCTATGGCTGACAGATGGATCTTGATGGAGGACAATGAAAGCGCCGTCTTAGCTAGGTGCAATAAGTAGGGTAGAACTTGGTCAACCGAAACAGTGAGGATCGGGGGCAGATCTCTCGCACCACTTAGAAAATAGAGTCCACTTCCTGGTGTAGTTGACTCATGTTGACGGGGCTCTTGCGGCCCTGATAATATCCCAACATTCTGATGGTAGCTTAAGATTCATCAGTTTACGCTGCTCAGGAACCATGCCTTGAGAGATAGGCTCCTCGGGTCGTGGTGGAGGACCTTGTGGTTCTGTAGCGTCAACAGATATTGATGTGCCTTAAGGCGAATCGGGAGGCCGCCGGGATAGATGCTTCAGAGTGGAGTACCAGACTTGTCGCGCCCAATCCGGCGCAATTAGGATCATTGAACAATTCTGTTCCTTCAGTCTCAGCAGTACACTTGCAATCAGGGGAATGGGGGGAAAAGGCATACAGGAACCTTCCTGTCCAAGCCACTGAGAACGCATCTCCCAGTGATTGATACTCCGGGTACCTCGAGGCAAACCTTTGGCACTTCTTGTTGTCCTTGGTGGCAAAGAGGTCGATCTGCGGATGGCCCCACAAGGCAAAAATCCATTGGATGTCCCTTTCGTCCAGCTCCCTCTTGAGAGGACGTATTCTCTGCTTAGCTTGTCCACAAGGACATTGTCCACTCCCGGAAGATGCTCTGCTTAGATCTGCACCCCGTGGTGCAAGGCCCATGCCCATAGCCTTTGGGCTTCTTGCGAAAGGATCTCTGACCTTGTGCCTCCCCGCTCGTTTGTGTTATGCATGCAGGTCGTCTTGTCTGTCTGGACTGTAGCAGCACCGCCCGGAAAGCCTGCTGCGCTCACCTTATGGCCCAGATCTCTAACACATTGATGTGGAGTTGGGACTCTTGCGCCGACCAAGTGCCCTTGGTTTGAAGGTCCACAGGGTGAGCGCCCCAGCCTGATAGTGAAGCGTCCGTCCTCAGCAGAAGGGTCGATGTCGGTGCTTGAAACGGCATCCCTTGTTGAAGATTCCGCTTAACATTCCACCATCGAAGAGCCTTGTGTAACGTCGGTGGAATCTGGATGACGTCCTCCCAACATCCGAGAGCTGGTTTCCATTGGTGGTCCAGGGCCTCCTGAAACGGTCTCATGCGAAGCCTGCAATTTGGTATGAGGAATATGCACGAGGACATCATGCCCAGAAGGGATTTGTACGAACGTACCAATGTTGTCTGTTTCTCCAGGAAGCACGAGGTTGAGTGTAGAATTGCTTCTACCCTTTCTGCCGATGGTCTCGCCCTGGGAATGCTGGTATTGAACTCGGCGCCCAGGAAAAGAGGTGTCCTGCTGGGAACGGGACAGGACTTCTTGTTTATGGAGAAACTCAACCCTTTTAGGAGGTTGATCGTCCTTAAAAGCATGTTCTGACGCAAGGGCTCGCTCAGCAGTTTTATCAACCAGTCATCCAAGTAAGGGAAGACTTCCATTCCTGTCCTCCTGAGCTTTGCAGCTACTGGTGCTAAGCATTTTGTGAAAACTCAGTGCCAATTTTAGCCCAAACGGGAGCACTCGGAACTGAAAATGGAGCTCTCCCATCGTGAACCTGAGGAACTGTCTGTGAGCTGAATGGATCGGTATATGGAAGTAAGCGTCCTCCAAGTCTAAAGTTGCCAAGAAGTCGTTCTCGTTTAACCAAGGTAGCACTCCTTGCAATGCTACCATCTTGAATATTATGCATTTGATATATTTGTTGAGCACCCTCAGGTCCAAGATGGGTCTCCATTGACCGTTTTTCTTTCTGATGAGGAAGAAGCAGGAGTAGAAACCCTTTCCCCTCTGGGGGTATGGCACCAGCTCTACCGCTGCTTTCTGGAGCAGTTTTTGAACTTCAGACATGACCTGTTTTAACATGTGCACGCTGCGTGAAGATGGAGGCAGGGAAGGAGGTTGGTCTAGAAATTTTAAGGTGTGACCCTTTCTGATCACCTGCAACACCCATTTGTCCGATGTAATTGACCACCAGTGTTGGAAGAACTGGTTTACCCTCCCCCCACCGGGGTGTGACTAGAGGGGACAGAATCAGATAGTTTTGTTTACCTTGGGACCTCCCCTGGGCGGAGCCACGCCTGCCTCTATGGGAGTATCTGTTGGAGGATTGATACTGGTTCTCTTGGTATGTGCTACCTTGCGCCTTCCGACCATAAGAAGAGCGGCCGTACCCTCTGTATTTAGAAGATGAGCCCCTAAAGGGGTGAAAAGACAGACGATCCTTATCCTTGTCCTTCAAAGAACTGATGGCTTAGGCCGTGTGTGTCCGTTTTGATTCCCTTCAGGTGGTTGTCTGTTTTCTGTCCAATATCTGCGCTTGGACTTCAGGCCTGAAATTAGTAGCCTTCATCCAGGGCTGCCTTCTGAGTACTGTGCCATGGGCCATCTGTCTGAAGCCTGATTCAGCCCCATCAACCGATGCGTCGATCGTATGATCAGAGGTTGCTTCACCATCAGCGATTATCGATCTAGCCTCTTCCTGAAGCTCTGGTGGTAACTGCTTAACCAATTTGGACATGCGTAGCCAAAGCTCGCAATCATATCTCGCAGTCATGGCCATCGCATTAGCCGCTCTGATGATAAGTGACGCCGAAGCGGATACCTTCCTGCCCATGGCTTCTAGCTTCCGCCCGTCCTTGTCCGGTGGTGCTGACAGCGTCAAGCGGGATTGTCAAGCTTCTTCCTAGCCGCAACTGTGATAACAGAGTCCGGTCTTGTATGACCCGTCGAGCAAAGCGGCGCAGACTTGGGCGCTTTATATATCTTCTTTGGTCTGGACACAAGAGCCGGGGTAGACAAGGGCGTAGATAAAATCTTGGATCCGGACTCCCAGATGGTGTCGAAGAGAGGAATAGTGGTAATCGTCCTCCTGCGTTTGTCGCTGTGCTCATAAAGCACCGATTTCTTTCCCTCTGATGCAACCTGAATTTTCAACAATTCGGCAGCCTTGCCCATTATGGTGTGGAAAGAAACCAGATCATCCGGAGGTGAAGCATCTCCGGGGAATCTCGCCTCCTGGGCTTCTCGACAATGTACTCGTCCCACTCACTGGCTGCGTCAGGCTCCTGTGTAATTTCGCCACCTTCTGGGTCAGAAAATTCTCTATAAACGATCCTCCTGCCAATCCGAGACTGAAACGGAGGACGGCATCATTGTGGGATCCCTATCCGGGGATCGAGGTCTATGCGATGGTGGTGGCGATGGGACCCTTGTCAGTGAAGCACTGCGAGTCCTGCTCCTAGACCTTTGAGGAGGCTCAGGCGATTGTGCCCTCTTCTGAGGTCTACTCCTATGAGGTGAACTTCTTGATGTACCTGGAGTTGGAGACTTGTCTCTCCTATGGAGTTCCAGTTCTAAGGGATCAGACGGCATGCTCTTCTCCCTTTGACGCCTGTAGAACTCCATGATCCTCTGTACGGACAACATCAGTCCCGCCGACTGTAGTTCTGTCGACGAACGTGGCTTAGATGGTTTCTCCCCCATCAACGAGTGTTCCGTCGACGAGCGGTTCGTGGAGTGCTTCGTGGACGAATGGCGTGTTTCCTTCGTCGCCAAATGTTTTGTTGACGATAAATCGGAGGACGTGGATCTTGCCGTAGACGATGTCTTGTGCAATCGCCGTCGATGAGGGTTTCGTCGACGGTGTGGCCACCAACGGGCCTTTATCTTTCCCATCGCTCATGGACGGTTTCCCCGCCGACTAATGCCCCATCCCCCTGGCTTTTTGCAAATTCCTCCTTACCTTTGGATGTAGATTTGGTTGATGAATGCGACTTTCTGGCTCGAGGAGTCCAGTGGAGGTAGAAAGGGTATTAACTCCAGCTTCCCCTTACTTTTGGCAATGGGAGAGGAACTCCTTTCCACTGAAGAGGACCTTCTCTTCGAAGTTTGCCTCTCAGATGGAATGCTGGAGTGGACAGGAGCTGTTCTGACAGACTCTTCGTCCGAAGATTGATCCCTGGCTTCCAGATGTAAAAGGAGTCTTCTGTGCCTGTCCTGAAGAGTCTTGTTGGAAAAAGTCTTGCAAATATCGCATTTCTGAATGTTATGTGCATACAAGCAGTAAATGCAATGTTCATGGGGGTCTTTCATGTAGACTAACTTCTTCTTGCACCTCGTGCAGTCCCTGAACAGGGAAGGCTTCTGAACAGGGAAGGCTTCTTAACAGCCCGAGATGCAGCCATTCTGAAGAGAAGGGTTACACAACGATTTTGGGTCAAAAACAGCTATTTCTCTCAAAAACCACCTCAGACCAAAGCCCCTAAACAGGGGAACAAAGTGGAATATATTTGAAAAATATATATCACACAAAAAGTAGAAAAAGAATTGAAGAGCTCAAAGAGCTTGAGGATTCTCTGTCTGTCAGACTGCGGTGAAAAATCTGAAGATGGCTGCCGGGGGCGGAGCTTAAGCCCTGCCACCTCATTAGTTGGGGCTATAAAGGACCAGAATGAGGTGGAGGGACTAAACAATAGAATGGCTCATAGGCCATAATGGGCTATGTACATGCATGGCTATGTAGCAATGTGTATATATTAGACATTTTGTAATAATTATTTTTATCACCGAGGATTCCCAGTCTGACGGGGAATACTCAAGCATCTGAATCTATGAAAGATCCAATGCTGGAGAATACTAAAAACCTGGCTCTTCAACACCACAGATTCAAAGTGAAAACCGAAACAACCGGACGCAAAACACAAGGAAAGGATGACTTAATTTAGGATGACACTGATAACAACCAGAGCTGACCAGAGAAACTCTCACTACAACAAGAGAGATGGTGCTAAATCGAATAGGACATAAGCGCCACCCATGAGGAAAGAAAGCAGCAGCTCTAGCCAACCTCACCCGACCCATAATTACTACCAGGCAGCACACCTGTATAAAGTTATGTGAATGCGGGCACTTGCCACACTTAAACCAAGTCATGGGCCTTGGCATTGACCATATGGAGCAGTGAATGAAGGCAGGGACCGGCCCTGGACATAATTGCAAGCGCTGGCATGTGCCACATTTCGATGGGCTAGGAGCGATAGCATGCATAAACAACTGAATAAGATGTGTGAAATGGACTGAGTATCGGACGGCCCAGATTAGGATAGAGAAGCAGAGACGCTCTCGGACCGCTCGTGGAGAGAATGCAGGTATTTAACACCTCAGTTACAGAAAGCAACGCCAACTAACCAATCCATTAACAATTTCACCCCTCTGCATACACCTCTCAAACTGTAACCAAACACAACCACAAGCCTACAACACAACACTCCGCACAAACTTTACTACACTGCAACAACAAAACAAACCACACAGACTCGCACAACAGCACACAAGGACTACTGATCGTAAAACACCACAAGCACAGCCAACGAACCCACTGGTCTGAGGCTGCCAACAGCACATCACTGCTCTCTCATAATCAGGAACCCCACTCCATCTCGATCTAGTATTCCAGCTAGATTGTCAATAACTGACACCAATACTGTTTCCGTCCCCATAGATTGACAAAAGCCTATTGATAAGAGTGCAAGATAGGTGCTTCTTCTAGGAACAGCCTCAAGTACTTTCATAAGAAGGCGGAGGAGAGAACTGGGCCGAAAATTAGCTGGAAAAATTGGGTCCAAAGTCAGTTTCTTTAGCAAAGGAGTCACCAAAGCATGTTTAAAATTGGATGCAATTCTGTCTTGAGATAGGGCGGAGCTAACAGCTAGGCTAGGGTTACTAAAGGAAAAATCCCTGAACTAATATTCTTCAAAACTGCAAGGGGAATAGGATTCCGAAGGGAGCAGGATTTCAGCTGCTGAATGATTTTGCAAACATGTTCCTCGGCGTAAAAGGTGAAGGTTTAGAAGCTTGTCCGATTGGATTAACTGGGCAAAAAGGAGGCCACCCTATTTATGGTGAATAGGGGAAAACAGGTGTTAGCCAAACCCAATAAAGCTAAGCGTGGAGAGTGGTCAATTCTTAGTCTGAGGAGTGAGTGTGGTCAGGGGTTTGCAATGAATTCACACAGTGAAATACACAATTCTGACTAGACAGGCAAGTACAAAAATACTCATTTATAGGCCCAAAAATACACTTGAAAAATGAATCAAGCCAGTAATACTATTAGACAACACTCAGTTATAAAACATATATACAGTCACCTTAGGTGTGTAGAAAGGCATATAATTCACTTAAACACCTGAAAGGAAGGTGTGCAATTATGCAGTAAGGAATACCAATTCATAAGAATGACAACCCTAACTTTAGAAGTCCAGTTCCTATGTTGAATGAGGCCGTGTGCTTAAAGGTCACAATGTTGCTTCTAGGAGAGGGGATCAAGGTAGGAAGAGTTCTTGTGGTGGTGAACATTTTTCCAGAAGATCAAGGATTTTACATGCAAGTAAAATACTTTTTTGATCTTTTAAACCAAACATTTAAAAAGCGAAGGAGTGTAATACGACATGCATTACTTACAATCATCAGAAATGCTTTTACGGCATCTGCTTAGATTCACATGCTGTGCATATAGTCCGACATCCAGTGGTAACCGCAGAGTATTGCATCTTGTCTTTCGAGAATCGAAGGGGACGTCGATGTGGGCGTGTCTGTAACACTATCCCTACGTGACGTGTAGTGTAGCCAAAATCCCTCACGCGTCGAGGTCCCTCCCATTGTATTTTTTCTGCCGTGAGGGAGCCTTATGACTATCGTGAGCGAGTACAGAAAATAGAGAAAGTAGTAAGACGTCCATGTTCCTTCCATCCGAGCGGGGAGGAAGGGTGGGCGCATGTGAATCTAAGCAGATACAATCATCAGAAATGCTTTTGCGGTAAGTAATGCATGTCTTTGGATGCTAATCTGCTTAGAATCACATCCTGTGCATAGACTAGCGAGCAGTACAGAGTTGGAGGTGGGTTGTGAGAAGGAACAGTAGTGAAAAGATGTCTTAGTACTGCTTGTCCCACCTGAGAATCAGACCTAGAAGGAGTGTCTAGGCAATAGTGTTTTGTAAAGGTGTGTACAGAGCTCCAGGTTGCCGCTTTGCAAATGGACTCTAGGGTAACATTCGTAATGAATGCTATGGAAGCCCCAGTGCCTAGAACAGAATGTGCTCTAGGCTTGAAGGGCAGTTTTCTCTTAGCAAGTGTGTAACAGAGTGCGATGCATTTGACAATCCACCTTAAGATAGCCGATTTAGAGACAGGATCCCCTTCTCTACCAGCTGCCACTGAAACAAATAATTGGTTCGTCTTTCTCATTGGTTTCGTTCTTTCCAGGTACAACATGACTGCCCTACACACATCTAATGTGTGTAGGCTTCTTTTGGGCATGTTAGTAGGATTCTGGAAGAAAGTATACAGTTCTATTAATTGGTTCACATGAAACTTGGAGATAATTTAGGTGCAAATCGAGGGCGAGTGCACAGAACCACATTATCTCTGAACTGTAACGAAAGGATCTAGAACTTATAGGGCCTTTAGTTCACTAACGCTTCTAATAGAAGCGATAGCCACTAGGAAAGCTGTCTTATAGGTAAGATCTTTGGGATTTGCTAAATGCATAGGTTCAAATGGGAACCCCATAAGTCTGTTTAATACCACATTCAGGTCCCAACCGGGAGCTGGATTAGAAATGGGGGGATAAATCCTCTTAACCCCTTCCATGAAAGCCTTAATACCTGGTATTTTCCACCACGACACCTTCCGTTGCGACGTAGTGTAGGCTGAGAGAGCAGCTAAGTGAACCCTTAAGGAAATTAAAAACCAGCCCTGAGTCAAGTGAGTCAGGTACAATACAATGTGCGTGGGAGAGCAGTCAATGGGATTGATGCCCTTGGAATTGCACCAGATAAAGCGTTTACATTTACTGGAATAGCAGTATTGGGCGTTATGTTTTCTCACTTCCCCAAGCATGTCCATGCATCTCTGAGGGAGTTGCAGGTGTCCGAAGTCTAGGACCTCAGTAGCCAGTCTGCTAAATTCAATGTTTGCAGGCATGGGTGGAGTTTCTCCCCTTTGTACAGCAACATGTTGTACGGGCAAGGTAGCTTCACTGGGGATGAGAGAGAGAGAGAGAGAGAGAGAGAGAGAGAGAGAGAGAGAGAGAGAGAGAGAGAGAGAGAGAGAGAGAGAGAGAGAGAGAGAGAGAGAGAGAGAGAGAGAGAGAGAGAGAGAGAGAGAGAGAGAGAGAGAGAGAGAGAGAGAGAGACAGAGAGACAGAGAGACAGAGAGACAGAGAGATCTCCATCAGGTGAGCGAACCTGGGTTGGCGGACCGACATGGGGGCCACCAATATCATGGTGACTGGTTCCTGGTGCATCTTGTGCACTATCCTGTTGAGTACGGGAGTCGGGGAGAAAAGGGTTAACACATTTCCCTGACCATGTGATCCAGAGCCCGTTCCCCTTAGAGCGGTTCTGGGGGTACCTGGAGGCGTAGTCTTGGCATGGAGCGTTCTCCAGAGTTGCGAACAAGTCGGTCTCTGGGAAGCCCCGTTCTGCGAAAACGTTGGAGACGATGTCTTCGTGTAATCGCCCTTCGTACTCCAGGGGTAGTGGGAAATCTCTGCAGAGTTCGTCTGCCAGAAGATTGAGTTCCCCTGGAACATGTTGTGACAACAGGATCATGTTTGAGAGCCCACGTCCAAATGTTCTAGGACAGTTTGGACAGCCCTGGAGAGGGAGCGCCCCCCTGTTTGTTCAGATAATACATGGCCGTGGTGCGGTCTGTGAGAATCACGACTGTCTTCCCTTGCAGTTGTGTTTGAAAGGCTTTCAGTGCTTTGAATACTAAAAGATTTATTTGGTTGGATGCCATGTCTGATGACCAAACTCTGTGCACTGTTTGTTGAAGGAGATGAGCTCCCCACCCTGTGAGAGATGTGTCTGTAGTGAGAGTGGCCTCCACTGTGGGGGTGGTGAAGATTTTTCCCTTCAAAAGGTTCTCCCTCGACCACCACCGCAGCGAGAGAATGAGGGCTGGTGAGACTACCACTAGATCGTCCCATTGTCCGCTAGCCTGACACCACTGGCTGTTGAGCCACTCCTGCATTGGATGCAAGTGCACATGAGGAACCAAATAATGCATGATGCCATCTGTCAGGGGCAGGACTGGCCACAGACCATGTACTGTTGGAGCTGTAGGGCCAGGGACCATGAAGAAACCTAGACCCAGAAAGCTACTGTACTTAAAAAGGCTGTTATGCCCTTTCTGTAGACATATTGCCGTCCAAAACTGCAAATCCCAGCATTTGGCACGCCAGGACTACATTTCCCAGCATGCTCTGCGGACTCGCAAGCCAATGGGAAGCCGTGCTGGGTGTGGCGCGCGAGTGCGCATGCGCAAGCCCCAAGGCACGGGGCTTGTGCTCGAGACATCGAGGAGAGTGGACGTGTGTCTGAAGGAAGACCGAATATTGGCAAACATAGATCCTGGGGGGTTGAGAGGCCATGTGCGGCAGCGCACCCAAAAGGAACTTGAAATCCTTGAATGCATGGAATGCTGAATGCGTGTAGAGTGTGTTTGGGAGAGTGAGAGACCGACAGAACCAGAAAGCACACGCTAATGCTTGTCCTTTGTTTTTCCTTTTAGTGTGCATCTGATCACCTGACCGCAAGGACGTGGCACAGGACTCGACAGCCTTTGCAGGACAGGACTTAAAGACAGAAGTATAAGCTAAGTGTGCTAGTGCATGAGACTTTTGTTCATGAAGCTGTAACTGGGCTCAAACTTGTTTATCAATCCATGTTTGTTTTAACTCCGTGTTCAGAGTAGTATGTACATGATTTGTTGAAGGGCAATGCAATGTGAAGGGAAACACCTTTACATGTAAAGGTGTTAAAAACACTTACAGCAACCAGTTCAAGAAGAAAAGTGTGCAGTCATTGTTTATCCTACAATCCCCAGTCCCATCCATAACCTCTTCCTACCCCTCAATCCGGTTAACCTCAAACCCCTCTACCTATCCACTCATCAAGACCCTAACCCTCCTTCCCCGCTCTGGTTACAGAGGTCTGTGTAAGCCTTGACTTGCAGACACTGAGACCATTGAGGGGGTGGTTGGTACTGCTTCGCTCCTGCGCCTTGGACCTGGGCATCCTGACACCATCATTCCTAACAGTCACACGGCCTTGCGTACCGTCACCTCTCGACTGGCTACATAGTGAGGGATTTGAAACATGTTTTGGACCCTCTCTTTGGAGGCGAAGACGAGGCCGTCCTTTGTTCAAATTAGAGCCCCTAGGAACTGCTTGACTTGACTGGGGTTTAAGCTGGATTTCTTTTCGTTGATGGTGAATCCCAGGCTGAATAAAAGGTCTATTGTCTTCTGGGTATTTGACGGGCATGCCTCATAAGAGTCCCCTGTTATGAGCCAGTCGTCGAGGTAAGGATAAGCCGGGATGGACAGCCTGCGCAGGTGTGCTGCTGCCACTACCTTTGTAAATACCCTCGGTGCGGAGGCTATCCCGAAGGGAAGTACCTTGAACTAAGTGCTTGTCTTTTATCATGAATCGAGGTATTTTCTGTGCGCCGGCAACATTGAAATATGAAAGTATGCATCTTTCATGTCCAATGTTGCAATGTAATCCCCCTGTGCGAGCAGGGGGGTGACCTCCTGCAGAGTGACCATACTTAACTTGAGGTTTGACAAATTTGTTCGCTGGGCATAAATCTAGTACAGGGCGCATGTGGAGATCCTTTTTGGTTACAAGGAAGTACACCAAATAAATACCCTTGTTTTATCTGTAGAAGAGGTACGACTTCTATGGCGCCCTTTTCCTGCAGGGTTTCGACTTCTTGTAGCAGGATGCACAGATTTTCTGGCGTCAGGTATCTTGAAAACTGAGGTCTGAATTGGGGGGACCGGCAGAATTCTATACGGTACCCGTGGCCAACGGTCTTGAGTAACCACTGGTCTGTAATTATCCTCTCCCATGTTTGAAGAAATGTTAGCTGGCCCCCGACCGGGGAGGCATGGGAGGGGACCCGGATCTGCAGGTCATTTTTGGCCTGAGGCTGGGGAGCATCGAGCCCCTTCCTTTTCCACGTCGTCGACCTCTTGGGCGATACGGGGTGGTGTAGCTGCTGGTTCCTTGGGGAGAGGACCAATCATTTCCCGAGCCGTATTGGTTCTGAGGGAAACGTTGGCCACGAAAGGAACTTCTAGATCCTCTCCCACTCCTTGGGAAAGGCCTCTGGGTGATCTGATCCAGGGTCTTGAGGGTGTTGTGTTCTTTCTTAGCAGTTTCGAGCGCTTCGTCCACTGCTTTCCAAATAGATTAGTCTCCTCCACCGGCTTATTTATTAGTGAAGCTTGAGTCTCTGGTTTGAAACCAGAGTTTCGTAACCATGTGTGCCTCTTCAGGAGGGTACCTTGAGCCAAGGACCTGCCAGCTGTCTCTGCTGCATCCAAAGTATTTTTTAGGATACTCGGATTAACCCGTCCGCTTCTGCTACCATGGAGAGCAGGCGAGCCTGCAGCAGTTCAGGGACTTCTTGCAGGCCCTCTTGTAGCATGACCCATTGTGCGTCGGCATAGCTAGCCGACAAAGTTGTGTTATTTGCAATGCAAGTGGAAAAAGTTGCTGCAGTCGTGACCCTTTTCCCTAGAGCGTATAGTCTCTTGCACTCCTTGTCCGGGGTTGCCTCCCCAGTTGATAAGGGGAACCCCTGCTCTTTTCCTGGTTGTCGTGACCACCAGTGAGTCTGGAGTAGCATGGCCCCTGATGTAATGGGGGACAGAAGGGGAAGGTCGAAACAATTTTTCTACTCTAGGATTTACTGCTCTAGTTAAGGCAGGTGTCAATAATGAAGGGGCCAACCACTTTTTGATCAAGTTTAACAGAGGAATAACTTGGCTGGCCGGTGGTTTCCCTTAAGATGTCCTCGACAAAAGCATCCTCTAGTACAGCTTCCTGGGTAGCAATCTGGGAATGTTCCGCTGCCTTCCTTAATATGGAGTTGAACACCATTCGGTCATCAACCAGGGAGGCCTGTCGAGTGGGTATCCATGTCCAAGGCATCAGGTTCCAGTGTTGGATTGGGTGACTGCCAAGGCTGAGGATCAAATTGGGTTGGGCTTGTACCCCCCAACCCGCTGTGGGGTCGATATGAACATCCTCAGGGTCAGCAAAGGGATAGTCATCCCGATTGTAGTGGTCCACAGGAACCTCTTCTCCAGTGAGATCATAAGTATATATTTCCTCCTCTTCTTCCTTTTTTTGAAGTTTAGCCACAGAGGGAAAGGAACTCTACTCCTGAGGCCTCTTAGGTGTGGACTTCTCCGAGAGTTGTACAAACCTCTCTAACCTATCCATACATCCCTCAAATTTCTCCCTGGTCCACATAGATGAACCAGAGGAGTCTAGGGGTAGAAAGGGCTCTTGTAATCTATCTTCCATCGCAGAACATCGAGATTTCTCATTTAACGTCGAAGAAATCCCTCCAGTGCCTTCCGAAAAGTCCTTTCGGGGAACCGACGGTTGATGTGTGTCCTTGTGTTTGTCCTTCGGCCTCTCCGAGGGTTCTGATGAATCCTTCGGCTTATCCCTGGATTTCGACGAATCCCTAGGTTTGTCCTTCGGTATCGACAAATCCCTGGACCGTTGCTTCTGATCATCTGCCGAAATAATCCTAGCGATGCTTTCGGCAACCTCTTCAGAGGCAGAAAGTTGTCTAGTTCGGTCATGCGGTTACACGGTTGTTTTCGGCGAAACCGGGGCCCTCGATCGTGGACGCCTTCTTCCAATGCGTCGCAACGGTCTCTCGAATATTGATGGCAGCGCACTTTGATTTGGAATGCCCGGTAGCAAGGCGCACATGTGTTTGCGGGGCGGGCTGCCGATCCCAACGATCGGCGGCCACGGCCGAAATATTCAATGTGCCCGTTGGCGCTATGGGCCGCTTCAACTGTTTTGTCGAAGATGTCCCGGGGTTGTGTCCTTAGTGTGTAAAGAGTGTGCGTCCTTGTTGCCAGGGTGTACAGTTCCCATAACAGGACCTGAGTCTTGCCTGATGGGGCTGGGGACGGACGACGCAGAGCACGAATGCTCCGCCGAGAGGTCAATGGACTCCGAATCGGAAGCCTGTTCGTCACTTAGCCCCTCGTCAATATCGGCAGTTGTGGCAGCGGGAGTACTAGACTCGGCCTGCGACATTCCGTAGGCCGCCCACTGCTTAACACAGCGCTCCTTTAATGTCTTTGGACGCAGGAGCTTGCAAGCCGCACAAGCCGCCTTGCCGCGATTCAGGGGCAGACACCTATTACACTTAGTGTTTATCCCTCCAAGAAAATTTGGCCTTACAAGAAGGACAAAACCTAAACGGAGTCCTCTCCATAGCCAAGGAAAAATATAGTGACAGACACCCAGGGAACAAAGAGGAAAGGGAAAGGCACTTTCAGAAAAGGAAATGTCCACCCCGACCACACTCTCCCTACTTTGAGGCCGTCCAGAGGGCCCGGCCACATGGTCGGCAGCACTGACCGGAACACTGTCCGTCAAAGGTCTGTGGAATCAGCTTCGGCGTACATCAGAAAACAGCCATTTAAGGAATGGACGGTAGGATAATATTCAATAACTTTATAATATACGACCAAGGGTCGAAAGGATAACAATAGCAATGTCTCTGGACGAGCTCTGCAGAAGGTGACCTGTATGCCGGGTGGAAAATCAATCTGAGCGACCTCAACGCGTGAGGGATTTTGGGTACACTACACGTCATGTAGGGATAGCGTTACAGGCACGCCCATGTCAACGTCCCCTTTCGATTCTCAAAAGACAAGATGCAATACTCTGCGGTTACCACTGGATGTCGGACTATATGTACAGCATGTGATTCTAAGCAGATTAACAAGCATCAGAATCCAAAGTTATTCTCAAAGTGTATTATAGGGGGGTTGGGGGCATCTGTAAGCATTCAGATCACTCACAGCCCTTACTCTGATTTTTCCAAGTGACTTGGCAGGTCGACTGGGAGTTGCTGGGGGTAGGTTTTTGCACCGTTGGATCCAGTATTGGATGCCCCGGAACTGCGGGTGCAAAGAACATTCCTCTCGATTCCAGGAGCAGAGGGCAACCCTTTCCCAAGAAGAAATGCAGCAGGCACAGAGGCAGGCCTCTTCAGGACACTACCAGACAGAAAGAAGCCGGTTCGAGCGACAGTCACTGCACAAGGGTGACAGCAGGCATCTCTCTCCAGTCGTGATCAAAGAGGTCCAGAGATAGATTCCTTGATGCAGGGAAGCTGAGACTTGGCAGGAAGGTGACTTGTAGGAAGAGCTAGCGACCACCAAAGTTCTGTGCGAATACACAAAACGGCGACGCTTGTGGCATGGTAGCCCAGCTCAGAGCTGGTCGGTCCACAGAGGTCCAGGGACAATTCCGACTGCTCAAAGCTTCAGGAACGCAAGGATACATCAAGACTGCTTTGTCCCACCAGTGCAAGAGCCAAAGCACTGCAGAGGGCCTGCTCAGGTACAGGTCTTCACTGGGACAGTTGCAAGAAAGGTTGCCAGGCCTCTTTAAGAGTCATCCATGGGTCTTCAGTCAGCTGCACGGCTACACAGGATACTTTGCTCCAAAGCTGAACTACTGGAATGGCTGCAGGAGTCCTCTTATCCCAAATCAAGGTCCACGGGGAAAAGAAAAACACCAATGGTTAAGGATCTGCACCACTCACTCAGCCAGCAGTGGTCCAATCAGGGACCACTGTGGGCTTTACTCATGCATGCACACCAGACTCTCGGGCACCACAGTTGTGGAATGGGACCAGACAGTCCCACCCAATTTCTCTGTCCTCACACAAATGGCATGCACTAGCCCGCGAAAACAGCAGCTTTCTCAGGAAAATGCACAACCATATTAGGGATTTCCTGGCCTGAAAAAGCAAGAAGGCAGCCAAGAAACAAAATGGCCAAAGGATACGCGAAAAACCTTGTGGCATTGCCATTTTAGGACACTAGCCATGTTTAGTAGACAGACACGGTAAACGTGAATATGCACACAAAAATAAATCCAAAAGTGGTATAGATGCAATTTCTGCCACTACGTAGTCCTTGGGCACATTAAAAAGTAACTGCAATTCTGCAGTGTAAAAGGCTAGGGCGATATAAAAGTATCCCCATGCACTGCATTGTAAAAAGTAAATTACAAAAAAGGAGTTTCCCAGTATTGACAGTCTGAAGTACTGATCAGCTCCCCATGAAAAATTATGAAAAGGTCAGGGAGAAGCTTCACTGCTCTGTAAAATGTCAGGACAGGTTAAAAACCTTGGGGGACAAAGTTTATGGAAGGAAAGTTGGCTAAAAGATAAATATTTCCGAACAATGATCCAGATGCTGACCAGGCACTCTCCTCAGTTATCCTGAGGGGATGGTAATATTCTTCAAGTGCTTTGTTTTTTTACCTTTTTTGTCGAAGAACACCTCAGTAGTTCTTGATTTTTCTTGCATAGAGCAGATCCCAATGGGTGATCCCAAGGGTATATCTACTTCAATAGTCTTATCACAGTAACGTCACAAACTCCTTCACCTGGCCTAGGAGAGCGATATTCCTGCTGTGTAACCCTGGCAGAATAACGTCCTCCCTGGCCCCATACCCAGTTAAAAGAGGATACCAGGGCCCTGAGGGAATGACAGTTGTTCTATCTAGTGTGTTCACCCTCGCTGGGTTACTTGCACTTTTGTGCTTTATCTGGAGGCAGGACAATGCACAAGAGGATGAAATGGGGCTTTTGGTCAGAGCCTTTCGCTCATACTGCAAGTTCACAGTATTAGATCTGCTTTCAAGGCCCAGGATTTGCCTCCTTGTGTTTTTCCCTTATAAATGGACCACCTTGATAAACAATTATCGTCACTTAAGTAGCCCAAACGGGTCACATTCAGTACACAATCCTTCTAACAAATTAACCAGCAAGATTGGAGAAACCGCATTGGGCCAGGAGTATTTTTACCACCTCTATGATCGTGTGACCTTGAAAAGAGAGATCAAAAAAGCACTTTGTTTGAAGAAGAGAGGAGATAAACATTAGACCTACATGCAAGATGAGGCTGATGTTGAGGGAAGCCGAGTGCAAAGGGGCAAACGACCACTGGTGGCCAAAATGAGTGGAAGGAGGGGGCATTTTAGACCCCCCCCTAATTCCTGTACTTCCTTGGTAGGCCCAGTCGCGGCTGCTCTGGGTTCAGGGTCCCGGCCCCGGAGCATTCACGTGGGAATGCCTCGGGAACCGTGACCCCCCTTGTGACGTCCCTCATAGTAACATAAAAACTAGAGGTAGCCATGACTCCATTTTGTAAAGCACCAACTCCATTATGTAATTATAAAACAATTGTGCGATTCCAATGCAAGCCTGCAGCTCTCCCATCCAGGCGCACACCACGAGCGAGCGCCTCCCCACCCCCCCACCTGTTCGCCAGCCCTGTAATCGTTCAGTTCCCATGAGAAGACTGTCAGCGAGAAAGCAACAAAATACACACTATCCTCTGCCTTCCGTCTTACTCCACTAACCCAGATACAGCCCTCAGCAGGGGCCAGGGCAGAGGTTATTCGTTTCCATAAACCCGACTGACATCCCCACAGACCCTGGCCATAAAAACAGGATGCCCCTGGATAAAGAGTTTTATTTTTAACTCTTTATTAGTGGTAACAAAAAGGCTAACAGCACCATTGCACAGTTCATTTCACAGATACAACAGGAATACATTTGTTCAATGCAGTTTTACAAAACAATATTATGGTGACAGGTCATCATCAGTAATCATATTGCACAGGTAGACTCTAAACGGCCCCAAATGTCTTTGGGTCTGCACGTCTAAGGTTGGGTCAAAACAACTGCTCCTGACTCATTGACATGTATTAATTCTTGTAGGAATTGGTTCATGCTGGGCGGCAGAGCGCTTTTCCATTTCAATAAAATACATTTTTTGGCAACCGCACATGAAAAGTTGAATAGTCTTCCGATTTTTTCTGAGTGCTTGCCTATGTCCCCAAACAGATATTTCTGGGGGGTCAAATCAGGGGGAACCTGAGATGCCCCTGGATAAAGTTAACAGACAAGAATGACCCCTGAGGCTTTGATCCATTACGATTGTAACAAACAGAGCCAGAACATCTCCCACAAACATAACTATGTAAGCCTAACATGGGCCAACATGTATATGAGTAGCCAACATAATATGCGTGTATAACCAGAAGTGTTTGTGTTAAATCTCAATAGCGAATATATAACATATAATACACGACATAAGAATGCTCATGGAAACCGCGGATGACAATGCAATACATAATCGATATGACCTTATACACACCAGCACAGAGCTACCTCATGTCCAGTAACTTATGCGTTTAAGTGTAAATATATATATGTGTGACGTAATGTACAAGAATAATGTAGTGACAAGTTTTTTAGTAAGCCATAATCAGTGTAAGAGGTGCGCCTGTAGGCCGCAAGTAGCAAAGCGGTCCGTTCTCTTGCATATGTGGAAGATAAACGTTAAACTAAGTATGTGTATTTGAGCTTTGATGTTCTTCTTGTAATGAAAAATATGTAAGCTAAACGGGTGACACAGTATGCTTTAACCTAGTATAATTTAAATATAACCCAGCAAGCCACATGTAAAAAGCCTGAATGTACAATCGTGTTTTGAATAGCCCCATTACATAATGCAATGGAAAACCAACTCACAAGAAAGCTTCGACTCTCCCATGTCATAAGGGTCTCAAAGAGGTCAGCAAATGAGTTAATGGTGTTTGGACACTTGATCGTTGAACCTACAATTAAAATGTAAACTTATGATATGTGCCTTCTTTGACCCAGCCCTTTTTCAGTCGTATATTCAACATTCCTTTTAGTGCTATCAGGTGGACACCCTAAACCCTGCAATGACCCAAGGACTCTACCCTTCAGTCAGTATATCCTGAATTGTCTAAACAAATCATGCACAGTGTTTAACAAACGAAATCGAATCTATGACCAGTAATAAATAATGTATCTTTGAACCATGTTTTGCAAGTATTAAGATACAGGACTCGGAGGTCACCGGACGAACAAATCATGGTAGTGAATGGATGAGAAAGGTTGGCCACAAGGGCAAAAAGTTACATAACTTTAACGATACAAAGAATTCAAACCTCGACGCATCATGCCAGCTGCCAGCCCAGCTGACCGATTGACCCGGGACACCACGTCATCTCACCACGTGCCTCTACACCAGCTTCACCGGAGCGTATGGCACCTATAGGTGACAACTCTCAGTGTCCAATCCCGTTTGATTCTATGTCCCTTAGGCCTCCCCTCTCCTGAATGACGGAATAAGCTGTATAAAACCAAGTTGTAACATGTTTTCTGCAGAGCGCTCCTGGCGTGAGCAGAGTAGATTCTGCTCGCCCTATTTTATGTTTAAAAAACTTTCTTTACCACTAGCACTTGGTCTCATTGTCTCTGGAGGTGTCCTTATTGACTCCATCGGGAGGTTCAATTGTATTTTGGGGGTCTCTCACTTTCAAACATTACACAGAGCCACTACAGAGCTTCCCTGTAAGGCACTGGTCTATGAGACAGAATACAGAGACGCTGCAAAAGCAGTGAGCGGACCAGATAATGGACAGGTTTGCGGACGCCAGCCTCTGCAGAAAAGGTGCCAGGCAGAAGGAAGACTAGTCAGCTGCCTAAAGAGGAGAAATCAAGTGTTATGATAAAAGGTGCATTCTGGAACCCGAAAGCAAATGTTTCTGGATAGATTAGGGATATTGGTGAAAAGAACACACTAAGTGCCGTAATATAGAGGCAAAGTTTAAGAGTGTTTACAAATAGCGACAAAACAAAGCAAAGCTGGTGTTTAGAGGTTGATGGCAAAGTTCCTAGGGTTACTCGAGAAAGTGAATGAACCGAGGAACAGTGAGCGTTAGGTCTTGGTGTCCAAGTTCTTCCTGACCTCGAAAAGTACGGGAACCGAGAAAAGTGGATTGCTGGAATTTACAGGAAAGTTCCTCTAGAGCCCTCGAGTAGAAAGTTCAAATCTGCATGCTTGACCTTAGGATTCCAAGAGCCAATTTGAAATTTGCTGCAAAGAGAAACTCTGCATGATTGAACTTGAAGGCAGAGTTATTATAATCAATTGAGACTGGCAAAGTAAACATCTGTCAAATTGAAGTTGTATTTTCACCAGGACACTTTATAAAATGGCGGAGTAGTTGGTCGAGGAGGTGGGGGGGGGGACTGGTAAATGTTAGGGAGAATTCTCAAAAATGTGCCAATTCCCTCCACCTTAGAGACCCCCAGCAACTTTGCTGGTTTTTGAGGACTTTATATTTTTTTTACCTGAAGAGAGTGTGACCCTTTTTCCCCCCGCTCTCTCATGTATGGTAATGTGAATTTTACCTCTGTTTCATTTGGTTATAGAGTGTAACAAATTCCATAAGGCATCATCTTTTACATTGTGTCACACAACACCTTCAGTGCAATGACGCAGGGAAGTCTTTCAGATTTCCCAAGGTTTAAATACCTTCTCTGAGATAAACTACTGTTTCCCAGAGCAGTAAAGTGAAATTGACTTTACTTTGCATTGCACTTGCTAGACCAGCACACATACTTTGTTACATGAACATTTAGACAAAGGGATACTTTTTTATGCTACCCTTTCCTTACAGAATGGCTGGTGGCAGTGGTTTCGTTCCGAAACTACCATGGTTTGCATTTACCGCGGCTGTTCACAGCTCCGGTAACGCTAACCGCATGAGCCATCTTTTTCAAAATGGCGCAGAGTCATCTTTGACAAAATGGTCCCCAGTCTTTTTTCACCATGTCTTTGTGGAAAGGTTCTTCTAGAGATTTTCTCTGCGCGCCAAACCAGGTTTGGTCTCTTGTTCATTTCACCTTTGGCGGGCTTCAGGAGTGAAACCTGTCGCTGGTTCCAGAGTGTCTGGGGTAGGAAGGAAGTGAGGGAGGTGCCCGAAACTCCCTGTGCATAATCTCCTAGGAGAGCCAAATGCAATCTGTGGTGATAGGCTGGCTGACTGTCCGGCAAGGACAGCCACCCTACTGGATGAGTGACAGCTAGGCTGGAATGAATGGGATAGAACTGAATAAAAGTCGACCACTGGACGAAGGAACCAAAGAAGAGCTTGAAGAGGATGCCTGCTGCAACTCCTGGACCGTTGGTTTGCCCGGTGAAGTCCTGCTGCAGTGCCGAAACGCCAAGTTCGCATCAACAGAGAAGCCCCTGCAAGGACGACTTCTCCCTTTGAGGCGGTGGGACCAATCGACTCCAAAGTAAGCCACCTGGACACCCATATCAGAGCTGGTTGAATTTCCTCAGAGTTGCTGCAGGAAACCATATAGCCAGGGAGAGGGACACCAAATTGCGTGCATTACTTTTAAGCTGGCCTAAAGATTTTGAAAGATCCTCCGGACTCCCACAAAGCAGGCCTAACCAAGCCTGAGCCCCATCAGCAGATTGCGGGACCCCAGAAGCAAGGACAGCCCACCTTGACAGCCAGGAACTGTGTTGTTGCTATTTGCGGTAGCTGAAACACGAAACAGGCACTGAAAGTGAAGTTTGCCGATTGCAGGTTTTGGCAATCCCAATGCAGGTGTCCCCTGACGTCCTCCCTCTTGTCCCCACGACTGAGGCCCAGGAACAGTGAGACCTGCAGAGCTGCACAGGAACAGAGTCATCAGCTGCATCTTTTCTTCTTTACCAAGGTACTGTAAAACAAGTCTAAGAGAACTTACCTCTTACTGTAGAAGTGCTTCTAACTTCCACAACTCACAAGTCTAATCAGCTTGTGGCCCTACATTTGATTCTTTTCAAAGACTTCTAAGAACTTGTGCAAAGACTTTTCCATTTACCAGAAGTTCTTTATCCTATCCAAGACTTTTGCCAATTGACTTTGGCTTAGCCTATTGAATTGAATGAATGACTCTTCTAGTGAACTCAAAGTATCTGCACTGCTTAAGAATATTTGTGGTCTCTTATGTTCTAATAACGTTTGCCTTTTACCAACTTTTAAGGAGTGTTCTGAATGCCAACAGTAAGATATTAATGTCCCCAGCACCCTTGTTACTGAAGTCATCTGTGGGTGTAGGTTGCGACTGTGGGTCATCCCAAAAGGGTCTTGTCTGATTCAGAAACTCAAAGTGTACAGTATTGAAGTATACTTGTGTGTTACTATTCTATTGCTCCCTTCTAAAGAATGCTTTATAACCGACTGATAAATTAGTAATCGTTTATGCAAGAAAGCTCGAGTGTAACTGAATCTTTGTGTAACCCCACTACAGCTCACATTTCCCCTCTTGAGATAAGCCTGGCTGCTCATCATGCTACCAAAACTGTGTATTACAAGCTTATACCAAAGGTTGGGTTGCCTATACCTGTAGTCATAGTTGTGTGTAGTGCACCCAAGGGTACTGCATACAAACTTTGTCCAACACCCACGACTCCAAACTGACTTCGGTCAAAATCTATGTCGGAAGCAGTTTCCCTCATTTTGGGAATAGGAAAGGACACGGGATAGCTGCAATATTAACCAAAACAATGTGATTGTCTACTTAAATCGATGTTTGGCACCTCTTCCATCCACATCCAGCCCCACACACTGCTCCCCCACGTACAATTATTTTTGCTTTGTCAATTTAACCAGTGGCTGCGATCCTTCTGGAACACCATGCAAATATGGGTCTTAGATTATTTAATCAATCGGTGGTGCTTTCACTCTATGCAGACGGAACGAAATCTGCTGCCGATTGTAGACAAAATAGTTGAACTTGCGCGACAGTGCGGGCTTCAAATCAACTGGAATAAATACTAGTTATTCCCACGGACAGATTGTAACACCGAGGGCATATTGCGAGCGCTTCCAATGGCCCCAATTTAGAGTTATGTACTTGCGTGCCAATGTGGCTCGCTCAGCTGCTCTCCTTCATTCACTAAATTATGTCCCAATAGGCTTCACAATATTTCCTAATTTGCTACACGATCTGCAAACAAAGGCGAGGAAATGGGCAAAGTTGCCCAAATCCTTTATGGCCAGAATGTACCTGATCAAAATGATACTTCTCAAATGCTTATATATGCTTGTGAACATTCCTATCCAAATGTCAGCCCTCTTTATCGGTAAACTGAAAACACTGGTTACAGATCTTTTAAGGGGTCTTTCCTCCCCATGTGTCAAATGGGACACACTGGTATTGCCATACAGGCATGGTGATCTGAACCTACCGAACTTTGGGTTATACGCTTTACTCTGTATGCTCCATTATACAATATACTGGTACCAAGGCCCTCCCGAACCAACGGGCGAAGCTATAAAAATGCTAGTACTAGAGGCTATACCCAGCTCTACTAGACTATGCCACCGTACATCTATTGACCCAGTAGACAACACACGACAGGCTTTCGCAGAAACTGCACCAGAAATGCACGTTATCCCCACCATTATTCCTAGATAATAACATTCAGGGTGACCCGTTCGGATCAAAGCAGGGGGTCGTGCATGAACTGCACAGAGGCATATTCACAAGCCTTGAGATTATCTTTAGAGATGGGCATTTTATATCCTTGGACAAGTTCCATGAACAGCTGACTCCCTCCCCTAGCCAACGCCCTGTTATAGTCCCATATCAAGGGGGGGGGACAGAAAGCTATATATCCCGACATACCGGATGAACCAAAGGGAAGTCCCTTCATACAATATCTGATGGCTTCCAACACCACAGCGCAATTTATATCCTTGCTCAATTAGATCTCTATGATGAACTCTCCGGACAAAGATAATAGTACTAAAAAACACTGCAAATCGTGAGGCATATCGGTAGGCGATGAGCAATAGGGCAAAATATGTTGGCAAACTAGGTATACATTCCATAATTACAAACCGAGCCCTACAGTTCCACTTTTTGCACCAAACTTATTACACGCAGCTTAAAGTGAGGAAGTTTGGGCACTCTGCATCTGGGGCTTGTCCGAAGTGTAAATAACTGCAAGGCGACTTCATACATATGACCTGGACATACCCTAAAATGGTGGAATTCTGGCACAAAGTCAAACACACTAGCAGACATAACCCGGCCAGATGTTTTCACCTAACACCCGTTGGGTCTCCCACCAACCATGCCCAAATTGCAGGGCAAATTCCATGCCTTCGCACAGTTGCTGGCTCGTAAATGCACTGCATTGTGACGGAAGGACAGGCCTGTACACTCCAAGAGCCAGCGGATGAATGCAGTAGTCAGGGTCAATGACTGAAGAATTATGTTGAGACTTGACACACCCAGCATCTAGGCCCAAAGACATTTAGTGTTACCAGAGAGGGTATTTGGCAGAGAAGGAGCGCCACAGATCGAGCCCACATAATAGATGAAGGGACTGGTGATGGGGGTTTGCAGGCCGCCTGTTGTGCTGGGGTGGCAAATAGAATTTGAGTGGCAATATGCATAAGTTCTCCTTGTATACTCTACCATCGATTGGGTTATTGATATTGTATGCATGTCACATGATTGGGCTGGGTGATGAAGGACAAAGATAACCTGTTGTGCCGAATGCGGCCTCTCACCGTTTGTTAAATAATGTTTACATGAATAAAAAAGTTTTAAAAAATAGTAGCAAGTAAACTGGAGTTTAAGCAAACCATGGTCATTGAATTATGTTCAACGCCGTTTGATATGAGGTTTAATCTTCCTGCAGACTGTAATGCTATAACCCAGCTAGAGACGGTGGCGTGATGCACACATCACGCCACCCTGTCTAGCTGAGTTATATCATCACAGTCTGCAAGAAGATTAAACATAGCTGTTTATGAGAACAAGCAGTGTCAGAGAGAAACCAAAAGGCAAACACCATCCCTAGTGTCCCACATTTCTTAAAGGAACGCCAGGGTTTTTTTAGGGAAACATATGGTTTCTGCCTTTGTGAATAACCCAGAGTCTTGTTTCATAAAGGAATGAGACCTTAGCCTCCATCTTCAGCAGCTCCTTTTTGAAAGCCTGTAATTTTCAACAGAGCGGGAGGTCATTGCAGAGATGGGGCCCCAACCCCACCCCCAGGCAGGGTGAATCAATAAAGGCAATGTCCAAGAAGAGCAAGGAGACTTTCAATTATCAGTGGTCTTTGATTGCATTTTCTGATCGTTGCCTGGAAACACAAAAGTGATGGCAGAATCATAGCCGCTACTATGGCATATACAGCAACCATCATTGGTTCATGTTTAAGTCAGTGAGCAGGTACACGGTGTAGACTACATCACAGTTTGCTGCAACCAGCTGCACATATGAATGATATGCATGTGAAGCGTACAAGACTGACAGAACAGAGGCTAAGAATTTTCAAAGCAGCATGAGGTTCCCCTTCACCCTGAGCAAAGGCTGACAGCTAGGAGAACGTTTAATCGCCTGCAGTGTAACAAACATCTTCTCCCACCACAAGGAGAGAAAGGCCAAGGCCTCCAAGGTTATGAAATGTTTGTTAATTGTACTTAAAGAATAGGTTGGCCTAAATTTACCATTGCCCGATTCCAGTCACTGGACAACAGAGTTCAGCCCTGCACCTACAGAAGCCTGCAACAAAGTTCCGTCCCCTGGATAGTGTACAAGGCCCTATACTTACTGTTACTTGCAAGCCACTCGTTGAGGTCAATTTCTCGTGGAAGCGTCACAAGCTCTTTAAACTCAAAATCTGTGGCCCTCGATTTGGTGTACTCCGGCTCCAGATACAACTTTTTCTCCTCAGGTGCCGGCTTCTTCCCATTAGGCTTTGCTTTGGATTTCCTAAAAAGAGAAGCTGAGTTTTAGAATGTACACCAGTGAGATCAGTAGCTACACTTTGCACAGCTTGCACCCAGACATATACCCTAAAACTAAACAGATCTCAAGCAGGAGTCACAATGCTTGTAAACGCAGCAGTCACAAGGAAGGATAGCCACAGCTGCTCAACTACATCCTTTGGAGGTCGAACTGAGTGACACATTGGGAAAGTTACACCACAGGTGGGAGGAATTTGACATGAAGCACAATATAAAATCATTTTCAAATAATGTCCCTATGTTAACACTTTCACTTACAGTATGCCTACAGTCCAGGGTCACTGGTGGTATACATGTAATCACAGGCATTTCTATTGTATCCCTTTACAATGCCAAAAGAATAATCAACAGGTTTAACCACACAGCAAATACCTCTGAACATTAAGCTACAGTGCTGCCTGGTCTTAACCCTTAACTTCAAGGTGAAGCCCCACTTAACAAGACTAAAACAGTATAGCAAGAACAAGGTGAACGTTGTTGGGCAAGATTTCTCTTTTAGGCAACTTCCCCCTCCATATTCTATGGATCCCCAATTTTATGCTTTGTTTTTCACCTTGTCCTGACTTTTTGTAGAGAATGGAAACATTTATCTTCACTTCCTTGGTCTTTTTACTCATTTGTTAGGGGGAAACTGACTAATCATTTGTTTCCAAATCTCTATTTTTTCCGGTCTACAGATTGACTGCTGAACCCCACCACCCCCTTGCCGGCTTCTCGTTTAAGTCCTGTGTCCGTTTTTTTTCTGTGCGCTTAGAAGCCCATAGGCAAGTAGCGCTTTATAAGAATTGCAAATAAATAAATCCTTCAGACTGTCAGTATTGGGAAACTTTCATTTTTGTCATGTTACCCGTTTGGGTAACTTTTTCATATTCCACACAGCATCGTTCCATGCAGTGCAATTGGGATACTTTGGTGTAAGTCAAGGGTAATACAAAAGGGATTATTGGTTACTTTCGAAAATGCCTAAAGACAAGCTGGTGGCAGCAGTTACATTTTTTTAATGTTTGCTATATTTTCAATTTGCACATTCGAGTTATGTACGGTTTATGTTGCGTTACTCAACTCCGCTTTAAATGCAACATTTTTAACAGCACGGAATCCCACTTTTAAAGTGGCTTACATGCTCAGGTGTATACTCCGCTGGTAGTGAGGGGCTAGTCTTTAATCTTATAGGTTGTATTACTTTAGTGCTTTTTTAATAAATAAGGAGAGGGGTAAATGAAACAAGAGTAGAGGGTAGATTTAGTTTTCTAAAACATTAGAAAAAACAAACTAAAAAAAAACCTTTTACTTGGAGAATTTCCTTCTGCAATTGCACACGCTCCAGACTCCAAAATCACAGCCCCAGGCACCTTCATCCTGTTAAGGCGAATGTATTGTTCACAGGGTGTTGGTGGGTACAGCAGTGGGAACGGGATGGGTGGGCCCCTTTTCATGTGTAGATGGCTCCCAGCAGCTGATGCCATTAAAGTTTGAAGTGAAAGGGGCTTTGTGAGGCAGAGTGAAAGGAAGGAAAAGAGGCGCCAGCTGTTCTCCGTTTGCTGCCCAGACTTGCCAACGCTGGGCAGGCTGGCCAGACAAATGTGCTTCTACACGAGGAGCCCTCACATAGTCGTGCAGGATTCCTTCTTCATGCAAAGGTTACCAGCAAAAGAAAGAGCTCATTCAAAGTAAAAACGTACCTGCTGCCCCTTGCCCCACCACCGCCCTCAAAGAACTCCCCGTTAAGCCCACTTAAAAGTGCAACGTGCGTCCACCTGCCTGCAGAAAAGGCTTCAGGGCTGGCCAGCCCAAGAGCTTCGAAACCATACCATAGTTGAGAGGACATCAGATTGAAGTTTGAAAGTAAGCAGAAGAATAACGTGATCCATTAAATCTCCAAATGTAGCTTAGCTCAGCCATTTAAGAAGACTTACAACTGCAGCCTGCTTAGGTACCCGTGCCTCGCATGCAATTACAGTGGCCCCGCTCATGGCAACTGCATAAAAGGTCAGGGGATCAGAGAAACAAAACACGTTGTAAAACACTAAGACTAAGACGAAAAGAACAAAAGGTTCAAAGTTACTAGCAATAAATAACTAAAAGAAAAAAAATGGTTTAGTGTGAAATAAGGCAATTGGCCAACTGCATAATAGGGTTTGTGTGCAAAATACAGCCATTAAAGTCAGAGCTTAAAAGTAAAGCTCTAGAAGAGACTCTAAGCGATCTTCCCAACCTTTTCGGTGGCAATAGTTTGTTTTGCAGTTCAGACAGGTTTCAAGAAAGACAAATGCAAAACTGAATGTTGATGGCTGGTAGGTTAATTTTAAACTATGCTCTAGAGCATTTGCCAGTGGTTTCAGCCTTACAGAGGGTGAAGCGACATCAATCCAGCACCTACTAGGTCCCATCACTTCTGCACAGATCACAAGCAACTCTATAAAGTTTTCAGCCTCACTGGGCTTCGTCAGAAAAGTGTACCTTGGGTCTCTCTGTCACCACACGCAAGAGCAAGACCGATATGCTCAGATGTGGGTCCGTAGATTGCCCTGCCTAGAGAAACATGCTGCACCCCACTGACAAAGGCCAATGAGCCAGACCTATCGCAGGGGTTACTTGTGGTCTCGTGCAGAAGGGATGCCACCTAGCAGTTGGCACTGCACCACACCGCTCCTTTTGGGGTAAAAAGAAGCCCGATTTTCAGATGGTCTTTTACCTTCTGTAATGGAATGAAAGGGCTAACAAATGATGGTCTGGAAGTTTGCTCAGAGAGATGCCAGTCGTTTCAATTCATTCAAAAGCTTCCAGCCATCACCATTCTGTTTTACTTCAGGTAGGAGCTAGCATCACTTGAAGGTGTGTGGAGCAATCTGGCCTATTGAGAATGTCTCAGTTTGCTAATGAACAGCCCCAACGTTATCCCCACTCTTTCTTCAGGAAAAATTTCTGGCAATACTTTCTCAATGCAGTCTGCACACCACCTTTGACAGGTTTAGAAGGTCCTGGAAGCTTTGCCTCAGGTCCATCTTGCCAACTGCGTGTCCAAAAGTCATTCCTTCTGCTACCTCATGATCCCAGGGGATTGACAAGCTATCAACATGTGCCCAGTAAGTTGGGCATTATACCAAACAAGAGAATTCCACACTACAATGTGGAGGGTCACCCCCAGCGATTCCCAGATGACTACACAGAAATAATCTTCTCTATCCAGGAACAGAAACGTCAGTGCTCAGAACTACGCCTAGACAAAGTAAAGCTCTTGCTGGTGAAGGGACTAGAACCCCAAACATGTTCAAATAAGCATTAGACTATTATGCCTACTATTAGGAAATCTGGGGCACTTTCTTTTCGTAGAGTTCTGCACTGATCACATTTCAGAACAGTGCACCCATTTCAGCTCTGAAAAAGACTTCTTGCTGAAGAGGATTTTCTTTCCACTAATTTCATCTACTGTTCCTGCAGGCTTTGGATTATACAAGAGAATTCAAGGTCTGGATGCAACTCAATCGTCTTGCCAACCCTGTTCCCCCCTCTCCTCCCGTGCAAAGGGCATGGGAGGAGAGGAGAAAGTGCTGAACATGTGATCAAAACAACAACAGGTAGCGCAGCCAGCAAGTGCAAGAGTTAAGCGCAGACAACGGGTGTCTAACAAGTGCAGGTAAGGGGGCTGTTGGGTTGCAGATACAGACGCAAGTTCAAGGGTTGCCAGAGGGGAGTGCAGGTATGCATCTGGGTGGGCAGGGATCTGGGCCCAAATTCATAGGGTAGCCAGGTGCCCAGTGCAGAAACAGAAGAGATCAGCAGAGGAGAGGGAGAGAGAAGGCAGAAGCAAAGAGGAAGGTATTGAGGTGCTTCCGTAACCAAAGATGGCTCTCCTCAAGTTTCAGGGAGGAAAGGAGGCTGTTCCAGAGGGAGGCCCCCAGCCGAAGAAAGATCTTCCACCAACCTGTTGCTTGGAGAAACGACTGACCCTGAGGGAGGTGGAGGAGCGAAGAGCTCAAGTAGGAAGGTATTTCCGAAAGGAGAGTTGAAGGTATTGCGGGCCCAGGACCCAGAAGACCTTGTGGACAATGCAGAGGGTCTTAAACTTTATCCTTGCAGCCACTTTGAGCCAATGAAGAGATTTCAGGGCTGGAGAGATACGATCCCAGGGCTTGAGGCAAAGGACAATTCTCGCAGTCCTGTTCTGGATGAGTTGCAGAGGGCGTAGTAGTAGCAGGCAGATTTAGAAAGAGGTGGTTGCAGTAGTCCAGCCTTGAGAGAACCAGAGCTCTAGAGACAATGAGTTTCTGGGGGAAGGAGAGGAAAGGGAAAATACATCTGAGGAGGTGCAGTTGGTAGTTTGACTTGTTAGAGACGTCAAGAGATGTGTGGAGAAAAAGAAATCGGGGAATGAAAGATGACCCAGAGGTTCTTAGCCTCACAGGTGGGAGCAGGAAGAAGGCCAAGGGAGGCTGGTCGGAGAATGAAAGAAAGATGTAGGAGTACCAATGATGAGGATCTCTGTTTTACTGGCATTAATGCAGAGGTTGTTGGCGGCGCACCACTCCTGGATTGCAGACAGATGAGAGAGGAAGGAGAGGTGGCAGAGGGGAGCCTGAAAACAAGTTTCCACATAGCACTGAAAGGTGAAGCAGAGAGCAGCAATGCGATTGGCGAGGGGTTCTAGGTATTGATTGAATAGCCAGGGAGAGAGATTAGACCCCTGGGGTACACCACAAGTGGAGAGCGAGATAGAGGAAAGGAAGGACCCAAGTTGGACCTGGGAGGGTTCGGATGGAGAGGAAAGGGGTCAGCCAGGTCAGGGCCTGAACAGTGACACCGAGGTTATCACGGAGTCGGTTGAGCCGGATGGCAGGGTTGACCATGTCAAAGGCAGAAGAGGGGTCAAGTAGGATGAGAGCAGAGGGGTTATTACAATCAATGTTGGAGAGCAAGTCTTCACGGATGTTCAGGAGAGCAGTTTCTGTGCTTCTGGCTGATTTGAAGCCAGATTGACTGTAATGGAGACAACCAACAGAATCAGAGGTTAAGCTGGGAGACGGCCAGCTTATCCAGTAGTTTGCCCAGGAAAGGAGTGATAGAGATTGGGTGAACTGGGGAAGGAGGGGTCGGCAGTGGGTTTCTTGAGAAGCGGGTGCACAAGAGTGCTTCAGAGGGGAGGGGGAAGGCATCAGTGGCGAAGGAGTTGTTGCAGAATCATCCAGGGCAGGAGCGAGGGTGTCAATATGGTCCTTGACGGTTTTGGATGAACAGGGAAGAACCTGTTTTGATGAGACTTTCATAGATCTGACTGGTCTAGAAATCTCATCAGGGGAGAAAAGAGGAAACAAAGAGAAAGAGGGAGGAGGGCGGCTGCTTGGGGACCGGAGGTAGCAGAGAGAAGCGGGAGGAGGAGATGACGAGAGGGTGGACAGGACGTCCTGGGTTTTAGAGATGACATGAGAAGCCAGGGCTGTGCAGAGGGCCTGGGAAGGGACAAGAGAAGCAGAGACTGCAGCAGGATTGGCCAGCTCCTTTTAAAGAGTTCGGCCGAATATGCCGCAGAGACGCAGGCTTGATCGGGGGTCTCTTCTTATTGCGGACAGAGAGCCGGTTTTGCCTTTGGATTAGACGGCAGGCCAGTTTGTCAGAGGATGCCCACCATTTCCGCTCAACCAGCCTACACTTGCGTTTAAGGGTTACAAGGTCAGAGTCGTACCAGGAGTTGCACTTGGCTTTGGGCTTCAGGCGGATCCTCATTACAGGGGCAAGAGCATCAGAGATAGCACAGTGGAGCTTGGAAAGGGCTACGTCAGGATGAGAGTCAGCCAGAGGTGGAGGAGGTGGAGAGAAAGTGGCAGCAAAAGCCTCAACGGACACACACTTCATCGGCCCGATGACCGGAAAGGTAGGTGGCAATGCTGGAGCTGGCTTGACCTGCGGGGTAGAGAGGGAGAGATGGGAAGAAAGGAGAAGCTAGCTCCATGACAGCGGAGTGGTGAGAGGGTTAGAGAGGGGGAGGTCAGAGGAGATGAGAACATCCAGAGTTTGCCCTGCAGAGTGAGTCAGGCCAGAGGGAAGAATAGAAAGAAAGTTGCAGAGGTTGCAAAAGAGTTCAGAGGAGGGACAGGAAGCGTCTAGGTGGATGTTGAGGTCACCAAGGAGGAGGAGTTGAGTGGTCGAGGCCAAGAGAGGTCAGGACAATCGGAGAGGAAAAAGGCCGCCTGACCATGTGGCCGATAGAAAGTAGCAATGGTGAGAGTGGCCAGGACAGAGAGAAAGCCTACAAACGAGGCATTCGAAGGAGGAGTAGGCCTGCACAGGAATGACAGAGGCAGGAATCCACTCTGGGAAGATCAAGGCTACGCCACCACTCGGACAGTTGGATCTGGGTGTGGAAAGGATCTTGTAGCCGTCACGGAGGAGGGTGTCAAAGCTCATGACAGAGCTGGCCATGAACAATGTCTCAGTGAGACCGAGAACATAGAGGTCGAGTTCTTCATGGAGGCAGCAGATATCAGGAGTGTTTGACAGCCAATGGTTGAGATTGGCAATATGGAGAAGGTTGCCAACTCTGAAGGTACAAATCAGAGGTATGCCCTGCAGAGGTGTAGAAGAAGCCAGAGGGGAGGCAGCAGAGGAAGGAGCATATGGCAAGGTACCCGAGGAGGCGGCACAGGTAGGCGGCAAAGAAGCCAGAGAGGGCACAGCAGGAGGAGGGAGGAAGTTGAGGCACGGGAAGTGTCTATCAAAAGAGAAGGTTGGCCCGAGGGCCTTGGACCAGGACGCTGTCATTCTGGTAGACATTAATGATTACCTTAGAGGAGTGGAAAGGGTCCAGGAGGGCCTCCCACTGGGTGCCACCATTAATGGGTGAAGAAGAGAAGGGAGAGGGCACAGAGACCATAGGAGTAGTCCAATGGTCCAGCGAAGGAACGACAGAGGATATTGGTGAGGTTTTGTCTGGAGGAAGCGCTGGTATAGGTGTCAGCAATAGGGAGGCTTGGGTTGGAGACCAGGATATCCTTTTGGAACTTCTTCCTACCAAAGTTAGTGAGAAGAACAAGTTACTTACCCCTGGTAACGTTCTTTCGACTGGATGTTCCTCCAACGTATTCCTCATCTTTGACATGTAATGTCCAGATTCGGAAATGTTTTCGGCAGAGGGCGCCCGTCGAGGGTGACCTCATCCAATGTTTTAAGTAGCACGCACGGCACCCATTGGCCTCATTTTTGTTTTTCCCTCCTCGTCTATCAGAAGCACCCATAAATACGGGCAGGACAGTACTCAGCCTTGTGGGAACGTCAGCTGCAATAGCATGGGAAATTCTAATGAGGGGTAGGTTGGGAGGGTGATGAGAAACAACCAGTCGAAAGAAGGTTACAAGGTGTAAGTAACTTGTTCTTCGAATGGACTGTGTCCTCCAACGTATTCCTAACATTTGACAGACTTCCAAAGCAGTATCCATGATAGGAGGAGGGAGAAGAATTTAGACATGCAGAATTCTCAGAGGGCAGAAGAAAGAACTGCCTTACTAAACACAACATCCCCAGCTTGGGAAGTATCCAGAAAGTAATGCTTAGTAAAAGTGTGCATAGATGACCATATTGCTGCATCATAGATGTTCTTAATAGAGACCCCTCTCTGCAGGGCAGTCAAGGTGGCCATGCCCCTGGTGGAATGGGCACGCAAACCCTCAGGAGGGTCCTTGCCTCCCAGCTTGTAGCATTCTGAAATAGCGAGGATGATCCACCTAGACAAGGTCTCCTTGGAAACAGCCTGGACCAGTCTGTGTCCAGTATACCCTACAAAGAGCTGGTCGTCCACTCAATTTGGACATCCTGGAAATATAAAAGCTCAGCGCTCTCCTAGGGTCCAACCGATGTAGACTTTCCTCTTCCTTACTAGGATGCAGAGGAGGGTAGAATGCTGGCAGCACAATTTTCTGCCGTAGGTGAAAGTCTGAAATCACCTTAGGCGAGAAGGGGGCTTTCAGCCTCAAAACAACCCAGTCCTTGCGGAATATAGTAAAGGGTGGCTTGGAAGAAAGCACTTGCAACTCGCTCACTCTTCTTGCAGATGTAACAGCAACTAACAATGTAGTCTTAAAGGTCAACAACCTCAATGGACATGAGTGCAAGGGTTCAAAGGGAGCACCCATTAGAAATTTTAAAACCAGATTGAGGTCCCACACCAAAACCTGACATGGTGAAGCTACACACACATTTGTGAGCCCTTTTAGAAACTGAGTGACCAGCGGGATCTTAAAATAGGAACATTCCTCTGAAGGCCGCTAAACAATTGAAAGCACTGCCAGGTAACCCTTAATGGAACCAACCTGAAGACCATTGTCTGCCAATGAGAGCAGGAAGGATGGAACATCTGGTGTCATACACTGAAAAGGATCAACATTCATGTCTTCGCACCAGTCACAAAACGTATTCCAACGGCAACGGTACAGAGACTTCATTGCTGGCCGCCTTGCCGAAGCAACACCTCCATCACGTCATCCGTTTCAGAAACCAAGCGTAAAGGTTGAGAGTGTGGACCTCTGGATGGAGAACCCGACCCTCCTCTGGCGAGAGAAGATTTTCTATTTGTGGAAGATGTATCAGAGGGCAGATGGACATGTCTAGAAGGTCTGATTACCACGTTCTCCAGGCCCAATCCGGGGCAATGAGGATCATGCGGTTTCCGAACCTCCTTAACCTCCCGATTACTTGAGGAATTTCTCGTACAGCAGTAGGAATTCCCAATCCACCACAAACTCATCTTCTAGAGCTCTTGTTGGAGGAAATTCCCTTCAGCAGTACAGCTCGCACCTCCAGTTGACACTGGTCGCGAACAGATCCACTTGAGGGGTTCCCCAAAGGGCGAAGATCCATTGAAGGACTTCCTGAGCTAGTTCCCACTCGTGGGAGACTGCTCTGCCTGCTCAGCGTCTGCCGCTGTGTTCTCCTCCCCGGCCAGGCGAACTGCTGAGAGGGAGATTCCTTCTTGAATAGCCCAGTACAAGAGCGGCATTGCCTCTGCACAGTGGTAGTGACCCTACACCACCTCTTGAGGTAGTGCATGGCCACTGTATTGTGCGTCATTATCAAGACAATCTTTACCCATACAGATGGCAGAAAAGCCTTCAGCGCTAGTCTGATCGCTCCGAAAGATTGATGTGCATCTTGGACTCTGACGGAGGCCAACAACCACTAACGGTCAACTCGTTGGCGTGTGCTCCCCACCCTCTTGAGTGAGGCATCTGTCACTACAGTGATCTCTGGCCATGGTTGCCAAAAGTGTTAGCCTTGCAGAACATTGTCCTCGCGGGCTCACCACAGAAGATCCTCTAAAACTCTGGGCGGAATCTGAAGACTGTCTGACATCTGTCCTGATAACTGGGACCATTAAGATCGGAGAGCCCATTGAAGGGATCACATTTGCAAGTGGGCCTCTGGCACCAGGAAAATGCAGAATGCCATGTGGCCGAGCAACCTCAAGAACTCAAAGGCCGGAAGACTCTGGGCATTCTGGAATTTCGTTACCATCTGGAGAATGTCTTGAGCCCTCACCTTGGGAGGCAAGCACTTTCCCAAGGAAGAATCCAAAACAGCTCCGATGTACAGAAGCTGTTGGGAAGTTGTCACCTGGGACTTCTTGAATTCGAAGGAGAAACCCAGTCTGTGAAGGGAGTGGCAGGCAACGTTGAGATGATCCAAAGCTTGTTCAGGAGAACGTGCCCTGATCAGCCAATCGTCCATGTAGGGGTAGATGTGAACCCCCCCTCTCTCCTGAGAGGCGCTGACGCCACCACCATTAGTTTGGTGAATACCCTCGGGCAGAGGTCAACCCGAATGGCAGGACTCGAAACTGATAGTGTGAGCCGTCAGCGGTGAACCTCAGGTATTTCCTTACTTGAGATGGATCGGCACATGAAAATAAGCATCCTGAAGGTCCAATGAAACCAATCAACCCTGAAGTTGGAGGGCCTGAAGGATCTGAGAGAGTGACCATCTTGAATGTGTCTTTCCTGAGGAAATTGTTGAAGTATCTCAAGTCCAAGATGGGTCTCGGTCCCCAGTCCTTTTTTGGGAATCAAAAAATATGGGGAATACCAAGCCTTGTTCCTCTCCGCCACAGGCACTGTTCCTATAGCGCCTTTCTCTAGCAGGGTTAAAATCTCCTGCACAAGGAGCGGATACGGAATCCTCAAAGAGTTCCCCGGTGGAGTGGTCCGAGGCTTTTTTAGAAAGGGAAGGCAGTAGCCGTCGGATATTGTTTCCAGAGCCCATGCATCTGAAGTAATGGCTTGCCACTCTTCGAGATGCTGAGACAGCCTGCCCCCCACTGGAGAACTGCGACTGAAACCTTCAGAGCGGTTTGAAAACAGTTGTTGCATCAGCCGATGGTAAAAAGGCTGCTGCTGGAGCAGACTTGGCACCTCTACCTCGTCCACCACGAGGGAGAACTTCGCTGGCCTCTTTGACTGGCTATTCCTCTCACCCTTCCAAATGAGGAGTAGCAGCGAAATAATCTACACCTCCACGGTTGTCCGCTGGAATGAAAAGGCTGAGGTTGCCAGACAGCGGCACCTAAAGATATGGCTGCCGCCTTAGAGGCCTGCCACTTTTCAAGGCTCTAGTTAGCCTTGCTGCCAAAAAGATGAGACCCGTCAAATGGCATGATAAGACGGCAAGCCTGCACATCAGGTGCAAAGCCAAACTTCCACAACCACGCAAACTTGTGTATTACGGTTCTCGCAGCCATAGATCTGCTAATATCATCCGCAGACTCCAACCCAAGGGACTCGGACATGGCTTCCTTTCCGTCCTTAATAGCCAGAAAGTCGTCCCTCATCCCCTTCTGGAACGTGCTCCGCTGCCATGGAGATGCATTCCCACAGAGTACGAAAAATTTTGCAAGGGCACAGGTGGAGTTGATTGATTTCAACATCATACTACCCGCCGAAAATACCTTTGCTGCCCATCCATCTATGCGCTTATAGTCCCCATCAGGAGGGATGGTAGGGTACGCAGCCTGCCTCAAGGTAGCCATAGCTGCTTGGAACACCAGACTCTCGGGAGTGGTGTGTTGGGACAGATAGCCCGGGGTTGCTACTGGAGGGGTGGTATTTTCATGTAAGACTTTTCCACCGCCGGATTAGTCTCTGGGGTCTCCCAATTCCTGGCCATCCTCTTTTGAAGAGCCACATGGAAATGGAACACTGAACTGTAGGCGGACCCTTATCCAAAATATCATCCTGATCATAATGCGCTGGAGGCCTGGACCAGCCCAAGTATTCTACCACCTTAGACATAAGGTGTCGATATGAAGAGTCGGCATGCTCCCCAGATTCCGGTTTGCCGAACTCCAACTCCGGAGAGGTATCAATACCACTGGCGTTTTGCAAAGTGTCACACAGGTCCTGCATCCTGCTCTCCTCAAATGAGGCACTACGGCACATTAGGAGTCCCATTCTGGAGCCCAAAGGGGGCATCCTCCCCATCCAAATGTTCCTCCTCTTCCAAAATTGAAGTGAGGTTCCTAAAAAAAAAAATCCTTTTTAGGAAGGGGGACATAAGATTTTTCTGGCATGGAGCCCGGAGGCTTAGAAAGTGTTGAAGGTGTTGACTTACATTTAGCCAGAGCCTTCCAGGGTGGATCCACAGGACCTGGGGTCCGAGTCAGTAAACCAGGCCCCATCGGCGTCAATTGCGTCGGCAACGGCTTGACGCGCGTCGAAGACCCAATGGGCACCAATGATGGCGTTGAAGTTTCCGACAACGGAGACCTTGACCTCCCTCTCCGTCTCCGTCTCGAGTGATCCTACGACACCTTGTCATGAGGCCTCTATGGCTCTCGATGTGGATCATGCCATGAACCCGGGCTCGAGGGCACGCGAGTATCAGGCCGAGACCGCTCCTTGCCGTTTTCAACAGAAGGTGCGGACGGAGCCTTGACCAGTTTCTCGAAAAAATGTTAAGCATGAAGGGGGAAAGACAGGAACAGCAGGACAGGGAAGCACAATGTAGTCACTGGGCGCAGCCAAATTCAAGGCACAGTACAGCCACAGGGCAAGCTAGATTTAAATTTGTAGCAGAGGTGGAAACACAGCTAGATTCAAATGTTTAGAAGAAGGTGAAAATATGGTACAGACGCAGGCAATAATAGCGGGAATCCAGGTGAGCTGGAATAAGGCTGGGAAAGTCAGAGGTGTAGGAGCAAGTCTAGGTAGAGATGACTGTTAGAGTTGTTTTAGTGTTCCCAAAGGGTACTGCAAACAAACTTTGCCTGACTACAGGTAATAGGAAACCCAACCTTTGGTATAAGCTTGTACTACACAGTTTGGTAGCGTGTTGAGCAGTCAGGTTTCTATCAAGAGGGGTCAATGTGAGCTGTAGGCTAGTTACACAGAGATTCACATTGACCAATATTCAAATAAACACTTACACACAAGTTTCTTGAATAAACAATTATTAAATTTATGAGTCAGTTAGAATAAGCCTTCTTCAGAAGGGAGCAACATAAAAAGAAACACACAAATATACTTCAATACTATAGACTCTTAGTTTCTAAATCAGTAAAGACCCTTTTGGGATGGCGCACAGACACAACCTACATCCTCAGGTGACTTCAATAGCTAGGGTGATGGGGACATTATCTTAGCGTTTGCATTTAGAATACTGTTCGAGGTTGGTAAAAGGAAAGGTTATTAGAACAAACAAGAAACCACAAATATTCTGAAGAAGGCACCATTTTGGATCCCCTAAGCAGAGTCATTCAGTATAGTAGGCTAGGCCAAAGTCAATGGGCAAAAGTCTTCCATGGGATGAAGCACCTCTGGTAGCCGTTTAGACTTGAGTGGTAGAAGATGCAAGCAACTCTACAATAAGAGGCAATTTCTCAGACTTTTACAGTACCTTTGTATTGAAGAAAATGTGCAGCAGATGCCTTCTGTTCCTGAGCAGCTCTGCAGATCTCACTGTTCCTCTTGTCCCCACGACTGAGGCCCAGGGAGGACTTCTGGGGACTCCTGCACTGCAATGGGGCGGTCACAGCTCGCAACCAGCAATCTTTCCAACAAATGGCACTTCGGTGTTTCAGCTCCATGTAACAACCGCAAATAGCAACACTGCTGTTCCTGGCTGTCAAGATAGACTTTCCTTGCTTCTGGGGTCCGGCATTGTTGAGGGGGCTCACTCTCGGTCAGTCCTGCTTCCTGGAAGACCGGAGGATCTTCCTGGAGCTCTTGCACAACTTAAAAGCAACACACAATCAGGTGTTGCTCTCCCTGGCTATTCGGTTTTCGCAGCAACTCTGTGGAAATGCAACCAGCTCCGAAAAGGATGTCCAGGTGGCTTACTTTGGAGTTAATTGGTCCCACCAACTCAAGGGGAGAAGTTGTCCTTGCAGGGGCTTCTCTGTCGATACAAATTTGGATTTTCAGCACAGCTTCACCAGGCAAGCCAATAGTCCAGGAGTTGCAGCATGCATCCTCTTCAAGTTCTTCTTCGGTTCCTTCGTCCAGTGGTCGACTCTGCCTTCCAAGTCAAAAGCCTTGCCTTTTATTCAGTTCTGTCCCATTCATTCACCCAGCAGGGTACATTTGGTTCTCCTAAGAGACTATGCACAGGGAGTTTCCGGGCACCTCCCTCACTTCCTGCCCACCCCAGACACCCTGGAGCCTGAGACGGGCTTCCTGCCCACCCCAGACACCCTGGAGCCTGAGACGGGCTTCAATCGTAAATCCTGCCAAAGGCAAAGCAAACAATGGGACCAAAACTTGGTTTGGCGCGCAGAATAAATCTCAAGAAGGACCTTTCCACAAAGAAATGGCGAAAAAAGAAGACCAGGCCATTTTGACAAAAATGGCACCCTTGGGTGCTTTACTGCAGCTGCGAATGCAGCCCACAGTAAATGAACACCACAGTAGTTAAAACAAAACCACTGCCACCAGTCATTCAGTGAGGAAAGGGTAAAATAAACATGAGAAGCTAGACAAAGGGGATACTAGGTAACCCCTCTAGCACACTAATTTAAGATGGGGTGTGCTGCGTCTAGAATTTACAAATGTAAGTAAAGTCAATTTCACTTCACTGCTCTGGGAAACAGTAGTTTATCCCAGAGAAGGTATTTAAACCTTTGGGAAATCTGAAAGACTTCCCTGTGCCACTGCACTGAAGGTGCTGTGACACACAATGTAAAAGATATGCCTGTGGAGTTTGTTAGACTCCATAACCGAAAGAAACAGTGTTAAAAAATCACATTAAACTACACGAGAGAGTGGGAAAAAAGGGTCTCACTCTCTCCAGGTAAAAAAAAAAAAAAAAAATCAAGTCTTCAAACTCCAGCAAAGTTGCTGGGGGTCACGAAGGTGGAAGGAGTTAGCACATTTCTGAGAATTCTCCCCAACAGTGACTAACCCATGGTCGGTAAGTAAGAATGTCAAGATAGTTCCAGCTTCACTGAAGGGTGTGGGGGCGCCATCCCCCCATGCACTCGCGAGGAGTGCAGGAAGACCTCACAAAGCGAACCGGCAGCAGACAGGGCCTTAGGAAGTGGTCCTTTGGTAAGGGGGCTGGCTAAAGCCTGCCGGTCCCCGATAGGCCAGTAAACGAAACAAGCTGGCCAATTATAGTGAGGACAACTCCGGGCCTATTAGATGGATGCACCGCAAGCGGTGGCCATCTTTCATGTGCCACAAGGGACAGGCAAAAGGGCAAATTAGATGGGTTTCCCCCTCTGGCCGCATGCGGTGGTTCGCCGCAATCGGGAAGCCACTATTAAAAATGTATCTGGTTTTACTTGTTTTTAATAGAAAATGAACATTGAAACCAACTGCAAGTTTGTCATAACTAAGCCCTTGCTCTTGTTCTTATCCAAACCTTAGTCTTACCCTAACTGCAACTAACACCCTTAGCTGAAATAGTAGCTCAGTGGTTTATCTGTGTTCGATCTGCAAATTGCAGGTTTGAATCCTGGCGCGGTTGACTCAGCCAATCAAAATTGGTACTATTCGGGCGGATGAAAGGCGAATAATAATTGTATATAAAATGTTCTATTACCCTAATGCATACCCTACGTCAACAACTAGGTTCATGCCAACCTATCCCACACCAACCCTCCCCAACCTGCCTATCCCTTTCTTTTACCCTTACCCAAAAGCAATACTCTATTAGCCATAGATGTACCATAATCCCAAAAACAGCACTCATCCTGACACTTCATTTTCCATAACCACTAACAAAACCCCAACTTCAACAGTCCTCCTACACCCACGCCGACCAAGATCTTTACATCGACCAGGGGCAAAACATCTCATTGCAAGCTACTAGCCACCCGCCATCTCAATTCTAACATACACAGAGAACCCACCTTCTCACTCGCCAAGTGTCAAATATCACTAGCCAATGGCTAGTGGCAAGTGCACATTTTACACCCTGCATTAACCCCTATCCCAACCCAAAACCAGGCAATCACAAGGCTACTAAATCCCAGCAGCACTGCATATTTGCCTACTTTTCAGCTGCATTTTGAGACTACTTTTTATTTGGCAACGTTTTCACTGCAGAGGCAGTTTCACCATAATGCTTTCACAGGCAGCATTTCACTGGATACAGCGCCAGGTTACATACAAGGAGACTTGTCAAATGTTTAACCATTTCAAATGATCATCCCTGTTTGTGACTAAAAGCTTCACAGAAACGAAAACAGAAAAAAGCACACAATCTGTTTATTACATGTGGAGTAAAAACAAATCCAATTTAATTTTACATGGACTATTAAAAGAATCAGTGATGCCATATCGGTACTTATTTTATTAAGAAAAAACTCATTAGCCCTTCCATTCATTCCCTCACAGAAACATCCCAATATTCGTTTGTCTCACCTCAGTAAACCAACATTTTCGAGTTACCATAACTACACACCCTGTAGAAAGGAAAGTAAACAGTAGTCCTGATAGCAAATTACATGACCATTGATGACATCTTAGCAAGAGTCTAGCCTAAAATATGAACCCACCTCTTCCATACATCTTGAGAGACAACGTTCTGCCATATCTGTCGGATAGGACAGTTTCTGCTGTTTCCCTTTGCATAAATAGATAAAGATTTCCCTTATAAACCACCCTGAACTCACTCAACTAAGCTGGATAACATTAAGGTGCCTCCAATCCCAACTGCTTAAACTTTCTCGAATTCAACCATTCCCTCTGCTTTCCTTTGCTTCAGTTGGGCCTGCTGGGCAAGTTCTTAACCTTCGTGCTAAATCTACCCCACTTGTGAAACACCCAGAACCTTTACATTATTTTTTCCCTATACCTCAGTGAGTGGGAACCTTTGGCCACACTCGAGATCCTTTTACTCTTGTTGAGGGTGTCATGTTTAAGACTCTCCCACAGTGCCCTTTTAATGTTACCCTCTGGCTTTTGGTATACACCTTTAGGGTTGCCCTTTGGGCGCCCCTTTTACTTTCTCTGGCTAACCTTGTGGACTACAGTCCCCATGGGTAGAAAGGATTTTTTTTTAATTATTATTGAGTGTCTTTGGTCAGCATTTGACCTTTACACTGTACAAAAATAAACAAATTCATCATACAATAGTAGTACATTTACAGGATAAAATCTGTATACAACAGTACATAAGCTAAAAATTAATTTTGATCAATCAAACGCGGCGAATAAACTATTTACTTATACATCCACATATTTCTTCACAAATAAAGTTTCTGCAACTTTGTGTATGTGCGTTTCACTAATATGGTTATGCTTGGACCACATTTCCAGCTACTGTGTATAGAATTTCAATAAGATTTAAGCCTTTAGCATTTCAAATCTGTTTTCCACCTGTAACCAGATATGATACGTCGCGGCTGTCACTACCAAAGATTTTGCCTCATTAAGTGTGCTCCAGAACTGGTCAGAGGTATGGTAAGAAAATTCAGAATAGCCATTCTCCTATAGATTAGAAAACAGAATGCATTGTTTGAGAAGATGCCTTGAAGATTCAACAGCTTGGTCACAAAAGTGACAAACTATCCTCCCTTTTAAGACCTAACCAGGCACCCGTGTTTTCATAAACTGTGAGAACCTCTAAGCGCAAGAATAAAATAAAGTGCAACAGTTGAGTGTATAATTTGGTCAAATAATTACATGGAGTATTGGTGTTCAGCCCCCGAGTAGAACATAGGACATATCACTTTTTAGTCAAATATTCAATAGATTGTAAGCAGTCATAATCTTTCGATTTCCTCTAAAAATCAGACGCACACACTAACTCAGCTGACTCCGGCAGTGCATTCATAACAATACTCGCGCAATGTTTTAGAACCAGATTTTGCATGTGCTGAAACCAAAGAATGCGCGAGTAGCGTTGCGCACGTCACAAAGTTAGGCTTAAAATTCTTCCTTTCTCTGGGTCACTAAAGCGGATAGAAGCCCAGAGATTGCACACTGCCATCATCCATGATGTATTTAAAGAGGGCAGACCAAGTTCCAGCCGGATCACTTCTAGCGGAACTGCAGCCCAGTAGTCCCAATAAAGATCTTTGGTCTGTTGGCTCAAGAAACTCAATGGGAAAAAAAGAAATCTAACACTGTGGCAGAATTTCCAGAGCCTACAGAATCCCCGGCACTACTGATGTTCTGTATGCCGTGAGTTTGGCCTTGATGGATCTTCCTCCTCGTCCATCAATGAAATCCTTTTAGTCACAGCTATTTTGTTGAAGACAAACAGTCCCATTTGCATGTTGTGAGCTGTTACATCTAGAAGATATATACATACCTAGATATTTTTAAACCTCAATTTCTTCCAGGCTTGACCCACCCAAACGTCAAACAAACCTCCTCCCCCAATGTATCATAATCTTAGTCTTGCCTACATTTACGCAAAGACCACTGAGATCAGCATAGTCTTTCAAGGCATCTAGAGAGCATTGGGGAACTATTGGTGTGCGATCAAATATTACAGTATCGTCGGCGTAGGTGATGCAATGGATCTTGTCACCATAGTTGGGGGGATAAATGTGTGCAGCTTTTAGTGCAGCTACGAAGTCCGCCACAAAGGTTATAAAGCAATGGCGCGAGCACGCACCCCGGCTTTAGACCTACGATAGTTCGAAAAGCTTCTTAAGGGTGAGGCTATCCCAAGATGGAGCACATAACCATAGTATTGCTGTACAATAGTTTGATAAAATAGAGGAGAGGGCTTCAAGCCCCAAGTGCACAACTTGTTCAAAGGCGGAACTGGAGTCCACAAAACACAGATTTGATCCAGGATTTCGTAGAGTGTCTGATAAAAGAGTGGAGCAACCAGGTGGAATGGATTGTGCTGTGGCCCTTACTTACACCAGTCTGTGTACATTTCAGAATGGAATTTGAATCTGCCCTTGTGGCAAGCAGCTCCTGAAATAAGCATGAACAATTCTTCGCACTGCTGTCAACATGGCCAGTAATCTATAGTTTTGGATCGGAGCGAGGCCCTTTCTTATAGGCTGGGATCAAATTGACTCCAGCCAAGAGAGGAAAGCTGCCAGTCTCACGCACATGCAAGAACAAAGTCCTCAGCAATTCAGCCTAATGCCGAGTATCATTATTAAATACAGGATTACAAAACCCATCAGGTCCAATGGCCCTTGATGATTTGGATTTCAGTATAACTGAAATGATATTGGCCTACTTTGGGCTCCCCTTTTACTTCCTCTGGTCAACCTTGATAGAACTACAGTTCCAAGGGTCGAAAGGATAATTTTATCCCTTCTACATTTTGTTAGGTGAAACCGGTACACCCCAGCTTATGGGAAGTGCTGGGGTGATTTAATGTATCCCCTTTCTCACTAGCAGTGTAACAATTCTGTTACAGGGACAAGCTTAGCTTAAATGGCTGATGGCAGTGAACCTTTTCACCAATTCGACGCACCTTTACCGTGGGCTGTTGGCACAGCTGCGGTAGAGGCACCCAATGAGTGCCCATTTTACTAAAATGCCCTCCCCCGCAATCTTTTTTTGCCATTTTCAAACTTCTTGTCCTTTCTTGCGCCTTTCCCCTGCCCTCCAGTGTGGGAAATTCCTTTGAGTGATGTTTATCTTCAGTAGGAGACCTCAGTCGAGCCTGCCCAGGCTCCAAAGCATCTGAAGGCAGGAAGAGAGGGAGGAGCACAACACTTTGCAGCCCTTCGTATTCCAGCCTACCTGCGAGAATCCAATTCAAACTTGGAGCTCCCCCCTCCCTCGCTGAAGTTTGAATGTTGCAAGTCTGTTTGATTGGCTGAGTTCCTGCATAAAAGTCTGATCCTGTAAGCTGAAGAGGTAGTCTACCACTGGACCGGAATCCAAAGAGGAAGATGAAGAAAACGCATCCAAGGCGATTTCCAGCGACCGGAGAGTCTGCTGGGTAACCAGAGCCTGCTGTAGCCCTTCGTGCCAAGTGACCTGGAGACTCTGAAAACGGCGACCTCGACCCAGAGCCTGGTGCGATTCATTAGACTCAAGACCACCTGCATTTTGAGCCATCCCACATCGTGCTGAGACCTTGCGGCTGCAATACCTCAATATTCTGGGCCCTTGAGCCATTGTGCAGTGCAGTCTCTTCCGAATCGGGCTGAAACTTTGGTGCATTCTGCTGGACCTCCAGAGACTTGAATCTAGTCCGAAAAGGTCCCTCACCAGAGTGCTGGACCTGGCAAGTGACGAGAATCCAACCAGTGATATTCAGTCTTCTTCTGGCTCCTGAAAAGGGCACCAAAACCACAAAGCCGCATCCACCTGCGAAGAAACTCTTGCCTGGAGCCTTCCCCATTAATCCTTGCTGTAAAATCCCTTCCAAAATCATGTCTTCCATCTTCATGACAAAGGAATCCATCGACCAGGTTTTTGGATGCAAATCCTGAAGTATACCCTGCTGGAAATAATTCTTCCATGCTGAGGTACTGTGTTGGCTGGAGTATTTACCTACCTTAAGTCTTTGGGATTCCTGTGTAGCTTTGGGGCGTTTGTGATTGGGAGTCTTCTCATCCAGTTCACCAAGGCCCAGTGCTGGAATCCTCCTACGGTGTCTTCTCAGAAGTCCTTGGACCCTAACTAACTCTAAAGTGTACCTACCTACATGTTTGAACAGTCTTCCAGAGGAACTCTTGACTATTACTGCAACTGAACCCTAGCTCACCCTGCCTACAGCTGGCACCTTGTACACTAGGCTCACTCTTCTGCCTCTGAGAGAACTCATGCAATATAATAGGGAAGGCCTGGATAGGGAAAGGATTCTGCCTTGCAAAAGTGTTTAAAACTGTACTTACTTGTGAAAGAGTTAGTTGGTAACTGTAACTCAGAATGCGCTGTTACAAAGAAGTTCATACTTGCTTTGAATTTGTGTTGTGCTATTCTGAAATTTATATGCAAGGTTATTTTACTAACCTGTAAATTGGTTGGGCCTCTTCCCAAAAGTAATACTGTTGGCCTCACTTAACTATTTCTTCCAATACTAGTGTATATCGTTCACCAACTGGGTCTCGCTTCCTCTGACCTGCTGTATAGCGTGTCTAAACCAAGTCTAAATTGGGGTTTGCTTTCCATGGTCTGTTTTATACAGATTCTAAAACAGTCTTAGCTGTATACCTACCTTTAAGTTGCTGGTAGCTCCTTTCAAAAGTATATGGGTTTTACTTACCTTGAATAGCTGCGTGCCAGCCTAAAGTAAGAGTTATTGTGTACCTTAGTCTGTTTTCACTAACCTGAAAAGCAACTATAATAGTATATTACAACACTAGGTTTTACCTACCTAGTATAACTGGGTTTTATCCCGAATATGGTTATAGGTTTCTACTGTCCCTTGAATGAGTGTTCCACTATTCAGAAAAGTATACTTGCAGGTTGGTTTACTAAGTGATTCCTCAACAGAGCTACTGCACAACTGCTGGGGTCTTCTACCATTGTATTACTGAAAGTAATCAGAAAGTAACTTATGGTATTACTTCCCATGAATAGGTGTGTCCTATACTAAATGTGTGCGATACGGTCTAACTTTCCTAGAAATACTCTAAGTATTCTGAACAAGGTATATGCTTTGGTCTGTGTACCTTCAAGCATTGTGTTCGTTTATAATGTTCTTATGACTGTATGACAACGTACTTACCCAAAGACTTAACTTGGCCTAACTTGCATTCATAATAAATCTTTATTTTGATTAATACTTCTGGTTGTCAGTATTTGTACCTTCCCACAACCCTCTCTCGTTCCTAAGATAAGCCTGACTACTCGGTCTACGCTACCACATACTCAGGTGTTACAGCCTTATATTAAGAGTGGAGTCTTGTACTGTCTCAGTTGAATGGTTTTGCTACGCCCTTATTTGGACTACAGCAACTGTCGCAACATGGCCTCTGGTTAATATCTGGAAATATTAGGAATCTAGCTCTTCTGAAAGAGCTCTCTTTTCTGTGCCACCTAACAAAGCACCAAATCTGTTGTAAAAGGGACACCTGCCAAAACCATGCCTTAAAATCAGCCTGTCCATCCTGGATTATGGTTAGAAGCGAACACGATTCCCCCTTGAGCACTACGGGCGGGGGCGTGCCCTCAGGACAGTCTCCTGTTGATCCTCTCCCTGCCCTCCCCCAAAAAGGACTGTAGGACATCAAGGTTTTACACCGGTTTTCAATTTGGGAAACCTAGAATCCTCAATTTAACAGCTCTTCTTCAGTTGTATAAACTTTCCACATAATTCGCCAATCTCATGAAAGCAAACGCTCAGTTCCCACCTTCTTTTCCAGAGCTCAGGGCTGCCTTGTGTGCCTTCAAAAGAATCTATTTGTGAGACCATGGCAACAAGTTTATATTGCACCGCATGTGTTTCCATGAAAGGTAAACTTCAAAGCCCAGTATACTGTGTAATTGAAGGATGGTTTAAAATAAAAAATAAATGGGAAGATATAAGAAATAATGCCATGTTCCAAGGGCATTACCAGGTCAAGGCCATGAGGGCTAAGGAATGTTCCCACCTGGCAAAAGCCCAAAGAGTGGGCATTTTGTAGCCCTTGCATGTTCTTGTCGAGGGCAAGCGCAAGGGTGAACACATTTCCTACCCCAGCCCAGGGATGGATTCCCCTGGACCTAACTCACCCCTGCAGACCAGCTGGAGGAGGAAGGGTGCTGCGCAACCGGAGATAGGCCAAACACCAGAGCTCCAAATGGAAAAATGAGTGGCAGTAATAAAGGGGTGGGGAGTTTAGGCCTTGCAGGAAATTCTGTTAAAAACAGGCCAACATAATATATCCTGCATAGAAAGGCCCTCCTACATTTCCTCACACTGGCTGCAGCTTCAACCATGGGGTTTGGGGTTTGCTCCTTCAGGGCAACCCCCTCACCTGAATGAGCCTTGACCAGAGCCACCGACCAACATCCTTGGGCCTCCCACATTTCGAACACTGAAAACGTTTGGTCGCTTGCCCACATATATTCTGATCTATTAACCCCAGAAGCTGCAGTCTGCCCTAACTATACAGTGTCCTACAAGAAAAAGAGCCAATGTCCATAAACTTTTGTTTTTACTTTATTAACAGTCACTCATTAGTTGTTGGCACAGTAACTTTACTGTTAACTGGTAGTGTGGGGATATCCATTGTAAGCTAACTGTAGCTCCTAATCTTCCGTGGGTACCTATGTGCCCCTCCTGGACAAGGCAGGGTCTTCCTGTTAACACCTTTTTTTCCCTCTCTGGCAGTGTGGTTGATAGTTACAGCAGCCTATTTTCCTCCAAGGCTATGCTGTTTGTAAGTACGATTCATTGTGCTGTGCTCCCCCAAGTGAGCTTGCCCCAGCGATGGAGTCCCCCCAACTGGCTCGGCCAAGGTTCCACCTTCCTGGGGGGAGCCACTGCCTATCCTGCCGCACTCCTGCATGGGTCCCAGGACATGTCCGATGCATCAGCTAGGGCTTCCGGTAAGTTAAATGATTGCTCTCCCAGTTTGGCCCTGGGGAGAGCAGAGATCTCACAGGTCCTTCATCAGTGCTGGCAGCCCCCGCACATGCCAGCTTCACCCAAGGCGTCAACGCACTCGGTCGGGATTTCGATCTCCTGCGGTCTGCCCACTCTGGCCCCGGGCCGTGCCGTCAAGCCTAGGGCTGCCCCACTCACGTGGCCCTGGGAGAAGGGTGTCTCGTCACCCGGGCCACACCCCTGCGCTTGGTTATTCACTGGCATGCCCGTTTATGGGTCTAAGGCCATCCTCTGGGTCCTTACCACCAAGTTCCTGCATTCCCGGATCAGGGGCTCATGCTTCACCTGGATCGACGTCCAGGACATACTCCATTCATTGGGCCCACCTAGTCTGGCCCCCAGGCAGGCCAACAGCTCCTCAGGCCATTTAGGAACCCGGCTCCTCCAGGCATGCAGCCGGGCTCTGAATACTGCCGGACCACAGCCGACATAGGAGGCCCGGCTAACAAGCTCTTGAACCCTGGTGGTTCGCTCGAGACCATGGCCCCAGAGAGAGCACACACTGCCTTTCCTTCCTCTGTCCACCTCTCAACCGCTCTTCCTCAACGGTTGATTTCTTGCGTCATCACAAAGCTAAGTCTGTTGTTCCGGGGCAGGGTATTCCTGCCCATTGTCATTAGTGTGAAGCTTCCAGGCTTCCCCCTTCCCCTGCTGGGGGCAGCTTGGTAAAGTAAGGCAAGTCCAGTGTATGCAGTCCTATCACATTTTACCTTCTTCAGCTACATCCTTGTAAAAATTGCTAAGGCGATTAAATCAAGAATAAAAAATAAATTTTACAAAAAGTTAAACATTTATAAAACCCTTTGATGCGTCTTTTATCTATCATCTCCCTTAACACCCTTCTACCTATGCCCTCTGCCCATACATACCGCCAGAGCTGAAAGGGCCCCATTCGTTCGTGCGTACTGTCAGTACCATTATAACATTCCAACAATAAAAGGGTAGAAAGTTCGGTTTAAAACCGGGTAAGACAAAGGAGAAATATTGGAATGTTTGAGCAGAAGATTTCCCTCGGTCACTGGATTATTTGCAATGCAACTACCAACATTTCAGTGATCCAATTAAGCTTTATAGACCCTGTCTGGTCGACATACCAGGTATTCTGGGCCCTGAAGGAAATCGTAAAGGTCAGAACGCGTTTAACAAGGTTTACAGTCCCATAACACCCAGTAAGCCAGAGGGCAGGGGACAGAGCTATTGCGGGCATGAAGGAGGGATGGCTGTAACGCATTTATCGGCCCATAAAACTGTGTATTACCCACAAATAGTGGATAAAGCCAATACGCCTCTGTCTTTGATAATTACATGGGCAGGAAGGGCCTGTTATCTACCGGACCTGGGTAGTTTTGGCGATCTTGCTGCAGTGTACATACTGCAGGTCTGTTGACAGTACAAAAATCAGCCTGGGATGTCGCGTAGAACTGGCTGAGGTTGCGCTACCATTAGCCTTGGATTGTGGCCTTCCAAACTATCTGCAGGCTCAACCAGTTCCTAAAGAACACATATTTTCTAATCTTAACGCCAAATTAACACACCAGGGTTAGAATTATAGGTAATCACTGGCAGCACTCTTTCAGGCCTTCGACAGTGACTGAACAGAGTTAAACCGGCAAGAAAGTAGGTGGCATTGTTTTCACCCTTGTAGCCTGCACGGTTTTAAGCGGGGGGGGGGGGGGCCATACCCGGCTTAGATTTTCTCTGACAAACTGGAGCATAATGGCACATTTTCCTGGTGGAAATTATGGAATTTAGAATAGTATAGTTTGGTTAAAAACATCATCTCTCCATAAAAGATACCACCAGTCTTCGCTTTATGTGATTCGGTCGGAGCCACTGGCCCCATAGGTCAACAAAGCTTTTAAAGTGCCAGGCCCCTAGAAACTTATCTCTAGGAAGATTTCCCCTTTGGGAGTTAAGTGGGCGGCAGCCATCAAAGAGTTATTGCTGGAGGAGGCGGGCTGGAGCCATTCAGTTCTTGGAAGAATCTGAACCAGGCATGATGGCAAAACGGGTGGCTGGGGTAAACTCGTTCTGCAGAGGGCTGACCACATTCTGGGACTACAAGGTTGACTGACTTCTAGCTTCGTTTTATGAGCATCTGGCCTGCATCGACAAAAGCATTACCTCGAGGCAGACTCTGAACAGAAGGTCTTCCCGATTGCCACGATACAGCAGCCACCCCCCCACTTAACCCGGGACACAGTGTGATAGAAACTAAGAACTGCCCTGTTTGCGGAATTCCACATTATTTCGAACACGCGGGCACCGGCATTCATCTCTGCACCTTCCTTTCTGGACAATTAAGCGTCCAAATACTGGACTGCCTGAACATTCAGCTATCCATTTACTGCACTTTAAAGCAGTGACCTTTACTTTAATATTTCCCCTGGCCTGGACAAAACTGTCATCGTCATCCTCGATCTGCGATTACAAACATGGCGTTCAACTCATCTCTGCACCTTCCTCCACTGGCCGGCCACCACTAGAACTCAATCTCAGTTACTGACTTGCCCCTTGGCTAAACGAGCAGACAATTCCTTTCGGCATCTTCCCACCTCGTGGACTGAAATTTTAAACAAGTACCTTCACCCATTCCAACACAGCACCTTAGTCCTCTGTACTGCCTGGAGAGTAATTGCCACCCCTTCCTTTCTGTCCTGCCTTCATCTTGGCACTTTCCCCAAGCATGGCCCGGTGCTTCATTTGGGAGCCTTCCAATCACTGGACTGTCAGCCAAAGCTTGCACATTGAAGTAGTTGTTACTTTCAGAATGGTTCGGCTTAATAGCCATGAAAGGACCCTTTGCCGTATTCGTCTTCCTGGGCTATCATGGTATTTTCCTTTACCTCTACAATAACGTCCTGCTGTGCGATGCCCCTCTACACCTTCTTCATTCACAACAACTTCCTCTCTTTGGGAGCACTAACTAGACCAGGGGTCTGCAACCTTTGGCTCTGCAGAGGTTTTGGACTACACCCCCCCCCCCACCTCCAATCAGTCATGGCCAATACAGTCAAGGGTGACATATCATGGCAGTTGTAGTCAAACATTGGGAGACACGCAGGTTGCAGACCAAAGAACTGGACCATCAGAGGACCGGTCATTGCATGCACACCTGAGCTGGACTTTCAACTGTGTAGCTTGAGTCGATGGGTTTCCTGGCAAGCTGGTAAGATTGTACGGTAGACACAGGTGTTTTGGCAAGTCTCTGATGGGGAGAGTAGCAGTAATACTCACAGTACATTCAACTCTGTGCTAGGCAGTGGAATAGAGGGTTCCAGGAAACACTGTAAATGTAATACTGGCCGTACCAATATACTTGCTAAATTGTCTTGTCCCTAATAAGCCACCACTCAAATGGGTCCAGGTGATTGCCCTGCAAGCCAACGGGATCCTTTCAACAAGCATTTAAGGTTCACACTGCAGTAAAGGCTTTTGGAAGCCCAGTAAATGTCAATCTGGTATGCCACTGACATGTTAAGTGTAAGGCATTCGGATGATATCAGTGATGTTCAGGTACAGATGATGGAGAATGTTGCTAGGTAATATTAAAATGGTGCACATGTGTCAGTTTTGGCAGTGTCAAGAGGGGATATTCCATTTGCATCAAGTATACCAATAATCTGTTTTGTCAGATTTTCACATTCATTAAAATGGCACAGGGTTTGCCAAATCAAATAGCCATTTAGTAATGATTGCTTGTAGTTGCCACAATAGATACAAATCCATATTGCTGCATTTCATCAACCAGGCTCATCTCCAGCCTTTCAGTGAAATGGAAAGTTATGAACATTATGGCAGATGAAGGAATCCCTGCCATCATCCGGGATGCCAAGGATAATACAGTTAAAGACATGCTCGAGATATAAACAGAAGCAGTTGTAGAAATAATGATTATAATTGTATTTATTGTGCACTTGGGTAACATAGAACACCTAAGGCACAGTTAACTAAACTACATTTAAGAAAAATAAATATAATAATCAAAAATCTAAAAACAATGGACAATACACTTCAGTAATGCAATCAATAATTTAACAGTATTATAGGCACACAACATAAGTCTCTACCAAAAAAGTTAAATTTGGGATTAAAATTAATTTGCCATGATCAAAATGTAAGAAATCCATGCACATAAAAACTATTAAAATATCCTGGTCAAGATATTTTATACAAGTCAGTTCTTGCACAAAATGTACTAAATGAAACTAAAAGCCCAACAAACGTTTCACAGCCTCTTTCCATACATACTAACTTGCTCCGGTAATAACCAATGAAGATGCTCCATACAATGTGCTCCAGAATTGATCTTTCTGGACATTAGTCAGTTCACTGACTAAAGTAGAATATACCTTTTGGTAGTGCAATTTTAAACTAGGGCATTGTGTTAAAATATAGCAGTTTGTTTCTCCCGCTCCATAACAGAGCCTACATAATCTATCCTCAAACAGCATGCCAAGCAAGCTTCCAGTATATGCACACATGGGAAGAATATTTATACGAAGGTGAATAATCACACAATTAAAACAGATATGAGCAGGGACCAACAAATCCCTGCTGATTGTTTTCAGAAAATCACCTGCTGCCTAACTTTTGGATAGTTACTGCTCTATCTTATGCCCAAGAATTTTTTCAGAACACTAATATAATCTGGCATATATCAGATATTACATGCACTGGAATATTAACATCACAATGTCGGCACACTAATTTTTAAAGCCCTTAAAACCGTATTAGGGAATTCCACTTCCAAATTCGTTGCTGTAGGGGCCAACAAGGTGTTCTCTTGGGGTTTCCCGAGTCGCAATGAAAAATAGAGCTTACTGTGCTTTAACAGCCACTGAGACCAAAGTGAAATTAAGCCCAGCTCACAACGTAAAACCTCTACTGGAGTTGTCTTAGTTTAATATAGTTCTAAGAATGCTCCCTTCGAGCAGCAGCACCCATCCCACATAAGGTTCAGATTGTATAATTACAACACTTACCTTTGGCCTTGAACTGTTAATAATTTGGAAGATTTCATCAAAATATACTTTCCACTAATATTAGTAGCAAAACTTTTATCACAAGCCATTTCTTGAATATACGGGACGAGATAAAATCGCCATAATAAGACTGCATGGGAGATATACAAAGAGGGAATCCAAGGTAGATATAGCAAATCAACCACTTCCAAATTGGCGTCATTGTTTCCATACAAAGGAGCCACGATACTTGGTTTTACTACCAAGTACCAAAACTTTAGTCTTGGAAAAGTTAACACTCAAATAATTTGTCCCAATATGTGGATAAAGCGTCTATAGAGCGCTGTAGGCTGACAATGTATGGTCCATAAGTACTGCGTCATCAGCATAAATTAACCAAGGCACAGATTGCACTCCAATATGTGGGAGAAGTTACACACCCCATCCAGGTAAAGATCTAAACCCAAAACGTATAACATATAGTAAGAGTGCAAGCACGCACCCATGCTTCAATCCTATATTCAATCCTGTATTAGTTTTGATTGAATGAGATAGACATCCCTATTGTGTCAGGCGGATCGACACGTCGCTATACAGGGCCTTAAAATAATACAGTAAGTCTGGGTTCATACCCCAATTCACTAGTTTATTCCAGAGATTCTGGCAAAGACTGTATCGACACCTTGGAGTAATCTACAAAGCATAGGTACAGTCATTTATGAGAAATGGTGTCCAAAACCAGAAATTGTAGTGCACAATTATGATGAATAGTGCTATGTGGACTATGAAAGCCTGTTTGGAATTTTTGTAAACAACCAGTGTCTTCAGCCCACTTACTAAGCTTTGTTTAAGAGGAGTGACGCAAAGATGTTGGTGCTGGTATCCAACATGGCCACTAACCTGTAGTTGAAGGGATCCCCGGTCCTGTCTTTTTTTATAGGTAGGGACCAGTACAGAATTTCTCCAGCTACAGGAATGAAGCCCTAACCAGTCCGCCAATAATGTTGTCCAAACAGGATTGGATTTATATACTATATTGGGAACAGCATCAGGACTGGGGGCCCTTGAGCTTTTGTGTCCCTTTATTACCATTTCTATGTCATCAGCATCAAAGCCCTCCAATATTATAGGTATGTTTGTTCAGACAGGTGCTGTGGGATAAGTTATTGCAGAATTACAATACAAAGAGGCTATATGAGAAGACAGTTGCCTCTGAAATAGGGCTCAACTCAAGTGTAGAAACACCTGCCAGATAAGATATAAAAAAGTACTAACATTTCCTATTATCGTTGGTATTTAATAGGTCAAGCATAGGTTTCCACATGACACTATGCAATGAGTTTCGACGTTGGTGCACCCAATTTTTGCATTTGGTAGTTAAAGGTCAGACAGATCAGTACGTCGCCAATCGATTTCTTGAGTAAGCCTCGTTTCTCTGTTGTATAACTACATCAAAAGGGCTACGTACTGATCAATATCGTGCATCTTTCACTCTATACAGTATAATTGATCAAATAATTGGGATAGAGCTGAATGTGTGTCTCCACCATAATGGATGAGCCTACGTTCAAACCATGCAGGATCTTTAAAATGAAAAGTGCTAGTTTTTTTTTTATTTACTTGTGCATAATCAAAAGTACATGATTTTTACTAGGCTAAACATTGATTAAAGAGATCGGGCATGTATGGCTCAGTTACAAGAGTTCGAGTGTAGTGACAGGTAAACAGCGGTTTGCCTGTATGTGAGAAAGAGAATTTCCATTGGGAACCTCACCCCTCGCAGAAGCAGTTAGAGCGAGAAAATGGGCTGGGAATGCGCTATGCCCCAAGGGCATTGATTTTAATAAACGCTACTTCCAGCAGTTTGGATGTTGCAACAGTCCAGCAAGTTTTTTCCCCAGAAATGAGACGATACCACCAGGTGTCTAGTTTCTCAATGTTAGGTCCTGATAAAAAAAAAAACGATTACCCAGATTGTTGGCTGAAACTTTCTCACACAGCTTTCTCAAGAAAGTTTTACCTCCATCCGCCAACTCACACGTCCAAGTTAATAAAGGATCGCCGAGATTAAGTAGAATGAGATCAATAGGGCTGAGATGGCGCCAAAATTCATGGCTAACAAATACATAATCTATACAGGAGTACTTCCCATTGGTCCAAGACCTAATTGAATATAGTGGCAGGCCTACACATAAAAACCTCTTGGCTGCCACCCTGTCTAAATCACTGTGTAGCCCTGACCCACTCTTGGGGATAACTTTGTATGACCGATTGGGGATGGCGGGGATACCACCAAGACTCATGCACGCAGTTACCGAGATCCTTCGGACATTGTGTGGTGGCCACCTCCGAGCGGGTGTCATCTTAACCGGGGACTTCAATATCGACTGCTCGGAATTGATAGACCGTGCTAGCAGCAGGCGAGGCCCGGCTTCTCGGACAAGGGGCTTGGCCTGGCGAGCAGTCCCTCTAGAATCTGACTTACAACTGGTTGTTGGCAGTTCAGGGGCGGCATTGGTGACTTGGTCTAATGGGACATACAGTAGTTGCATTGATTTTATATTTGTTAACTGTAATTTTTAAGCACTCCTCTCAATTGCATGTCGGCTCCGTTGACATAATTGACCATGCCGTCCTGAGCATTGAATTTCAAGTAACAGTCAAGCATCAACGGTGTGAATCCGATGGTAAACTTGCAAGGAAATAGACTCTGCGGGTCCGCTCTTATTAGTCATTTTGACTCCAAATTTAAAGCCAACATGGAAACACATGCAGATCTTCCCAAACATGACTGGGATTTGAAACGTTGTTAGATAGGTATAATGTTCATGGAAAGAAAGTGGTTAAGGGTAAATAATCGAAGTGGGCAAGGGGTACTGTATGATGCGGAAATTGCAAAAAGGAAGACATTATTTAATGCTATCCTTTGAGAAATCACAAAAAAACTACCCATTACCCATTAGTGACAAAGATAAGCTCAAAGGGAAAGCAAGATCTAGTTAAAAAAAGCTGTCTGCATACCTATAAATATAATGAACATGCTCGCAACTGGAGATTTATAGATCAAAATTGATAGGAGGATTTTGTTTTTCTTTTAAGAAACTTTTTTCCCGCAAATTCTGATCGGCTGGTGTGTGGTATTTCCGAAAATACTTGGGCCGCTCATATCCAGAAAACTTGTTGGTCCAATGCGGAGCCCAAATCATGTGTGCCAAACATTTCCAAGGTAGGTTCTCTGGCCTGGCATCATGTGAAGGAGGCAGATATATCTATAATTGTGAAGTCTAAAACATCTAGGGCCATGGTCCCTGATGGTTTCTGCAACGCAGTCCTCAAAAACGACCCCATGCACTGGGCTGAACTATTACGAACACTGTTCCATCAGGTCTGTGAGACTGGTTGCTATCCTTCCACATGGTTGAAATCTATCTCGATACCAGTTCATAAGAAAGGTCTACGATCAGATACTAATAATTATTGATTACTGGCCATGTTGGACAGCAGCTCGAAGATTTTTTTTCGCAGCTGGACTGCTCTCCACATGATCTAGTTCAAACATATTAAACATGCAGATGGGTTTCAGGAAGGGGCATAGCACAAGCCATGCTATCTGGGTGCTCCTTACACTCATATCCACCATCTTACGTGACCCAGGATCAAACCTCTACATGTGTTTTGTGTACTTCAGTTCCACGTTCGAAACAGGCTACACTTTATTAGGCTCCTGTATGGCAACACTGTGGTAAGGGTAAGGCTAACAGGATGAAGCACTCGCAAGACCTTTCCATACCAACGTTGGTCTCAAGAAGGGCTGTGTCCTGGCGCCATACTATACAATCTATATGTGGCAGAGATTGCTTATGCCCTAGTAGCTGCACATAACTACCCACTGAGTTAGGGGGGTAAGAAAATACACTATTACCCATGTGGACGACACCGTTATATTTGATCGTACACCTTTGGGCCTCCAGCGTTCGCTGCAGGCTTTGGTGGAATATGCAGATCTAAACTTTTTGCGCTTCAACATAAGAAATACGAAGATTACCACCATAGGCAAAAGGGCCTATCGGGAGGAAGCGGTTCACCTGGAGACTGGGTGGCACGAGTCTAGAACAAATTGAGACCTTTAAATATTTGGGCATGCATATTTCTCACAGACTAGATACTACGTGCCATGTGAAAGCGATCGAACTGGCGTGGATAAAATGGTTGGCATTGAAGAATGTGATTGATCGACAAGTAGCAAGATCGATGAGGCAAAGTTTCTGCATACAAGCCATCATTAGTACCCGGGATCTTGTATGCTCTGGAAACATTACCTATAGGATCGTCATCATGGCTTGAGAGTCTCATGGGTAAGCTTTTAAAATCACTGCTGGGCCTTCCGAACTCCGTTCCAGTTGAAGCCATGCGACTGGAACGGGGGCTGCCTTCTTTACACAGACTCTGGCTACTGACTGTCTAAGCTCTGGGGTTCTAGATTTTTCCAGTGACGAGGGAAGAGGAAGACTTCTGGACCTAATTAAGCATCACAGACATTGTTGTGGGCTCAGTGTATGGTTCATCGATGTGCAAAATGTGGTTGTGAATCACTGTACGAATATAGGCATGAAGGGTCTGCCGGGATCTCTGGGGGGGAGGAGGTTGGGGGAGGCGGGGAAGTACATGCAATGGATTTTGAAAGCAAATCAAAGGACTATGATGGTATCCAATGCATTGATTAGCTTGCAAATAAGCAGAAATACCATCTGTACTCCACTCAGGGAATGAACAGAGGTACCCCCTGTGATTACTTGGTCAAAGTTCCCCCCCGCCCCCAATTGGTGAATTTTATGCTTTCCTTGCGCCTCGAAAACACTATCGGTCTATGTAAATACAGGGGCCTGGACTGGTCTTAAAAGAAATGAGCGCTTGTGCCGTGTATGCACTGTGGATGTCCAATCAGCGGGGCATCTGCTCACTCACTGAAGTCTGCTCCATGCACTATATGAAAAAGGGTATCATGCAAGTGTGGACTGTACATCAGACCAGTTCTGGAGTTTATATCTATGGGGTAAAATCCCTGGCTATGACTGCTGTTGCATTCCACATCTGGCACATTGTGGGGAAAAGACTGGTTATTCTATAAGTTTACAATTATAATATTACTGCCCCACAGATTGGGAAAAACCAATCGCTATATAATGACACAAACTGCTGCTATCATCTATGGCGAGGTTTCCTTTTACGAAATGAAATGTTTTGGCATTGGTCAACTTTTCTCTTTTTAGCTATGTTATGATGAAATGTCTTATGATGTAAATGTTTTATTTGCTGTGTTTGGTGCAAAGGTCATGAGTGACTATAGAAAATTAAAAAAATTAATACTACAAAACTTTTCGCTTCCATCTTGGCTTGATTTTACCTTTAAGTTAAGACTTCATAATCTTTGTCCTGCACTACCGGTTTCTCTCGGTCTTCCCATGCACCGACATGTAAGCTGTTGTACCCTGCCTTGGCTTTCAAATAAACGTAAGAACAAGTTACTCTCTTACCTGGTAACGTTCTTTCGATGGGATGGTCCGACGATGTATTCCATATCTATGACAGTACTCACCACAGCTGTGCTGCTTCGGAAAATCTTCGGCGTCTGCGCCGATGACGTCGATCCGCCGCCCTCGAGGGCCTCCTCCGACGGCCGACGTCACTGGATGTTACAAGTAGGACGCACGACGCCCGTAGCCTCAGTTGTAGTTTTTTCCCCCAGATCGTGTGGCACCAGTCTTCTGCCAGTATGACCACACAAAGCCTTGCGGAAACGTAAGCTGCAATCGCATAAGAAATTCTGTAGCGGGGAAGGCAGGGAGGGAGCGATATGGAATACGTCGTCGGACCATCCCATCGAAAGAACGTTACCAGGTAAGAGAGTAACTTGTTCTTTGAGGGGATTGGGTCCTCTGACGTATTCCATATCTATGACAGACTCCCAAACAGTACCAATGCAAGGAGGTGGGAAAAGAATTATAAAACAAATTTAGAATGCCCAATCAAATTGCGCAGTAAAGGACCGCCTTGCCAAAGGCCAAATCCTGCCCACGGATGGAATGGAGGGAGTAGTGACGTACAAAAGTATGTACCGAAGCCCAGGTGGCAGCATCACTGATGTTACAAATAGGAACCCCCCTCTGTAGGGCAGTAGAGGCAGCCACAATCCTGGTAGAATGGGCCCGTAAGACGACCGGTGGGTCCTTACCCGCCAAGCAGTAACACTCAGAGATAGCCAAAATAATCCAGCGAGACAAAGTCTGTTTCGTCGCAGCTTGCCCAAACGCTTCCCAGCGTAACCAATGAAAAGTTGATCGTCCACTCTGACCCGGGACATGGGTGAAATATAAAAGCTTAACGCTCTCCTACGATCAAGCCTATGGAGCCTCTCCTCTTCCTTACCAGGGTGTGGAGGAGGATAAAACTCCGGAAGAACAAACCTCTGGCTTAAATGAAATCCAACACCACCTTCGGAAGAAAGGAAGGACGAACTTCAAGGACAACCCTGTCCTTATGAAACACAGTGAAGGGTGGCTTAACTGAAAGTGCCTGTAACTCACTCAATCTGCGAGCGAAAGTGACCGCAACCAAAAATACAGTTTTAAGAGTTAACAATCTCAAAAGGCATGAATGCAAAGGCTCAAACGGAGCACCCATCAAAAACTGGAGAACAAGGTTCAAATCCCAACCGGGCACCAGGAAAGGTGACTGAGGGAACACATTAGTGAGCCCTTTCAGAAACTGAGAAATTAAAGGAATTTTAAAATAGAAACACTCTTCAGACGAGCGCTTAAATATGGACAGCGCCGCCAGGTAACCTTTAACGGTACCCACTAGCAGGCCCCTGTGGGCCAAAGAAAGCAAAAAAGACAGAACCATGGGAATGTCACATGCAAAAGGATCCACATTCTTAACCCTGCACCAGTCGCAGAATTTACGCCAATGGCAACTGTACAGAGACTTTGTTGCTGGCCGTCTGGCCGAGAGCAACACCTCCATCACGTCTTCAGGGAGGTCCCAATCCATATACCTCAACCTTTCAGAAACCAAGCGTGAAGATTGAGGGATCTGACCTCTGGATGGAAAACCTGAACCCCTCCCATGAGAGCAGATCGTCTCGGTAGGGAAGACGATGTGGAGGGCAGATGGACAAATCGAGAAGGTCTGTGTACCACGTCCTCCGGGCCCACGCCCGAGAAATGAGGATCATCCGGGAACCGAGCCTCAGTAACCTCTGCAGTACTTGCAGGATGACGGGGACTGGAGGAAACACGTACAGCAGTGGGAATGACCACTCCACCACAAACGCGTCTCCCAAGTCTCCTTTTGGAGGAAATTCCCGCAAGCAGAACCTCTCGCACCTCCGGTTGACACTGGAGGCGAAGAGATCCATTTGAGGGGTCCACCACATGGCGAAGATCTCCAGGAGAATCTCCTGAGCCATCTCCCACTCGTGAGAGAGCGCGCTCTGCCTGCTCAGAGCGTCCGCTGTCTCGTTTTCGTCTTCGGCCAGATGAACTGCCGAGATCGAAACTTCCTGCTGGATTGCCCAGTACCAGAGCTGCATAGTCTCCCTGCACAGAGGAAGTGACCCTGCCCCCCTGCCCCTCTTTTTGTTGAGGTAGTGCATGGCCACCGTGTTGTCCGTCAGGATCAGGACTTTCTTCCCTCGCAGAGTCGGCATAAAAGCCTTCAGGGCTAGCCTGACGGCCCTCAGCTCCAACAGATTGATATGGAGTCTGGACTCCGACGGAGACCAACGACCGCTGACTGTCAACTCGCTGGCATGAGCTCCCCATCCCGGGAGGGATGCGTCCGTCACGATCGTCACCTCTGGCCAGGGTAGCCAAAATGGAGCCCCTTTCATCAGATTGTCTTCGACGGCCCACCACAGAAGGTCCTGGGCGACTGAGGATGGCACCTGAACAGGGTCCGACATCCGGCCGGAGGACTGAGACCACTGGAGCTTGAGTGCCCATTGCAAAGATCTCATCCGCAACCTGGCCTCTGGCACCAGAAGAATGCAGGATGCCATGAGGCCGAGCAATCTCAGGAACTCGAATGCTGGGAGACTCTGGGCAAGCTGAAACTTGTGCTCCATCTGCTGAATGTGATGAGCCCACACCTGGGGAGGAAAACACTGCCCCAGGGATGTGTCGAACACTGCTCCGATGTACTGGAGCCTCTAAGTTGGTGTCAGATGGGACTTCTTTAAGTTGAGGGAGAAGCCCAGCTTGTGGAGGCAGTGGCAGCTGACCGACTGATGATCCAGGACTCGCTCGGGAGAACGTGCCCTGATCAACCAATTGTCCAGGTAGGGGTAGACGTGAATCCCCCCCTTTCCCGAGGTGCGCTGCAACCACTACCATGAACTTAGTGAAGACCCTCGGGCGGAGGTCAATCCGAACGGCAGGACCCGAAACTGAAAGTGCGAGTCGCCAACCGCGAACCTCAGGTACTTCTTGTGCTTTGGATGGATCGGCACATGAAAATAAGCGTCCTTGAGGTCGAGAGACACCAACCAGTCCTGAAGTTGAAGGGCCTGGAGGACTTGAGAAAGAGTAACCATCTTGAACTTGTCCTTCCTGAGGAGTTTGTTCAAACCGCGCAAGTCCATGATGGGTCTCAATCCCCCGTCTTTCTTGGAAATCAAAAAAAAAGGGGAATACCATCCCTTGTTCCTCTCCGCTACAGGCACTAGTTCTATGGTGCCTTTCTCCAGCAGGGATTGAATTTCCTGCGCAAGGAGCGGATCCAGACTCTTCAACGAGAGATTCCCTGGTGGATTGTCTTGAGGCCTCTGCCGGAAAGGAAGACAGTAGCCGTGGGTTATGATCTCCAAAACCCACACATCTGAAGTAATGGCGCGCCACTCTGCAAGATGCTGCGCCAGCCTTCCCCCAACTGGCGAACCATGGGACATGGCCTCATGACTGAGCTGAAGTGGCTGTGGTGTTGCCTGAGGGCAAAGAGGCAACAGCCCGAGCGGCCTTGGCACCTCGAGTACCTGGTTTTCCACCTCTGGCACTCCTACGGTTGCCCCTTTGACTGGCAGCTCCTCTTGATTTACCAAAGGACGAGTAATAATGAAAGGAACCTCCCCTCCATTTCTGTCCCCTAGGACGAAAAGGCGGAGGTTGGCAAACTGCAGCGCCCAATGACTTCGCTGCAGCTTTGGAGGTCTGCAACCTCTCAAGGCTCTCGTCAGCCTTGCTGCCAAAAAAGATGTTCCCCGTCAAAGGGCATGTTGAGGAGCCGGGCCTGCACATCAGGAGCAAACCCCGACTTACGCAACCACGCAAACCTGCGTATCACGGTGCTCGCCGCATGGACCAGCTGACGCAATCTGCCATGTCCAAACCCGACTGAATGGCCTCACACATGGCGTCCTTACCATCCTGAACCATGGCAAGGAAACCATCCCGTTCATCCCCTTCGGGAATATGTTCAGCCGCTAAGGAAACAGTTCCACAGAGTGTGCGTGAAACGTGAAAAGGCACATACGGAGTTGGCCGCCTGAAGCGCCATACCCTCTGAAGAAAACACTTTCTTCGCCCAACCGTCAAAACCCTTGTCGTCCCCATCAGGAGGGATGGTAGGATACGACGTCTGCTTTGCCGGAGCCGTAGCCGCCTGCACCACCAAACTCTCCGGAGTGGGGTGCTTGGTCAAGTAGCAGGGGTCGCTACTGGCTGGGCGGTATTTTCGCGGCAAAGACTTGCCCACTGCCGGAAGACTCTCTGGAGCAGTCCAAGCCGCCGCCACCCTCCTCTGTAGAGCCATATGGACCGGCAGTACCGGGTCAGTTGGTGGACCTTGGTTGAGGATATCCGTAAGGTCATCTTGAAGAAAATCCCCTGGGGGAGCAGACCATCCCTAGTACTCAGTGACCCTGGACATATGGCGCCAGTATGAGGAATCGGCATGAGTGCCAGGCTCAGGCCTACAAAACCTCACCTCCGGAGAGGTGTCCAGCCCACTGGCAACGTGCAGGGATTGCCGCAGGTCTTCAATTTGGCTATGGCCCGAGAAAATCTTGTCCGGTACCGTATCCGGCCTCATCCACCTCCGAAATAAACTCAAGCTGGCGGAAAGAAGGCACAGAATGCGGAACAAAGCCATGCTTGGCCTTTGGCAGAGCCTTTCTAGGCGGTTCCGCCGAGCCCCGGGGAACCCCCGCCGAAACAGCCTCGAAAGGCGTCGAGTGAATCGGCGTTGACGCTGAATGCGGCGCCAACAGAATCGATGGCACCGACACAGTCCTCGAGGCCGGGGCCCCGAGCGTGTCCCTCGACAGCTGGGGCGCCAATGGCATCAATGACTTCTTCGAAGGTGGGGCCTCGAAAGAGTCCGTCGACGACCTCGGCACCACCGGCGTCAACGTCTTCCTTTAAGACACCACAGGTTCACACGGTCTCGAACGCGTCGAGGACTGGGACCTGGAACGGGCAAGTCGAGAACAATTCCCCTTGTCCGAGCGGGACCTCTCCCGCGAATCGTGACGACCACCCAAGCCCGAAGGCGTGCGAGCGTTGTCTCTCGATCGATCACGACCGACCCCAACTCGGAGGCGCGGACGGACCAGTGCCCTGCGATTCGAGAATCTCCAACATTTTCTTCCCGAAGGAAGCCCATTCCTCCGGCGTCGCATGCTTGGTGGGGTAAGCGACCCGCTGACGGGCAGAGTCCTCGGAAGAGGACGGGGAAGGCGACCGATGACGGCACTTCCGGGAGTGCCTCGAAGAGGCAGAGGAGTGGCGGGACCGAGACCCACTGGACTTCCGACGACGACGCAGAGAGTCGCCTCTCGAATCGTCCGTCGAAAGCCCCGCAGACCTCGACTTCCGTGGCTTAGACACCTTACCTACCGATAACTTCTTGTGCTCCTGAAAGGCTTTTGACGTCCGTGTCATGGGCCTCCCTGAGGCACCAGAGGCAGGCGTTGTGCGAGTCCATAACCGACATCTTGGACCCACAGTCCCCGCACTTCTTAAAGCCCGAACGCTGTGTGGAAGACGAGGTAGACATCTTCACGAAGAAAGACTTCACAAAACAAAACAGGTTCAAAGAACCGAGAAAGAACAGGAACTCCAAAGAGTCGAGGGACGCCGAGATCTCCGAAGCGAACACGTTCGCGGAAAAAACTGAACTGAGACTACGGGCGTCGTGCGTCCTACTTATAACATCCAGTGACGTTGGCCGTCGGAGGAGGTCCTCGAGGTCATCGACCAAGGTAGATCTGTAGCAATTAACCATTGCTCTCCAAGTTAGTAATTAGTAATACATTATGTACCCACCGTCTAGGAGAACGTGGAGACCAGTAAATACCCCACAAATTAAGCGGCTTCACTATATTTACCACAGTATTAGCCTACTTGCTCAAAAAACATTTGACCTTTTGTGATGCTGGAAATGCAGCGGAGGGACAGGGCCTCCGTATCTTTGTCCTTTACTGCTTTTTATTGTGTGTTCCGTCGTGTTTTTCCATGCAGGAGTTCCTGTGGGACTCCTGGCGGTGCACCTCTCTTTTGGTTTTGGTGAACGGACCCATGGGATACCCTTATGGCACCCATGGGTGGGGGGGGTACAACCCTGTGCCCCTAGTTATATTTTTGGGCACCTGTGTGTGGCCCACAGAGCAAGGTATGGGCTGGTGGCAGCTCTGTGCTGAATTGACTAGTGCCCCGAGCATCTCCATTTTGGGATGCCTAGGCCCTGTCATTGGAATCGGTAGATTCCTGATGGAGACTAGATGGCCCCCGTGGCCTCTTGCCTTCCATCGCCTGTTATCCTGATCTTCCCAAAGGTGGAACTTCCATATATGGTAGTGTGGGGAAGTGCCAACCAGACTGGCTGGAACCTTCCCAACGACCGTATGTTGTGGGTACACCTGGGTGAATGGAGTGTGTGACGAATATGCACTTCTTGTTGTGGATGTCTAATTTCTGGTGTTTGACACAATGACTGAGACAGCCCTGCCCGAAACTCGTATGAATGCAGTGTGTAGTGTTGAATGGCGTGGTACTTGTCCGAATCCACAGTCTGTGTTGCGAGTGTCTGTATGGAGAAGAATGGCCTGAATGCACCGTGCGCCTGATTGGCTGACACTGCTGAATGCCCTTCTTAGTGATTGGATGCTTGAGTGTGACCCAGCGGAATGAATGGGAGATCAACAGTATATCTGGGGACCTCTCACTGCTAGGAATCGTGTTCAGAAGTGTTCAGAGCTGAAGTCAAAACTACGAAGAGTAACTGGAGTGAAACTGACGCTTGACCTTGAAGCCCTGCTGGAAGAGAAGAATTGCTGTTGCTCTCCTTCATCAATCAGAAAGCTTCTGTGTCTCCAAGGACTGACCCAGAGAGGACCTGGTAAGGTGCCTTCTTCCCGAGCTACGAGGGACCATCGTGCACCAGCTGATCTTTGCCAAAGCTCCCTGGTAGACAGACCTACGACAGGCTGCCGACCCGAGGCGGGGACTGCCGAGGAACCCCAAGGAGAAGCGCCCAGACTGTTGCCCGCCACTGTCGACGACCGCCGTCGCCAACCGGAGCCGCCGTGCTGCCACTTCACCATCGTAGTTCACCCTGTTCTCCGTCAGACGTTCGACGACCCGTGACTCCTGCCTTAAAGGGAGGGCACACAAGAAGGGCCGTCGATTCCCTGACGATGAACACTTCCAAGCCAGGTACTTTGGGGTTGCAGAACTATTATAAAGTCTCGTGTGAACAATATATGGACTGGGCTTGTGATATATATATATTTATTGTACAGGTTGCCCAGGTGGGGGGGGGATCTCCACACAGAACTGTGTTTAGGTATCAGGGCCAGTATTCTGACTATTGTTCTATCCAACTGCTTTCCTCTTATCTTTATTGTTGGTTTCCTTTACAAACTGATTTGTGTGCCATTTAACCGTACAGTTGATGCACTTTAAAAAAGATCTAATAGTAATTGCGGTTCTACGTAGAACTGTATATTTGCCATTATAGATAACCGAGTACAAAGTGAGTTATTGTGATACTGTACATAACCTTGAATATTAATTATATAAAGACTGTTTTAACTAATACAGTGTGCGGACATTCCTTTGCGGGTGCTTGGGGACTACACTGTACTTAAGGACCAGCCGCATCACCTCCTGAGAAGCTAGGCCTCGATTGCTCGTCCACGCACCAATAATAGAGAATCTTGGCTGGGGTCCTCTGTGCCTCTCCTTTACCATATAGAGAGCGGAAGTACAGACTCCCCCTCCGGTCCTTCACACCTTTTACCCAACATTTTGCTTTTAACGTTTTCTTGGTCGTAATTTGGTCACATTTAATTAAATGTATATGATACATTACTCACCGTAATCATATTTCTGATGCTTGTATCCGCTTAGATTCACATGCTATGCATAGGCCGACATCTAGTGGAAGCTGCAGAGTATTCGTTGTTTTCGAAACTCAAAAAGGCAGGTCGACAGGGCGTGCCAGTAATACTATCCCCAATGTGACGTCCACCGTACCAATGGTCCTTCACGTGTCAAAGTCCCTCAGATTGTTTTGTTTCTGGCATGAGGTAGCATGAAGTGTAGCGTGAGTACAGGTGTATCCAAGCAGATGTGTGTAAGAGAAGCTCATAACATCTATGCACCTTCTCTCTGCATCCAAGCAGATACAAGCATCAGAAATACGATTACGGTGACTAATGTTTCCCTTCTGAGGCTTGTGGAATCTGCTTAGATCACATGCTATGCATGGATTAGAAAGCTGTGTTAGGAGTAGGTGGTGGGTTGTGAGAAGGTTCAGCGGCAAATAGTGGTTTTAAAATGCTTGTCCCACCAGTTTATCTGCTCTGGAATGAGTGCCAATGTAGTAGTGCTGGGTGAAAGTGTGTACTGAGCTCCATGTAGCTGCTTTGCAAATGATATCTAAGGGGACATTTGTGATAAATGCCAAAGTAGCTCATGTGCTTCTTGTGGAGTGAGCTCTTGGTGTGAAAGGCAGTGTCTTGTTTGATAATGAATAGCATAGTTTTATGCATCTGACTGGCAATCCAGGAAATTGGAGATGGCAATCTGGAGATGGCATGGCATCTGGAGGTCTCCTTCTCTGCCTGGTGCTACAGAGACAAACAGTTGTCTGTTTGCATAAGCGGTCTGGTCTTGTTTGCATAGTAAAGGACCACCCTCCTTACATCTAGTGTATGGAGTTTTACCTCAGCTGCGCTAGTTGGATTCTGGAAGAAAGCCGGCAGCTCAATGAATTGGTTCACGTGGAATTTGGAAATTAATTTATGTGAAAACCCAAGGTGTGTACGTAAAACCAATTTGTCCTTGTGTATGACAAAGAAAGTGTCCTGCACTGACAATGCTTGCAATTCACCAACTCTTCCTATGGAAGTAATGGCCACTAAGAAGGCAGTCTTGTATGTCAGGTTTAAGACTGGATTTATGCATAGGCTCAAAAAGGGGGGTCCCATGAGCTTTGCAAGTACTACATTGAGATCTGAGCCTGGCGCAGTGTTAGAAATTGGAGTCGCTTCACTCCCTCCACGAATGCCTTAATGACTGGCACGTTCCACCACAATATTTTACTTTGCGAGGTGGTGTAAGCCGATTAAGCCACCAGGTAGACCTTTATAGAGTTGAATACTAACCCTGAGTCCAGCAAGTGGAGCATATAATTAAGAATGTGGGACAGAGTACATTCCATGGGGTTGGTTTAGACTGGCACCAAATTACAAATCTTCTCCACTTGTCGAAATAACAGTGTCTGGTGTTTGGTTTACATGCCTCCTTGAGGATATTCATTAACCGTTGTGGCAGATTAAGTTGTCTGAACTCTATGATCTCAGGTGCCATGCTGCCAAGTTCATTGAGTGTGGTTGAGGGTGCACTGTTATTCACCGGTGTTGGGTCAACAGATTGGTCTTGCACGGGAGTTTGATGGGATAGCACATCATCAGTTTGCACAGATGTGGATACCATGGCATTCTTGCCCACATGGGAGCAACTAGGATGAGCGTCATCTGTTCTCTCTGAATCTTGTTCACTACCCTGCTCATTAAAGGAGTTGGCGGGAAAAGCGTAATCAAGTTTTCCTGACCAGCTCATCCATAGGGCGTTCCCCTCGGAGTCTGGTTGAGGGAACCTGGACGCGAAGTCTGGGCATTGCTGGTTTTCACTTGTAGCGGCCAAGTCTAGCGTGGGCTAACCCCACTGTGAGAAGACGCGGTCTATGACACTTGATTGTAGTTGACACTCGTGTTCTTCTGGTAGGGGGATCTCTGCTCAGAGTCTGCTAGAGTGCAGAGTACCCCTGGAACATGTTGGGAGGATAGGAACATCCCCCGTCTGAGTGCCCATCTTCATACTTTCTGTGCCAGTTTGGAAAGATTTGGAGAGTGTGTGCCCCCCTTGCTTGCTGATATAGAACATTGCAGTGGTGCTGTCAGTTAGGATTTGTACCGACTGATTTGTTAGCTGCGCTTCGAATGCTAGAAGCGCTTTGAATACTGCTAGGAGTTCCAGCATGCCGATGTGGTTCTGTGCTGTGATGCGAGTCCATGTCACGACCTGTGACCCAAAACCCAACTGGCATGGTCACATGCCAAGTAGGGTTAGGACACAGTGCAAGGCCTTTGGGGTCCTAATTGAACACTATCATCATGGACTCTCCTGGAGTCAGTCCTGGCACCTTTGGCGCCAGGCTCGTGTTCAGGTTGGGACACTGTCTTGAAGGGACTACTTTTTCCTTGGAGGCCTGCAGTCAGCATGGAGGCACCCACACAGTATAGTTCTTGGAACCAGACTGTGCGGTGCAGTGTTTTGGGTGTGGCAGCCCGGACTACTTTACCTGGACTATTTTACTAGGGGAGGCTATATAAACCACACCCAAGTTACAGAACGTGCTTCGCGTTACTCTGCAGCCAGCAGCGTTACTCTGCAGCCAGCAGCGTGACGCTGATCGTGTCCAGAGACCAGATACCGGCGATCCTTGAAGAGCGGACCTTCAGAGGAGACAAAAATCATCATTAGCAGTCCCTGCTTACCTGCAGCTTTCCATCCGGCGATTGTCCATCTTCCTGCTGGTCGCAGTCATCCATCCAGCCGGCCGCATCTTCAGGACATCACAAACTCATTCGAACGAAGCAAAAGGAGAGAAGAAGCAGCACAACGTTAAAACATGTTATTCACAGCATTTACTGCATAAATCACGAGAACTTTACCTGGCTGGGCATTTCTTGGCTGGCGCCGCTCAGGAAATCTTCGCACGCCCAGAAAGACCACTGCGACCTGAAAGAAATAAAGAATACAGGTTAGCAAGAAAAGACATTACTGCGCCGCACTTCGCGCTTACCTACCAACCATCATACACTTTGACATCATCCAGGTAGGAGCCCGATCCAAGCAGCGCATCCACCGAACCTCTGTGCACCTAAGGGGGAAATAAATAAGGAGAAGACATCAAGCGCAAGAAAAGAAAGCAGGGACATTGTAAGACTGCTGTAACCAGACTTACCTCCTTAAAGGCACTTGAATGGGTTATCACCAGTGAAGCTTAACTAGGTCACTCAAGCCCGCAGGGAACTACACACCCCTGCACAGAAGGCAGGACAGAGAGCACGCCGGAAATCCCAACAAGGTGAGGAGGGGGCCATCAGGTTGAGTCCAGGGGCAGGTGGGAGGAAACTAAATCTGTTCCTAAACCCAGTCCTCCTGTGCTTTCAGGCCCGACCTCCATAGAAGGCATCATCTGGAAATCGGGAAGGGTCCAAGGTGAAATCCGGCAACCAGGGCAGAGGGGCGCCCCCGTGGATAGCAGGTGAGCTTAACAGTCCAAAGACCATGTGCTGTGTGTGTAGGTAATGAGCTCCCCACCCAGAGAGTGATGCGTCTGTTGTAACGATCGCTTGCACTGCCGGGTCGTGATGGGTTTTCCCTTTAACAGGTTTTCCTTTGTCCACCAGCATAGGTTTTGTACTAATGTTGGCGAACCAACCATTAGATCGTCCCACTGACCGATGGCCTGAGACCATTCTTTCGCCAACCACTCCTGCATGGGGCGCATGTGCTGACGTGCGTGGGGGACCAGGTATATGCACAACGCCATCATGCCTAGTAAACTCATTGCTTTGCGTACGCTTATCTGGTGACCAGCTTGATAGAGGTATTTGCCATAGCATGTTTTGGATCCTTGCCATGGATGGAAAGACTAACCCGCCTTCCCTGTTTAAGACAGCTTCTAGGAACAGTTTTGTTGTGTTTGGCACAAGACTTGACATTTTCTCATTTATTGAGAAGCCCAATTGGAAGAAAAGGTTATGGTTCTTTGCATGTTCCGTTTGCAAAGATGGGGCGATTCCCCTGTGATCAGCCAGTCGTCCAGGTAGAGGTACACTGGGATTGCCTCTGTGCGCAGGAATGCTGCCACCGCCGCCAGTACCTTCATGAACACCCTTGGAGCAGACGCTATTCCCAAGGGCAGCACCTTGAATTGGTAGTGCTGGTTTGCTATCTTGAAACGCAAGAATTTTCTGTGCACTAGGAAAATTGAAATATGAAAATAGGCATCTTTCACATCCAGTGTTGCCATGTAGTCTCCCCGCTTTATAAGAGGGATTACCTCTTGTAGTGATGTCATGCAGAATTTATGTGGCTTTACTTAAGTGTTTGCTGGGCGCAAGTCTAACACTGGACACATAGAAAGATCTTTATTTGGCACAAGAAGTATGTTGAATCAATACCCTCGTTTACCTCGTTCGCTGGTACGACCTATGGCGTCCTTGAGTAGCAGCGCAGTGACCACCTCTTGAAGGACGAGTTCTTCCTTCGTCGAGTTCCTCTGACGCGGGGGATGGTTTGATGGTTTTTGGATGAGCTCCACAGAATAACCTCCTTTCACGGTAGATAGCACCCACTTGCCTGTGGCGATTCCCTACCAAGCGTGGGTGAAGTGTGAAATACGCCCTCCTACTGGAGAGGCATTGGAGGGGACCTGTAGTGGACTGTCCTTGTTTAGGAGGTATACCTCCACCTCTGGATGTGGAGGACTTCCCCCGGCCAGGAGATCGGCACTGGCCTCTCTGGAATCCTTGCAAAGCTTGATCCTGGTTGTTACCCCAGGAAGAGCCCTGACCTTGTAACCCGAGCCTCTCAAAGTTTTGGCCACAAAACCGCCAAAAATCGCTTCTGCCTCTATGGCCTGGCGGTTTGTGTCATCTGGCCTAGAGATTTAAGGGCATCACATTCCTCCTTGGCTGACTTTAACAAGTCTTCTATGGCTTTCCTGAATAAGACATTGGGTTCCACCAGCATATTAAGGAATGTAGGTTAGGTTTCAAGTTTGAAGCCAAACTGGCGTAACCATGCGTGGCGTTTGATAGTCCCTTCAGCAATAATCCTGCCCACATTGTAAGCGGCATCTATGTTGTTTTTCAAGATACAGCTGGATGTTGCCTTGCCATCTGCTGCTACCAGGGCCAGTTGTGACATCAGAGGTTCGGGAGCAGAAGCTATCAGTGTAGGTATCTCGTCCCATTTGTGGCAGTTAAAGCTTGCCAGGTGTCAAGGTATTGACAATCCATGTTTGGAAAGCTGCCGAAGTGGCTACCTTTCTCCCCATATTGTGCAGTTTTTTGCTCTCCTTATCGGGGGGCCCTCTTACGAGTCGTGGTAACCACAGGCGAATCTGGCTTAAGCTGGCCCTCGATGTAAAGTGGGTCCGATGGCGCTGGACAGAAAAGTTTTTCAATCCGCCGGTTGACTGCCCAAGTCTGGTTTAGTGTTTCCAGAGAAGGTTGAATCCTTCTTCGGACGGATTGTAGAATAGGAATGAATTGGGTGGCGGCTTTCTTGTCCCCCAATATATCTTCTACGAAATCTTTATCAAGCTGAGTCTCTTGAGTTTGGATTCCAAAGTGTTCAGCTGCCTTTATAAGCATATCATTATGGAGTGGCTGATTGTGCACTGGCAAGTCCTGTTGAATTTGTGAGGCTAGGTTACACACCTCTTCCTCATCATCATCATCATAATGATCGGTCTCGTGAAAGGTTTCATGGTCATCAGTGTCTGTGTGAACATCGTACAGATTACTCTGGACTGGTTCAACTGGAGTTGAAAAAGGAAGAGTGTTAGGTTGTGTTTTCTTAGCTGGGGGCTGGAGGTCGAAGCCTCAGCTGTTGGAGGTGTGGTTTGGAAGTTCTGGTATGCCTGTGGGTTCTTCTCAAAGACGTTGGCCATAGAGGTCATCCTAGTCATGACCCTGTCCATGTCTTCGGCAGTTCATGTGGCTGAACTTAGAATGACACCTGGATACTGAGGAGTAGTGGCCTGTCCTAGGGGTGTAAGTTGGCCCCGGGGTGTAGAATGGGCCAGAGTTTGAAGCTGGCCTTTGTTCTTTAAGGCTTCTGCCAAGGACCCTTCCTCCTGGGGAACAGTGCGTTTATCCCTGTGAGTAGTAGACTTGTCCTTGTTAGACTTCTCCTTATAATTGGGGCTTTTGGAGGAGTGTTTCTTTGAATGTTTAGACCTAAGCAGGCTCTCATGGACATGCTTTTTCACTAGGTGGGTTAAACTACTGATTTTAGAGCTTACAGCCGTTTGAGGAGGGTAGTCGACTTGCAGTGGGGCAGACCGCAACCTCATCTACTGACATTCGGTGGAAGGTTTGAGCACGGCATCTGGTTTGTCTTTTGACTTATGGTGCCTGTCATGAGGCGATCGGGACCTCGAGTGCTCGAGAGACAGGGATTCTATAGACCTCCCCCTTGACGCAGTGTGTTGGTGTTTGGTCGACGATGGTGTTGATTCTTAGCCCCGGCTGTGTGCTTAATGCTGGAGATCGAGAGTGCTTTCGCCACCGGGTGTCATCACCGCAACGGAGCTGCCGGCCTGTCTTTTGGGGTCAGGGGCTGGCACTTGGGAACTTAACAGTTCCCTGTTGCCTTTGCTGTCTGTAAAGATCGGGATGCTGCCATCACTTGAAGCTCCCTCCACATCCATGGCGGCCTCGGCAGCTCCCTCCACATCCATGGCGGCCTCGGCCTGCATGGCGTGGTGGGCCCAGCGTTTAGTTCTCTGGTCCCGAAGTGTTTTTGGCTTTAAGAGCTTGCAGACTCGACAATGCCCCTCGTTGTGATCCTGTGCTAGACACAAATTGCACACCGGTGCTTGTCTATCCAGAGGATTTTTTTTACTGCACATGGGGCAAAACTAAATAGAGTGTTCTCCGTGTTTATGGGAAATGGCAGCCAGGCGAGAAAGGAGAGGATGAAGGGGAAAATGCATTCTACAATGACCACCCCCCAATCTCCCTACTGTTAGGGCCGAGGCCCGGTGCTGCCTTCTAAGGCCAAAAGGATCCATTAAGTCTGGGATTTCGTTCGACAGTCATACTCTCCACCACATCGATGAAGTAGTCGAAGTCGGTTTGGAGAAAGGACAGAAAGAGTAACTCCTCTTAATTTTTCATAAGTAAATGGCGTTAAATTAACTCCGCAACAAAGCATATGTCACAGTGGCGGAAAAAAACAAAACAATCTGAGGGACCTTGACGCATGAAGGATCATGGGTACAATAGACATCACACTAGGGATAGTATTACTGGCACGACATCCCTTCTCAAGTTTCGAAAACAACAACTGTAATACTCTGCAGCTTCCACTAGATGTCAGCCTATGCATAGCATGTGATCTAAGCAGATTCCACAAGTCTCTCTATCTATCATATCTATATATATATATATATATATATATATATATATATATATATATATATATATATATATATTTCCGACCAAAAAACAATTCAGTCAAATGTGAAAAGGTCAAATATTTTCCACTAAGCAGACCTAAACCACTCGCCATGTCTTTTGTGGTTAGGGAAAGGTGAAGTAGTATTTCTTGGTGACTGCAAGGGGCCTTTACATTAAGTAAATCAGAAGGGGTACTAATCTCAAGCAGTGATGAAGACTATCCTGGAGATAAATACAGAAAAGTTGGAAGGAAATCACTGGCATAATAAAAAAAACAAAATCAGCATTAGAACATCAGTGGTGCAATAGTTATTACACAATAGTACTGAATGTATCAACCACACGAATGAAGGGTTAAGTGGCACTTGGGAGGTGCAGGCTGGCCCCATGTCAGAGAGGAATGTCTAACGGGTCCGAGGACTGAATCAAAAAAGATAGGGCGGCTAGAGGTCAGAAATGACTAAACCGAGTTGTGGTGGGTCCCACTACAGAAAATTAAGGAAGGTGCAAGTCAATATTGCTTACAACCACAGAGCTGTTTAATAGCCTGGTGTTCCGCAGTACTTAAGAGCACTGGCAAAAACAATAGTTTGTGCCCAAGTGCTGGAAAACTTGAGTGTTTAAAAAAAATCAGATCCATACATAAGTGGAGACAGCACAAAGTGTTTCCAAGGGTGAAATTGGGGAAACATTTATGGATGGCGATAGTACCAGAGGGAGACACCAGGGAGATACAGGGACTGCGATCTCAGGGAGGTAGAGGGACGGAAGGTGCCAGGGTCCCCCAGTTCATCTCGGCCGATCGCATGTTCAGGCAAGGAGTGGGTCAAAGACATTATCAACCATGCAAAGGAAATAAACATTAATTTTCAATTGTGGCTTCTGGGTGTTGTTCACACTGGAGTCGGAGAGGTGGGTTCGCGCCACTAAGAAATCTCTTGAATCCTGAAGCTGCAACTCGAGCACATCCCATCCCTCCCTTGCTCTTGAAAGGTGAAAAAGTTGCCCTCTTGTGGGAGGATGCATCTAGGTCAGCAGAAGGGTTCATGCACTAGGTGTAGTATATAAAAGGTAACACCGTGCTGGGTTGGGAGGCACAATTAAGCAGGGGTGCAGCAAATTCAGCACAAAGTCGTTTTAAATGTTAGTCCTCAGCAGCAGCACCTGGAGCCCACCACCGAGACAGGTGGTTGCATGCCCAGTGGACGGATTTGAAACACCACCACAACTCCTGACGCAAGTGGTTGGTATCCTGGTTTTCCCTTTCCAGTTCTTGTGGCAGGGAAGGAAGGGAGTGGTTATTTATTCTTTCCTTTCAGTCTATGTCGAAAGTTTATTTAATTTCGGGGGGGGGGGGGGGGGGGTGTTCGCACCCTGTTCCAGTAAACTCGGGGCCGATTCCACTCACAGGACCGCTTTACCTTAAATGGCAATCTTCGTTTGGACTTATGGCATCCGTGCTAAGGCATGCCAAATATGTCAGGGATGAGAATCTAAAGACCCAGAGCTATCCAAGTACAACATCGCACTAACAGCATAAATTAAGTCATAGCTGAGAGAGGAGAGTCAGTAGCGGTGTGAGCTCCGCAGGAATGCTTGAAGCATGGAGTGCAGGTGCGAGTTCGGCTGGACTATGCCAGCACACTACCAACAGCAGCACAAAAATGCAGCGCGGAGCGAGATCGGGAAAGCGCAGTTTTTGTATCGGTCTTCGGCCCCCTGAATTGAAACAGACTGAGTGCTGCTGCCGATCAGAAAGGGGCCGTTTCGGAATAGCTGTACGTGGTTTAATTACAGCACAGAAGTGGGGCTAGTGCAGGTCAATATTGCCGATGCGGTCTATTAACAGAGCTCTGCATGGGGTTTTATGATATAAACTAAGCCTCCTTCCCCATAAGGAACACTAGAAGGTATGTAGTTTACATGTAGGTTTATTTATCTTAGTTGGCAAGTAGAGAAAGCACTGGGACGTCCATCCAGCCCAGCACATTAAGTTCAACTGACACCAGTGGAACCCAGCACTCCAAACAACCATCAACACTCCACCAGAATATCAATGACACCACCACACAAACACTCCACATGGAATGTAATTGACATCACCACACCATCATAATACACACATAGCCATAATCCAGCCCTGCACAGATTATGACATTTTAGTACTGAGTAGTAGCGCATTCTGCAGGTCAGGGATTGAGGTGGAAGGGTTAGAAAAAAATGGATATTACAATTCGAGATGCATCAACTGAGCAAACCTTGAATGAACTTAAGCCCAAACAACAGTTGTGTAGGATAGTACCCATCAACCAGTAACAGCGACTTTTGGTTTTCCCAAGAGGAGCGGGGGCCAGGGGTGGGGGGACGCCCATTCTAAGAATATGGACTGATCAAAATAGCGTTTCCCGGGTATTTTGCGCCTCTCCCTACATACTTTAGCTCTCCGTACCATAACGGCGAGATACATTCTGGTTTAGATGGCAACTGCCTGGCATTTCGGTGTTGGATTTATTTTGGGGTTGCTGCCAAAGTGAAATGCAATCGACTTCCTCCTCTGCTACTGCAAAGAGAGCTAAAAGACAATTCTAGTCTGCCAGGAGCGGGCACCAGAGCATACTGGCTTTGTTTGCGGTCAGTCTCACTCACAAAAAACGTGTGAGGTTTCACCAAAGTTACAATACGTAAGCTACAGAGCATGGTTTTTGGAAATGTGATGTTACTTTAAATGGACGATGCTTTCGATTTTTGTGTGAATAACCGTTTAGTGGGAAAGGTATCAAAGCTATGGTCACTTTTCGTGTTGATTATGCTGAAAGTGAGCTGAGCGCATGTAAATCCAGTAGGTTTTATCAAAAGGCTACCATAGCGAATTACTCCTAGCCCGAAGTCATCTTTCCACCATACTTGGGGGTTTTTGCGTCCATCGGGACAGGGCCACAGCACTTTTTGTAGCTCCCCAAAACACTCCCTTTTTAGTATTCACTGTAGGGCCGGGCCGGCGCATGTGCAGCTGTAGCTCTACCTTCCTGAACCCCGCCATGCGCCACTGAGACACACTTAACAACTTTTAGAGTCAAGGCAGGCAGGCGTATGGCGATAAGGTGACTCTGGACTAGGAGTACGTTAGCCACTACTGTGATTAATCTTTTCTTACTCCTGCATCCTGCCCCCTTCCCTCCATCTTTTGGGAGATTCCCAAAACTACTGGAACAGAAATAATGGGTGGATGGACCCAACTTAAATGTTACTTGAAGAGGTTTTGAACTGGCCATCAGCACTGGAACTCAGGTCGAAGCAGTAGTGCCTACAGAATGTCGACAGGGTAGCTCACGTGGCTGCTCTTGCAATGGACCCCTGGGGTACATATTTCTGAAAGGCAAATGAAGCCACTTTAGCATTCAAGGAGTACATGAAGACCTTCCAGCGGTTGAAGACCTTTAACCTCCAAAATACCGGAAACAATCGACCTAGATATAGTGACTTTTAATGCTTGTACGCCTGTTAGAATTTCCAAACATAAAAAAGACTGGAAGAGGACCCAAAGTACTTTATTTGGTCAAGGTAGAATTTAAGAGTCCTCCTAACATCCAAGTTAAGGATTGCCCATTCTGCGTCGAAAGATGGTTCCCGACACACAAAAAAAGTGTAGGAAAATCTCCCAATTTCTGTGAAACTCACACTATATTGGGCAAAAAAAGAGGTCACGATGAAAGGTAGTGAAAGGCTCTTCAGCATAAAGGGTCTGAAACCCACTCTTCTTGCTGACATTATAGCGACAAGAAAAGCAACCTTCCAGGAAACCAGTTTAATATCCATCCTAGCAATGGGTTCAAAAGGCGCTTTGGCGTTAAGATCCCACTTTGCATAAGGGAATTTAACAAGTGGATAAAGGTGGCAAAGGCCATCAAAATGGTGCTTAACCACCGTATTTGTCAGAGAAAGAAGGCCTCTGAAGTCAAATACTCCCCAAAGGGCGACAGAAAGGTTCTGCAGGAGTCTATTTGGAATCCTGTAGCAGCAAATTCCGAAAATGAACGACGGAACAGGATCCAAGGAAAGTATGCTGACGGGGAATTTTTCCAAACACCAGTGGCAAAAACAATGCCATTTGCTTTTGTATTGCGCTCAGGTGGACGGTCTACATGCTTATGGAATGACTTAAAGGTTTCCCTCTGAAAAGGCAGATGACCCATTGATCCGATTTCTGGAACCACATCGCCGAGCTGAGGGATCAAGGGAAGGGATGTAATACGAGCCCACTGCTCTGATGTAGAAGCGTTGGCTGATCCGAAAACCCGAATCCTGTGCTATAAACAGGGTGCAATTTACAGACTTTGTGAGCTTCAGCAAAGTTCAATGTATTAGAAGAGGAGGATGGAATGCAAACACGTACATGTTGTGCAAGAGATCTACAAAGCATCTCCTAGAGAATCCTAACCAAGGCCCTCACTGGAGTTATTTGTTGGACATTTCCTGTTCTTGTTTGCTGCAAATAGATCTACCTGGGGAGTCTCCCAATGTCTGAGAACCTGATGAAGGACATCGTTGTTCAACTCCCACTCGTGGTTGGCAGCTTCTCGGCAACCAAGTGACAGAATAATTCTGCAATGCTGGAATGTGAACTTCTTGGAGCCATATGGCTATCTGAATTGCCCATTCTCAAATCTGTACTGCCAGCAATACTAGGGGGTAAGGCTAACTTCCTCCTGGCATGTTCACGTAGAACATCGATACCACATTGTTGGGAGAATCCGACCCGTTTTGTCCACTATGTTTGACTGGAATGCTTTGAGGGACAAGAGATTGCCAAGAAGATCGCCACTAATTCCAAATAATGTAGGTGTTTCTTGCCCTCTGCAGGAGGCCAAAGAACGAACACTTCCAGCAGGCCTAGAGTTGCTCCCCATCCTAGTGTGCAGCAGTCTGCTGTTATGGAAATCTGGTGTAGAGGTCTGAGAAGGGAGCGCCCATCAATAGATCGGCTGGGCTTGACCAACAAAGCAGACCGGCTTTCACTTTTGACACTACCTTCAATTGAGGAGCTGATACCCTAGACCAAGCGTGCCTCAGTGCCAACTGAGTTTTCCTCATCCCGAGGCTCGCCAATGGGACAGCTAGGCCACAGGATACCATTAACCCTAGCAGCTTCTGGATCCACCAGAGAGTCATGTGCATATATTGCAGAAAAAGGGAGTGAGGTTGATGCATGTCCTTTATGTCAGTCATGATGAAAATCCCAGCCATTATACTGTTCCGACAGAATCCTATAAAATGCAGGTCCTGAGAGACCAGGTCACAGGAAGGCCTAAGCAGTAAAGCAGGTGCAGCAGGGTTTGTAGCTGGAGAGCCACAAGGTGTGGACAGTGGGACCTCAGCAGCTAATCGTCCAAGGAGTTCACGTGTATCCATACCTGGATTCAGAGACAGACTGCCACTGACGACATTTTGGTAAAAACTTGTGGAGCCAAGCTCAATCCAAAAGGGAGAACTTGGTATTGATCATGTGCTTCTCCTTTGGAATAACTAAGACTTTTAGATGATGTGGCCAAACGGGACGTGGAGATATGCATCTTTCAGATCCACTGCACAGAGCCAATCTCACACTTGAAGGGTAGATCAGATCTGTGCGGAGGTGATCATCTTGATTGTTTCCTTGAGAAAATGTAGATTGAAATCCGATGGGTCTAATGTGATGTGCAGACAAGTCTGGTTGGGTTTCGGCACTGTAAATGGCAAGAATAAAATGGTTACATGTTTTTCCAACGAAACATTTGCCATTGAAAATGTTTCCATTGAATATTTTCTAACGAAAAAAAGTGCATCGAATGATTATTTTTTTTGTAAGCACCTCCCCCCCCCCCCCAAACCCCTGTTTTTAAACCCTTAAAAATCTGATGGAAACATTTTGTTGTAAAGACTGCATGCAAAATAAAATCCCTTGCTTTCTCCATCAGAGGGCCGACTTCTAATGCCTTCATATACAGAAGTTTCTCTACCTCATCAGTAAAGCTTTGGAGTCGCATTGGGAAAGAAGAACAGGAGCGGGAGGTAGACGGAAGACTTTGGAAGCAAGTGAAGGGACCCAAGCATCAGGTGGGATTGTACTCAAGTGGCTGGAAATATGTCCCGTCCCACTATCAGCATTCAATGGGACCAGCCCAGGTCATCACACTGAGGGTCTCTCAGAGGCAGAGGGCATTCCTGCCAAGGAGGAAGATCAGGTAGAAAAGAAGCCTCTGGCAGCTGTTTTCTTGCTTTCTCCGCCGTACGCTTGGGGAGTGGTCTAGAAGCCTCGCTTTGTGGTCCTGAAATCTGCAAAATCCTGCATAATCAGACCGCTGAGCAAAAGACTATTTTTGAGCTGGAGGTTTTTAAAGTACTGACAAGGACATTGCGGTTAAAGTGCTGGTCTTCCTTTTTGTGAGCTCATTGTCCATGAATGAATGGAAAAAGTCATTTTCTCTCAAAAGGGAAGGGTAAAACATTCTCTTGGATGTCTTTTGCAAAGTTGGTGGCGTGCATTCAAGCTGGTCAACAAGAAACAATAGGCAGACCTCTTGCTGAGGTATCCAACATGGCGGGCCGCAGCTTCTAGAAGACCTTGTGCCAACACTCAGGCTTCTGCCAGTCCACTCAAGTGTTCAATCCTGTCAGGTGGTAGAAATGTTAACTCTGCTACCTCCAGAGTTACAGATTAGCAGTGGCCAAGATCGCTTCCGTATTCGCCCGTCCAAGTTGTAGGGGAGAATTGGAGAAGAACTCCCCCCTCGACTGCCTCTAAAACCATGTCCTCTTTAGTTAGCAGTTGTGAGGTAGAGGATGATAAAGATGAAGGAGCCTTTGAAGAGGGTGGCTGCAGCCACGAAGGTCGATTGCAGGACATCCTCTGAGGGCAGAAGCCTGTAATGAGCATCAGTCCATGCATGTATGTATGTATGTATGTATGTGTGCCCCTGAATGTGGGTTCTCCACACTTTGGCATCCACCAAGATATCTTTCTGAAATGTAAGCCCAGAGTGATCCGCAGACTTGGTGTGTTTCGTTAATCAGAATCTCAAGGAAAGCCACGAGATCATTCACACGGTCATGAAACGGGCGGACTGGAGGAGAGGGTTCCTCTTCGTTGCCTCTGAGCATGAGTGTCATCTTTACCCAAAAGGAGGCTCCACTGCATCTGTTGGAGGGGGCAGAGGATGTGGATCAGGCTCCTTTGGCTCTAGAGGGCTTCCTCGTGGAGTTGCAGGAGGCAGAGCCCATGGATGTTTTGGCAGTTCCTGAGGTTGAGGAATCATTCTTAAAGGAGGTCTCTGAAAGAATTCTTTATGCGTTAAAAATGTATAAGCATCTGAAATCTCAAAGAATGCTTCCTCCAAAGACTGATTCAGTTGTGGTTGGGAAGGGAGACTGTAGATGGCAACGACATCCTCATGTGTGTGTGGACCATTAAAGCATTAGGAGCAAAAGGGTCTCTGCCCAAGGACGCACTCAACACCGATCTTGGTCTATTCCAGGCCTAGAACGGGCACTGAGGATGTTGAAGAAATGTCTGTCATTAAGGATTCGTGAGGTGCTGCCATTTTCAAATCTGTAGTTAGGATCTGCATCATAACCTTACCTCAGGAGTCCGGTGTCGGATCGTCAACTTTGGGCTTTTACTAGACTTCCCTGAGGATTCAAAAAGCTTTTGGGGAATCCTTTTTTGTGGAAAGACTTTTAGCAGATGAATGGGATCCTCCGCACTGCTGGTCTTTGTGGTTTCTGGGATGGATGGCATGTCCCATAGGTATGGAGGAAAGGGGATGTAGGAGTCGAATTGGTTCAGGTCCATGTGTAACCTGGGGTGGCGGAGACAGGAGGATGAAGTGGCCCCCCCTATGGTTTGATGTTAAGGGTACCAGCAGCAGGCCAGAATACATTAAGTTTAAATCTCTATGTATTGTTCACAGAGCTTTTAACAAACTGGGAGCTGAATATCTCCAGGAAAAATTATCTGCCTACGTTCCCCCCAGTGCACTTTGCTCTCAATCCTCGCTAACAATTTGGGTCCCCCGGTGGCTGTGTATTTTCCGTTGCTGCAGCAAAGGCTTGGAACTCCCTCGCTTTTTCTCTTGGCACAATGGTAAATTTTTCCTTTCACTGCTCCCTGAAGACTCTTCTTTCTTAAATCAGATGCGGTTACTTTTGGTCAGCAGCGCCAAGATGCCCTTGGGAGACGGTCGCACTTAATAAATTCCAATAACATAACACGTGTTTTAAACATGTGTGATTTAATTACAATATGTGCATTCAGGCTAGGAAAGGTAGAGCAGCTCGGGAGAAAACGGATTAAGCCTGGGCCATGCAGGGAGCAGAAGGGGCCTTCCAGTTGGTCCAGCAGTAGGATGCGTTTCCCCCAAGCATGAAGAAAAGAATGGCAGCAGAGGTTCTGCCAGCAATGCAGAGAGCCAGAGTGCAGGTGCCTATCTGGGAGCATGGGTTTGGGACTGAGGTGGCACCCCAGCGCTGCGGGAGGGCACTGATAAGAGGGCGCAGGCCTATGACAAAATGGCTACTGCGCTGCAGGAATACAGGGATGGTTAACGGATAAAACTCATATGCAATACACTACTCCTAAACCAGCAGCAATCCCAATCATAACATACGCTTCTTTTGCTTCTTCATATAGGGCCGGCCAAGGTCAGGCTATACTCCTCAGGGAGGCTATGCCCTAGTACAGACGCAGACCAAACACAAATAGTACTGTCAGTGCTCCAGATAGGATTTTGGCGCAAGAGTATTTTACTCCAATCAATTTTTAGAATGGGAGTGTACATCCAATTTCAAGAAAGGAAAAATTAGTTACCTCCTTCGCAAGAGTAAAAAGGTGTCCGACAACTACCCAATTTGTGCGTAAAATTAAAACTGTGCTCAAAAAGATTAGTGACAAAGAACTTGCATACTATCCAGCTTCATCTTCATTATACTTAGACACTAAAACTCTGTTAAGACCTACTACAGATGCCAGCTAGTTACATCATAAGTTAAGTCATTCACTCAACCAGCATCACTTCTGCGCCTTTCGAGTCTACTGTTGCTGCCTGGCACTACCTGCTTGACAGCCACTCCATGTTTTTTGCTCCATCTCTCCTTCCCTTCGCTACTCTTGGCCTACCTTTCTCTAGTCTGGATTTCCCATTTCAAGTTCTCCCAGTCTTCTGTTGATTTGAGTTCTCTTATTTTACTCCCTCTATAGGTCTCATTTGTTCTGCTTCGATCCCTCACTCCTATCGCCTGTGAGTCTCCTATTATTTACCTGGTTCTTTTCTCACTTTCTTTGTCTCTCTCTTATACAGCTCATTGGTCTCCCTGTTCCTGTTTCTCGAATTCTTTGGCTTGGCCAAGACGTTCTCTGCTCCCTCAGCCTCCCCTCCAACCCCCCACGTTGTTCTCCTGCATTGTTTTTAAGTTGCTCTTACTCTCCTTTTTATCATTTGACATAGCACCAATACATTTTTAAAAAGCTGAAAATACCTTTTCCATTTGCAAATCTAGCACAGCCTTTTAGGTGTGTGCAAACCTTCTTTTGGCCATTAGGCTGGGAATTATAGAGTCAGAGGTGTGCCTCACCAGATGCACTTGTTTTACCAGCACTGTTTGCCATTGCAAGTACAAGAGCCCAGATGAGATGCGTGTTCTGAGCCATTACAAGTATAGCATCCCTGATGAAATGTGTGTGTGTTCTAAATCACTCAACATTTAGTAGTCCTTTTGATATGTCGAAAAGCTATCATCTCTGCTACAATTGAATGTTACCTGCATCTTAAATATATACCTCTGTTGTAGACACATTAAATCGCCTATCAACAAGATTTGAACTAACAGGTTACACAATCTATGCAGCAGGGTTATTGACCCACTGAGCAACCTTTCCCGACAGGAAAGGAACATAGGGTTAGGGCACTGGCAGTTCCATGTGAGGCTTGCCTGACATAACCGGCTTGTCAAAAGCCCTCAGACCGTTTGGACTATCCTACATGAGTCAGGAAATTCAGAATGAGGCTTTGAAATGTTCTAGAATTTTGGCAGTGGGACTCAGTAATCAAACAAAGTGCAAGTGAGTAGGAGGGATTGAAGCATACAGATCCCCCTCAAATCGCCCCACTTTATTAAATACCCCTACCCAAACCCACCCAATCTATATTTTGGGGAAAATGTATTTTTCTCATGCAAGATTTTCTACTTTGCAGTAATGGGATTCAGTATTTTGTAGTGATACCAGTGGGAAGAGCACAGACACTGTTCTTGTTCAGAAAATGCCAACACACGTTCGTTCTTGGTCATTACAGCAGTTCCGTTGAAATTCAGGTACTGTTCCAAAACATAGTAATCCTGCAAAGAAATGTGCACCTGATACAATCAGCCCTGTTGTGAATAATTGCCATTGTGCCTGAACATGCATATAGTAGCTCCCCTGATAAATTAGGCTACTTTGCCTGAATATATAGCAGTAATGTTGAGGTACCAGTAAAATCTATGCCACTGAAAATACATACAGCACTGCTTCTACCTGCATCCATCAAACCCGCTTGCAGCGGGTGGGTATTCAGAAAGGTAGTTAAGTTCAGACTACAGGCCCAGCTATTCCTTGCTCTATAAGGCAGACGATGTACAGTGCCCTTTCATGCATGCAATCTAACATATGCAATCTTAGTACTAAAAAAATGCATCCTCATATAGAACAGCAAAAGCTTTTCCTTCTCACAAATGCCAAACAACTACTTTCTGGGAGGCACTCCTAGAACCTCAAGAACCCCCAGCCATTAAATGCAATTGATGTGCTTCTGTGATGAAAAGAAAAAGTATGAAATGCCCATACTGCTGCAACTGCTCTGCCTCTATTAAAGCCGATTAAAACAGCAAAATGAAGCAAAATAGCAGCCCTAATGTGAGACAATTTTCATGTTACACAATACTATGTGTGTCCTAAAGCAATGTGAAAGCATGTTCATGATATTATTCAAAATGCTTTAATAACACTGCAACCTACAGAATGCAGGCAGTTGAGCAGAGTGAACAAAACACAAATTCCCTTCGACATTACTCAAAGCAATATCTTCATAGAATTGTTAACAGAGGAGTGTTGAAAAAAACTAAACAGACCAGAACTCATAGGAGTTACTTCTTTCAAGGAACTTTGTGGATTGCTAAAGTTAAGAGTGCATTTGCAAGCTGCTGCTATAGCCAGGCTGTCACCAGTGAAATTCATGATTTATGGGGGTGTGGCCATAAATAGTCTGCGTAAGCGGTACGAAAGGAAGTAGTAAGAGGACTTTATGTATTTACAAGATTTCTGTGCATAAAAAGGCCAGATACGCACTTTATCTGGAGGGCTGAAACTGTGGTGCCAAAAAGATTGTCCAGCCAAATTTTATTTTAAAAAATAGGATACTTTAAACTAAACATTCAAACACACAAATGAAAACATAATAACCCACCCCTGTAAAGGAAAACTGAGAATGCAGAGTTAGGAATGAAAGGGGTGCACAGGAAATATTTATGCTACGGCAGAGGACTATGAAGAAGAGTGTACTCCAAACCAAGTACCTGATGAATCCTTCAAATGGCCAAAGATGGACCGGGGAGGCGCTCTTCCCTCCCCCTACATGGGCAAGAGCCACATCATATTTGGATGCAGTCTAACCTTCTGTAAGGGGTCCAATCTTGTGTTCAGAATCTTCTGCCTGGCGAGTTAGACCCAGAGTGCTTTGTCTGCAGGAAATGGTGAGGGAGACAGAAGGTTTGAAGCGCTAAGGAAATCCAAGATGGTAGATCCCTTCTCTAACCGGCGAGTCCTCTCCTGGGCTACTATACTCTGCCTCTTCCTCCATCTGCTACATTAAAAGGTCTCTGTTTATTAGGATTTCCTTTGGGCTGGCAGAGCCTGCCCTATGAAGCACTGGACCACTCCCTGCCCTCTGGAGGCAGTTCCTGTCACCCTTCGAGGTGGCTATTCCTTTGCCAACAGAACCCAAATGATGTTGGATGAAACCTAGGCTTAGGCAGTGAATACCTAGCAGCCCATTGACAAGGAAGTAACAAGTAACCAAGCGGATTATTTATTTTATTTGCATTTTTAAAGCACTCACAAAGCCCGGGGGCATCGAGGCGCTGTTACAGGAATAGGTCTTAGTTGCGTATTTATAATGCGCTTAATACCCAGAGGTTTCTAAGGGCGGACCCGGGGAATCGAACCCGTGTTGCTTCGGGTCATCTGGTTTCCAAGGCGAGCACGTTGCCGCTGAGCTATCCTCCCGGGATGATAAAATGACATCAATAGCTTTTGACCAATATAATTGTAGAATCTCACAGATCACCATGTCAGATGACAAATCTAAATAGAAGCTATGTCAGTTTGCCACGAGATCCTGGTGCACACAATTAGATCATTTTATTCAGGTTCAGGACTGCCCATGGTTTGAGGCAGGTCTTACCTACTGTACCTTTGGTTTTAACAGTTGGTGGCAGGAATGCACATGTCACTGCCATATTGCCAAACCACAAGACAGCTACTGTGGAGGGTCAAACAAGCTCAGTAAAGTTGCATGTGTGCACTATGCTGTACTAGCAAGGACCATTATGAAGGTGGGGCTGATTAGCAGATCTAACTTCCAGAGATATCTACCTCATTTTATTAATAAAAAATGTTGCCCTCATAGAAGGCATTTTGTCACAGATCCCGATCCCTCTGTGCAGGGCGTGGAAATCAGGAGCACCACCACCCCAGGGGAAGCTGGCAGTAGGCATGGAACACAAATGGGACTGTGCCCCAAGCTGAAAGCCATGCCGTCTCTCGCCAATCATAACCTCATGCTGTGCGGGCAGTTAGGAGCATTCCATCCACGATCAGTTGTTGGCGGTCAGGTACTGGTCAGGCGATGGGTGTACCTTAAGTGACTGGTGGGTTTATTTGAAAAGGTTATAAGATGTTTTAGAATTAGGTCAAGGAGGGATTGCGGGGTAGTTTGAATGTTTGAGTTAGAGTTTGCCTTAATTTCTATTCTTTCCTTAACTACTCATTCTTAGGAAGCAAATCTGAACCCTTTCCAAAATGGCCTGAGCAACACTATTTCTTTCTACCAGTTGCAAACTAGGCCACAGGAAGGGAAAGGGGAAGTGGATAAAACGAGTTGCTCCAGTTTACACTTCTTCAATTAACTTTTTGGCCAATGCTGGAACCTGTTTACTCCAGCCTGTTGGCAGAAAGCAGAGGCAACTACCATGAATGTTTATTCCAGCCTTTTATCCGGGAACTGGAAGTGATGTGTCTTGCATAACTATTCACAACACCCTTCTGAGATTCCTTGTCTTTTTCTCTTTTTTACTGTTGGACGAAGGAGAAAAAAAAAAAAGAAAGCAGTGGCAATTCACTTCCCTTCACTGGTGGATACCTGCACCAATCTATTTCTTAACTCTCTGCCTTAATCTTGGAAAGAACTCAAATTTGTATCCTAGGAATGAACAGTTAAGGAAAGGATGGCAATTATGGTAATGACCCACACCAACATTCAAAGGACCCAGCAATGGTGCCTTGTCCCAACTCAAACATCCTATAACCTTTCAAGCTAAAAACAACCTCCAACCTTTATGTCACACCACTGGTCTGACCAGAAACACCCACACAACAGGACCGGACAATAAGCGTTGGGGTGTACTACATGCACAGCTCTGTGGGGGACAAATCTCGAATATAAACTGTGTGGGAGTAGTTTTCTTAAGCAGGAAGGGGCCTGGGAGAAATTAGACGGCAGACCACTGGTAATTAGGTCACTGTCACCCGACCAGCTGACTAATGGAGAGGACCACGACCGAAGCAGGATGCAGCTCACAAAGGGTCAGGTATAGCGATTGGTAAGCTGTTGCATGGCCATTGAAAGGATTTATTGGTGGGCAGAAGGTCTCTCCGACTTGCTGGTGCCCTTGGAAACCTCCTCTAACTCGCAGAGATCAGGCTCGCTGTGTGAGAGAACTTAACAATCAGTGCATAAACCATAGATGTGGAGAATATGCTTCACATGCGCACAACCCAATATACAATGCTGCACAATGTTCGGTATGATCAAAGTGGCACATTAGGTCAGGCATTCTAAGGGCGCACCACACAATGAGCGTCATCCGGAGAGCTCCCTTCAAGCACCAATGACGGGATGAGGTTGAATAAAGCTGGTAGCGAAGTAAACCCTCTCTTCTCCCACCACATGTACTAGGTTATGGTCGAATTGCCTAGGGGTGGGAGAAAAGTCCTTACACATTTGTGTAAGTAGCACTGCAATATATCCTGTGTCCTACGTAATATTGCCTCGCAATGAACAGTAGGTGGGAGAGATCAAGAAGTTTGTCTTTTATTAAACTTGATGAGAAAATACGAGGGTAAAAAGATATTGCACGGCTCGCTAGTTTGTCAAGTGTCCCTGTTAGTGGTGGGTGGACAGTATGGTTCCTGATTATCAGTCTGCTTGGCAGATGTTATCTAATAGACTCATAAATGTAGCCCACTCCTGTTATTGGCCATTGCAGGTCGCCCTTGAGCATCTATATCGCAATCCTACACTGGTCTGGGATTGGAGGAAGGTGCTGGGAAGCAGTGGTCTCCTTCTGGCTTGATGGTAACAGTACCACCAGCAGGCCCTAGTAAAAATAATCTGGGCTACACATCTCATATCTAGGTATGCGGAAGAGTCATACAGGGCACAAGGATGGACAAAGTTTAAAAAGAGTGTTGCTTTTTACAGGCTCATAATGGCTAAACGATGTAGGGAAATATTGATATTGCTGGCGGTGCCATTTGGAGCCTGCTATGTGTTTATGAGTTGAAGCTTCGAGTTTACTGGGTGGGAGGAAAGGGGGAATGAGAAAATTGAAGTCACAGGGCATTGGCAGGAAAATAAGGAGCCCAGGTGGTGCGACAATTGCAGGTGAATGGCAGTGTATGTCAAGGAAGAAAGAAAACCAAGGCGGCTCCTTTTGCAGCCTTTAGTTGAGCTTTCCAGTGTGCTGAACCTGGGGGAAAGAGTCCAAGGAATGTACCTCGTGCGGAATGCTGTCTCTTTGCATTTGATGCTCGGAAGTAGATCAAACAGTTTGAGACAAATTCCATTAGATGTTATTTCACGAGCCCCAGTTCAAAGGACAGTAAGAGGGGGTGGAAATGTGGATTCACTTTTCTGATCTGGAGTTTACTGAAGCATGGGACACGGCTTTTGCTTAGGATCTGCTTAATGGTCCTTGGAATATGGTATGTGCCAGAGTGCACGTCTGCCTGCACCCCGACCCGTTCATAACCCAGCTGGAATGGTTACAAGAGCACAAACGCCCCCCAGGCGCTTCCAATGTTGTAGGAGGCGCTATGAAGGTGTCCGGAGAGTGTTGGGTGGAGAAACCTATTGTCATGCATCATGGCTCAGGTGCTATGCCATTTCTCGAGAGTGGGGCTCAGCTGCCTGAAAAAGGATGTCATAGCTGCTCCAGTTTCAATGTTCAGTTATAGGAAGGATACTTTATGGCGGGGCCAAAACCTTCCTGTGGTTGACCTCTCACCAAATGTTGTTTATGATCAAATTCGCTCTTTGTCCCCAGTTCTTGCATACAAATTCCATCGTCAAAGGAGAAACAGGCAGCGTTTTTTTGGAGGAGTGTTGGGAGAAACTATTCAGAAATGTTCTTTTGGGTTTGGGATAAAAGTGTCATTTGTGGAGGGTGTTGTGTACTATTTTGCACGTGTTCATTTACCCGTTTTGTAATGCGCGTTTATTCAGTTGGTGATCCGTTTCTGCTAGGTGAGACGTTGTAATGCATCTTGTGAGGAGAGGAACATTAAAACGGTTTAAAAAAACGTTATCTGTGGTTACTGTAGGTACACAGAGGAGGATTGGCCCATCAATTCGTTGGTTGACTGTCCTTGTGGGATGGACCAAACTGATATGCACATTAATATTTTCTCCTCTGTATGTATAGTAAAGCTAAAATGGAATTGTAGACACCAAGGAGTAAGCACCATCCCAATAAGCCAATTGGCCTGGTGCATTCTCTGCAAACGGGCTCACCCATTGTGCAATCGCAGGGCTGGAACACCGAGAAGCAGTGCAGTTCACGAGCATCAGCTCTAGCCGATCATAATTCAACTATGTTTGAGGAGAGAACGGGTAGTCCGCATGGGCAGCACAAAAACAAAGTGTTGGAATCTTGACAACAGGTTTTCCAGGAAGACTTGGGTCCCCGACTGGTCGGACCACTGCAACAATAGTTCTTGTATCCGTGTCCTCTGGCTGGAGACAACTGACCAGGGTCAGGACTTTCCGGGAACCCTGCCGGTGTAGGCGAAGGGTACTTAATTCATATGGAGGCTACAACACAGAGGGTGTTAATGGATGCATGGAAGTTGCTGCGGTATAGCAGTGATGGCAGTACAAAAAATCCAGGCACTAGCTGTGTAGCCGTAGACAGAGCAGCATCCATAGCTGCTGGATGACTTCTGTGGTGGTGGTGAAAGCAGGGTATACGGTCATCAGGTTGGGCCCCTTTTTTGGTCCTCCTCCTGCTTCTTTTAATATTTCTGCATCAGCCTGGAACCTCAGCATTATTCTGGACTCTTTGTTTTCTCCTCACTTCTCTGCTTTTGACGTTTTCAACATTCATAAAGGCAAGGCCTTTTCTTTTAACACTACGAATATCCTTGTTTTCCCTCGTTTCATTTTACCATTCTTCTTGGTTTTCCTGCCATCCACCAGACGTCTTCGCTCCATCTATAATTCATCTATACACCCCTTTTCATCATCTCTGCACAACACTCTCCTGCATTTGTGTCACACCAATTGACCGCTTTTGCATCTCATTTGCATTTTAACTCCCTCTCTCGTGTTCAAATGTATCCATAGCTTGCCTTTCCTCTACTCTCCGGTTCACTCCATGTGTTCTCAATCCCTCTTTTTACACATTGTCCTGCATCCTCCCATGGCTCGCTTTAGCTCCATCTCTCTGCTGCCCACTAAGCAATGGAACACACTCCCCCCACCCTTTGCTTGCTCTCCTCTTTACCCCACTTTTTCTATAGTCTTAAAACACACTTGTTTGACTGCTGATTTGGTTTGTTCATTTTTGTTTACAAGAATTGTACCGTTCTTTTACCTGTACAGCGTTTTGGCGTATAAGGCTTTAATTAAAAAAAAAATAATACAAACACAGTTCAGGATTACTTTCTAGCTTTGTAGGTGCAGGGGGACCATCACAACCCAGATATCGAGCTGTCACACCACCTGCTCTTCTGGACACTACTGTTGGTTTCTGCCTCAGTAAGCAGTAGAGGACTCCGTTCACAGATCACTTGCTCTCCTTTTGTGACATGGTCTCCTTATAGGACTAGCGGTCAGACAGACCTTGGCCTGATAAGCAGTCAAGAAGACGGACTCGGATGGTCGTGACCAGGATTTACAAACATTTCTGCTGGAAAGGAGAATGTAAGAACCACGCGGTTGGCCTCACCATGAAAGTCATTCTAGTGCAGTTCCTCACGTTCCAAAAAAGCATTGGTGTCCGTCTTCATAGCTTCTTCTGGAGTTCTTTGCCTAATCAGCATCTCGTTTCTAGGCCATCTTTGTCCCAGGAATTTTCCCCCAATGATTGTTCAAAGGACTGAAGCATGGCCTGTAGTGCTTACGGTGGAAATTAATAGAGAATGGGAGGAAAATGTCTCAGATCCCTAAGCAGCATATTTTTCTCCAACTCCCAGAGGGCGGACTACCCAGCTTTTTCCTAGAGGATTCTTGGTTCAAACAGGTATGTAAATGCGAACCTGAAAGTCAGACAGACAATGAACCCCTCCCTTGATCTAGTTAGGACCATTCTACAACTGGCATGCAAGCACAACCTCCATATTTGGCCACATTCAGATCTTCATGTAAATCGTGTGTACGTCATCCTCTCTGGTGGCTAGCCATTGGCACCTGCGAGGTGGGGGCAGTGGGGTTCACCATGCTTTCAGACTCCAATCCAGACTAGCTACGATGGGATCATTTGTCCAAGTCTTGGGGTGCCTGGCTAAGGAGCGAGTTAACTGGTATGACCCGGACCCTTTGAAAATACATGTAAAACGCTGTTGACAATGAAATGGTACGGGAAGATAATACACAAGAGGAAACAAGAAATATTCCATACTGTTATTTATTTGGTGGCTCTCTTGAATCACGTTTATATTTAAAGCACTGAATTTAGCGCCCCCAATGCGGTACACTTTAAAACAGCAACAGAAAACACCCATCTAGGACTTTGTGACAATAACTTTTCTACTCACTAATTGTATATTATCTACAACCTCTCATGTGAGCTGCTAAGACAGCTCTAAGGGGATACAAGATAACCAACATGTCACTGAACAAATATGGTTTACTGAGTGAGCACCACCATACTATGCTCTTCTTGCAGCTCTATAAAAGCATACCAAAGATGGTAAAGGGGTCATGTAATAAAATTGTCCAGAAAACAACCGCTTCCGCTTCCGCACTTGGGATGCTTCAGTCAGCCACCCGTTTCCTTATTCTAACATCATAATTGAGGCACCAATAACTTTAAACGTCAGACTTGCCAGTTTGTGGTACATTGCTTTGCCTCCAGACACCCGGTCCTTTGGTGCCACACATCTGCCCGCCAAGCATTCCCGGCAGGGATCTCCTGGCTCAAAGCCCTGAAGAACTAACACATTGGGCCTACATGCCTTATCTGATTAGTCTTTAGTGCCCCTCCCGCCACCCCCCCTCCCCCCGGCACGTTCACCAAGCACTCAGAGTGAACCATATATACTGTCTGCCATACCACGCTTGAGCAGCACCCAGTTTAGGGGAGGGATGGGGGTGAACCAACACAGCTCTGCATCTACGACCTCTGCAAACACTGCCAAGATATTCTCATCTGGTCAACTCAACCAAAACACACCAGGATTCCCTATGCGTCCCACCCTCTTTCACCAACTCATTCCCAGAAGCAAAATCCTAGCTCTTCATTTTACCTCTTCCACAGGCCCTCAGCTTGGTGGGACATCCCCTCGCATTGACAGAGCGAAACTCATGGTCCACAGCACACAGCTAATTCCTTGGCCAGGAAGTGCCCCTCTCAACATCGATTTTAGCTGGCCCAATGGACATGGACAGTAGGGCTGGGACCACAATCTTTATCCTCCAATGTGTTCCCCTTTTCTCTCGCTGGACTCCAAACGCCCATCACTTCAGGCACAGCCAACCCCATCAGAACACTGGCAGGTAGGGGATGGGGAGGATTCAGAATATTGTCCGAAGGCACTGATATTGCATAGCATCCTTGATAAAGAGCAGTCCACAGGGAGCATTTTTGATGGCTGAAGCCAATACACCTGTGTATGAAACAGTTACAATACGTTTCACATACCAAGTATAAAA